>NW_024500572.1:1767025-2250472 GCF_017590055.1 Onychostruthus taczanowskii
TCCTTGCCAATAAAAAAAAAAAAAAAAAAAAAACAAAAACCACCAAAAACAAAACCAAAAAAAAACCCAAAACCACCACCACCAACAACAAAAAACCAACAAAAAACCCAAATAAACAAAACAAAACAAAAAAAACCAAAACAAAACAAAAAAACAAACCAAAAAAAAACAAAAAAACACCCAAAAAAACAAACCCAGGAGAAGATTTCCTGCAGACAACCCCCAGACAGACAGCCTGCTCCAGCTGGAAATCTTCACCACTCACTCTCTGTGACCTCCTGGGCTGTGGGGAAGGGAAAGCAGCTCGGTGCTTCTCACAAACAGCATCTCACAGGAGACAGGAGGTGTGGAGGGAGGGCAGCCCCAGGGTACCCCTGCTCCACACATCCCACTCCCTCCTGGCACTGCTGGCACTTCCACTGCAGCACCCTGGGCATGGGATGTGGCAAGGGCCCCCTGGGCAGGGGGTCTGTGTGTTGTTTGAGGAGCTTCAGCCAGAAATGTCAGAGGGAAAAAAAAGTGCATTTGTGGGGGTACATGGCATGGTAGTGGGAGACTTTCTGGTGAATGTGGAGGGGCAAATTGAGGCAACAAAGTCCAGCTGGTTTTGGGAGCTGGGAGGCACCCAGAGATCAGCCAGGTTTCAGATCTGGTGTGCCTTCCCTGCTCCCTTTGCCTCTGAGAAGCAATGGGAAAAGGTGTAGAAAGAGTGGATGGCTCTTTAATCTGAGAAATGTTGGAAATGCCTTGTGTTTTGTGGGTTTTAATGAAAAGAGCACGTTGCCTCTCTGCCCTTTTTGGCTCTCAGATGTTTTTTGTCTGCACTCCCTGTTTTGCTGCAGACCATCCCCAAACCTGTATTTGTCTGGGAGAGCTGATGAGCACAGGGACAAAACCAGGGGGATTTACCCCAGGATGAATGACTGGGCTCCATGGCCCAACCTGGATTTTTATTGCTCTCCTGAAGCCCCAGCAGCATCATGAGGATGAGGAGGGAGCAGGACCAAACTATCCCAGGTACAGCCAAATGGCTGGAGAGGTTTCAGGGGAGATGTGGGGCCAAAACTGTGGCTGCAGCCACCCCAGGGCTGTCCCCAGGGCTGTGCTCTGCCATCCCCAGCAGCACAGGGCCCTTTCCCTTTGGCACAGCGACAGGGTAATTAATTTCAGAGCCATTGTGCTGCAGTGGCAGGCACTGATTTATAGCCCAGGGAACAGCTTCTGGTTCAAAGTGCACATCCGTTGTGTTAATGCTCCATGATCTTTACCCCCGTGAGGAAATGGCAGAGAATGAGGAGATTATTGCCACCAGACTGGGCTCCCAGCATTTCCATGAGAAAGGCAGTGCAGATGGAGGCTGGGCTGTGCATACAGAGCAGCCTCCCTGCCCTGCATCCCAGCCTTCCCCAAGGATGGAGCTGCTCAGGGAGTGTTGGGCACACGGTCCCTGCACCAGCTGCTGCTCGGGCCCCTTTTGCTGCTGGTTTTTTTTTTCCCCTCCATTTTTGTGGATTAATTGTGCTGCTGAAAGGCACTTTAGGAAAGGCTTGTGATGTGACAGGTCAGGGGAGGAAATCCTGGTAACTGCCCGGCTCCTCTGGGATCAGGGGTGTCCAAATTCTTCCTTTTCCCAAGGAAAAGCCTTGGAGGGCAGGTGGATGAGTGGATGAGGAGGGATTGCCAGTTCCTGGGCAGCTCCTGCCAGGAGCCATCCCAACCCTCAGTTCAGCAGCTTTGGGAAACTGCTTTTCCATGTGCAGCCTGTGAGCTGGGCAAGCCATTCCCCCGGCAGGGAAAACATCTCTTTTCACTGGATTGATTTTCTGCTGTTTGCTGGCAGAGATTTCAGCCCTGAGCTCTGGCGAGGCAGGCAGGCAGGGCTGGGGCCCTGGGAGCATCTCTACATCTGCAGCAAGCCCAGCTCCCCTTCCCTGCCACCAGGGCTGACTGACTCCACCAAAGCTTTCGAGGGGTTTGGCTTTTCCCCCCCAAATCTTTGGCTTTTGGCAAAGTAGGTCCCTGGGCAGGCAGAAATGCTGCATTCCCTCCCAGGAGCTGCTGCAGGAGCCTGGGAGAAGGATGGTGATGATGTCAGGTCTGTAGGGAAGGTCTTTTTTTGGAAACACTCATCAGCCCCTGGCTGAGATTTCCTTTGGGGAAGATTTGTGGCTGCACTGGGGTGATCCAAGGTAATTCACCCCAGGGATCAGCTCAGATCCTGGGCTGCCTCAGCTGGGCTTGGCTCAAACACAAAATATATGGAACAGGAGGGCTCTGCACGCTGCTGGGGCTTTTAGGTGTTATTCTAATACTAATAATTAATACAGTGGTGTGTATAATCCTGTGCACGGAGAGTTGAAGCGTTCCCTAAAGCTTCTTTGCATCATAAAACTCCTAATCAAATACAGAATAGATCCTTGCCCTCTCCATAGCTTTAATCCTACTTCTCTTCCAGAACTAAACAGCTTTAAATTCCTCACTCCCATGTGTATTCAGCTGCAGAGGCAAAAACTTTGCCATTTTTAAATCCTCCCTTAGTGCCAGACCAAAATCTCTGCAAACACAGACTCCGTAATCCTCACTAATTTATCAAAGGTGCTCCTGAATGCTAATTTTCCTGTGCTGTGTTCTGGATCAGAATTACAATTGATTGACTATAAAATGATAATTATACACTGGGAGCTTTGCATTGTGTAAACACCTTAAATTGATTCTCCTGCCCTGCCAGTGGGGAAATTCTTTCCATCACGTGCTGGCTCTATCTGAGATCGAAATGATTCTGCCTTTTACAAACTTTCCTACCATGTATGGATTTTCTTGTTCCAAGCAGGCAGGGAGCGTGCCTTCTCCTCCCTGCTGGAGTGGCAGAGTCTCCCTGGAAACAGCTCCAGGAAATGGAGATTTTCCAAGGGCTGGGGGGGGGCAAAATGAGGTCCCTGGGAGGGCTCCAGGGGTGACAGCTAAAACAGGGCAGAGTAGGGCAAGACAGCTCACTACAAGAACCTTCTGCAGTGCTGCACATCCCTTTGGAGGTCCTGGCTCATCCAGGGATGCCTTCCCCAGGAATTCCCTGCTTTTCCTCCAGACTCACATTTCCTGTGGACACAGGTCTACCCTGCATTGAATTAGCAATTTCCTCTGGAGAAAGAAGCTCTCAGCTTTCTCATCTTGGGAAAGGTTTGTTTTACATCAATATTCTGGCTATGAAAAGAGTCCCACGACCATAGTGGGGAAGGGGAAAAGCCACTCTTGGATTTCATGACACATCTGTGTTCTTATTCTCCTGCAATCTGTTTTTTGACTTTAGCATTAGTTCCCATTTCCCATATTTCAGGTAGGGCTCGCTCTGTGAAAGGCATCAAGAGGCATCCCCAGACAGCCAAACCATCTGGAAAACCCAGGAACCTGGAGGGAGCTGTCTTGAAAACAAACTTCCCTTCCCATCCTGCTGCTGGCCCAGCCAAGGGGAGCAGGCAGGAGCTGCTGGGCTGTTCCCCAGCCCCTCCATCCTGCCCGGGGAGAGGAGAGGATGGGATGTTCATGCCCCACTCACAGGGCCACGGCTGAACCCGCCTTGGAACAGCAAAATTTACGTCATGCTGGTGTAGCACAGCCTCTGCTGCCTGCTCAGTGGGTGCAGGTGAGGCAGGAGGGTGCTGGGGTGTGGGGGGACCCTGGGTGGCAGCAGAGTCAGGGCTGGTGCAGAGTTAATGCCCCAAACCCCCACAGAATTCCCAGAATGACCAGGTTGGAAGAGACCTTCCAGACTGAATCCAGCCCAACCCCAACCCCTCAAGTGAACCCTGGCACCCAGTGCCACATCCAGGGATGTTAAACACACCCAGGGATGGGGACTCCACACCTCCCCGGGCAGAACATTCCAGAACTTTATCCCTGCTTCACTGAACATCTTTTTCCTGCTATCCAAGCAGTGTGACCCTGCTGCCAGGGAGCTAAAGCAGATCCCTTTTCCTCACCCTCTCCTGTTTGCTCTGACCCCCTCTGTCCTGTCAGTGAGGGGTGCAGGATGAGCCTGGGGGTGGATGTTGCTGTTCCCAAGCCCCTGCTGTGCCCAGCACAGAGCATCCCACCCGAGGGGCTCTGGGGGGTGACACCAGCACATCCCAGTGCCACGGGGAGCAGTGCTGCATTCCAGGGGCACAGCACCAGAGGGACACAAAATCAAGAAGGAAGACAGAGATGTAATCAGGTCTGGCTTGTCTGCTGTCCCCAGGGGCTTGCACTGGCCTTGGGCTGCCCCCAAGGTGGCATCAGGGGATTCCTGGTGCTTTGCTCAGCCTGCAGGGCAGGGCCACGTGGTGAAGATGTCTTCAAGATGAATTAGGTCTTTTTTTAACCCCAGCACTTGTCCTGAGGTGGTTTCTGACTTTTCTGGTGGTGGGTGACCTCTGGGGATGCTCAGAAATGAAAGCAAGCATCCTGGGCATGGGAGCTGCTGGGGCAGGCAGGGGCACCCCAGGGAGCACCAGCACAGCAACTGCAGCTCCTGGAAGTGCTGGCTTTCCCCTAAGAGCAACCCCTTGTGCCTCTGAATTTTTGGAAATCTCTTCTTCACTTGTACCCTTAAGTATTTATTGGATGTCTTCCTTTTTCTTCTCTCTCTCTCTTTTTTTTTTTTTAAAGCTTCTCCATCCAAATTCTTTGCTCTGTTATTCCCCCGAGGATCATGTTTGCATTTGGCAGGGAGGGAGCTGGCTTGGTTAAACACAGACCTCGGTGAAGTGAAGCCAGAGGGATTTCAGAGCTCTCTGTACCTCTCTCTGCTGCTCAGAAATCCTCTTCCTTTCCGTCTTGCCCGTGCAGGAGACGTGGTGCACACAAATCCTGGCGTGCTGCTGCCTGGCAGTGCCTCTGCTCCCTGTTTTCCTTGCAGGAGTCAGGCAGGGCTGCAGGGCTGTGCTTGGTGTTTGCTGAGGGTGCAAACAGCCCAGCCTGCTCAGCTCTGGGCTCTGGCACGGGCAGATGGCTCCCATTTTGTTAGCTGGAGGAAGGAGAGTTCCTTTTATCAAGGATATTTTTGTCTGCATCGTTTTGGAGCCCCTCATCCATGCTGGTCCCATCCTCTGCTTTCCCGGCTGCAAAAGCTCCTTGAGCAGCTCTGGGCAGCCCTGGTTCCTCAGAGATGCTGAGAGGAGCATCGAGGGCAGCCTGGAGATTAGGGGAGGAATGTGAACAATGTGGGATGAGCCTGGGTGGTGGCTGGCACTGCCAGGGCTCCCTCTGCCAGTGGGATCCTCAGAGCCCTGTGCTGGCAGAGCTCTGAGCAGGGCATGGGGCCCCAGGGGGCTCATCCCCTCTCCCCCAGGATTTCAGGGGTGTTCCAGGTGCAGATCTTTGTGAGACTCTATAAAATCCCATAAAACCCCATCATGGAGCCGGGTTAACGAGGAAAGCTGTGCTTGTGCTTCATTAAATGTGTGGCCAGCCTCTCTTGCAGCATCTCCCTTTCCCTTCTCTGCCTCCCCTGTGGGGTGACACTGAGCCCCTCTAATCCCACCACACCCAGGCAATAACCTGATCTGTGTCACAAACTAAATTATCTTTATTCCCGTGATCGCAGCTCCTGGTGCTGGGCAGCCCTGGCTGCAGCAGCAGCTCCTGGCAGGGCTGTGCTGGCTGTCCCACAGCCCAGGGACCTGCTTCTGCAGCAGCACCTGAGCTCCTGTGCACCTCAGGGACAGAACCTGAGCACCCAGCACTGCATCAGGGGACCCATTCCATCCCTGAGCTGTGTTTAAATTCAACACCATTAAGGCAAGGGCGTTAATGAAGGAACAGCATAATGAAGGAACAGGTTTCCCAGAGGAGCTGTGGCTGCCCCATCCCTGGAAGTGTTCTAGCCTGGCATTTTTTTTTCCTCAAGCCAACGTGTTCCCCACAATCATTACGGCTGCAGTCAGAGCAGAGTGATTTATGCCCACAGCCCTTTTATTGTCACAGCGAGCTCCGGTCTGCGGCAGGTCTGGTTTTCCTTTCACCTCCTTCAAATGACTCATTTGGAGCGCATCTGGTGTCCCTGCTGCAGACTCGTGATTCATAAGGACAGTAACCCAGGGGAGGCAGAGGGAGAGGAGCAGGATTGGTGCTTCCACGGGGAGTTGCTGGGTGAGTCACGGCGCACGGCGGGGCAGGATGCGGCTCCGGCCTCCCGGGGAAAATCCGGTGACGTGGAGGTGGAGGAGGCTCAGCCTGTCCCTTGGCAGCCCCAGGGAGCTGGGCACTCCAGCCTTTGCTCCTTCCTGAGCCATTTATTCAACCGTGCAACAGCTGGAGACACAGCTCCTGGGCTATCAGGGAGGGTTTCCATCACTTTTTGGGAAAGGTTTTGGGTTTCCATCCCTACTGTGCTGCTTGCTCCCACGGTGGATGCTGTCAGTGTGAGGTGCCTGTAGGTCCCATGGCTGCAGAAACTCCAGGAATTAGGCACAACTGGGACTTCCAGGGAGCAATTTTAGTGACCTGGCCGTGGCAGAACTGCCCAGGTCCCGCCACAGCCCTGCGCCAACAGCATCCTGTGGTTCTGCTGTGGGTTTGCAAGGGCTGCTCAGGGATTGTTCACCACCCGAGCTCTGCGGCAAATTAAACACAAAAAATAGATTTTCCTGTTCATTTATCCTGACCAAATCATTAGAGAAAAGTGACAGAGTGCAGGGGGGGTGTCCAGCAGCACAGAGCTGGAGGCACAGCACCGAGGAGGTGGTGGCAGGACGTGGTCAGCCCCAAATCACAGGTACCCAACACCCCAGGAAGGGAGAGCCCATAGAGTGGGTATGAAATGCTTTGGTGGATTGTCTAATTCCCCCAAACCTTCCATTCCCAGCCTGCAAATGAGAGAACCAGCACCTCTGGAGAGGGGACATGCCCACACCAGAGCAGGAACAACAACTGCAGATCCCCAATTCCAGCTCTCTGCCACAACCTGGCTCCCACGGGCAGATAACTCCCACCTTGCAGGAGTCAAACGTGAGGAGCTGAGCAATGTCATCAGCCTTTAGGGCTCGGGGTGGTTGTGGTGGGGATGGATTTGGCCCAGAGATTTCTGTTCAGCTGCACTGAGTTAGTGGCCATCTGGCTCGGCGCGCTGCAATCCGCAGCTTCTCCAAGCCCATATGGGAGGCAATGTTTTTTTCTCTGTGTATGTTACATTTCCCAGAACGTATGGCCCATACATTTAAAATATTTGAGCGCTGCCTCCTGCACTAGCAGATAATCTGGTGCTGTGGCACCAGAGATTTCTTTGGAGGAGAATTTATTTCCCGGTGTTTCGGGGCAGCTTTAAAATGTGATCCTGGGAAGGGAGTGTTTGGTTTTGTGCCCAGTGCCAGAGCAGTGTGGGCACTGCCTATGCCTGCCCTCCAGTGCCAATGCTCTAGTAATAATTATATTCTTTTTATACCTTTGCAATGATCTGGGGACCTCAATTCCTGCCTGTTTGTGACGTGCTTCCCCCTGGATTAAACAGGGAAAAAGCACCAGGCCTGGAAAAGGTGTCTGAGCTTGGGGTCAGGCAGATCCTGGGCTAAGGGGGCTCCTTCTCCAGACCTCAATTCCTGCCTGTTTGCAACGTGCCTCCCCCTGGATTAAACAGGGAGATAGCACCAGGCCTGGGAAAATGTGTCTGAGCTTGGGGTCAGGCAGATCCTGGGCTAAGGGGGCTCCTTCTCCATCCAACAAACAGGGCACAGCTTTTCTGCACTCTGCAGCCCCAAATCCCTGTGCCCCAAAGGCAGCCTGTTCCCCCCAGGGACAGGCATGCCAGGCTTGGTGCTGGAAGCAGGGTGGGGGGTTTTATCCATCTGTATTGCAGCTGATGGGGCAGAACACCCTGAGCATCATTCTCTGGAAGGGAATAGCTCCAGGCAGGGCTCTGATAAAGACCAAGCATTTAAAAATATGTTCATGGCATAGTTTTATACCCAAAATACGTGGTGGTGCACTGTGAAACTTAAGTGTAAGTGAATGATATCATATTGCTTTGAATATATGGACAGCTTATCTTATGAAATGTATAACTCATCTGGTATATGGAAAACCAATACATCTTCTATATGGGCAACAAATCAGAGATGATTATCCCTGGGGAAAAAAATGGCCATGCTGTATTGAGCATTTTGACTTGGAGTAGACACAAGTTTTCATTCCTGCTTCATGACTAAATTTCCTAAGCTGAACAGTCAAATAAAATGATCTCATTCCCTCTGTGTGCCATGGCACAGCTTTGCTGGGAGCTGTTAGCTGGAGCAGGCTGGGTTCCAGCTGGAGGGGTCAGTGGGAGCACTGCCAGCAGCCCCTGGGCTGCGTTTGCTCAAGGGCAAAGCCTTGCTGGTGGTACCTCTGACCACGCTGGGGCTGCCAGGGTGAGCCAGGTCTGAGAGCCACGGGTGCCAGGGGAGAGCAGAACTCCCACAAAGTGCTGAGCATCCCCTGAGGATGCCTTTCCCCGGGCAGTGGAGGTGCTGCAGGGTGCTGGCCGTGCCCCACTGACCACGGAGACGCCGGCGTGCAAATATGTCAAGCTCAGGAGATGATCTTGTTATGGGAAGATTATGCTAATGAAATGTTTCCTGAGATCAAACTCATTTTGCGTTCAAAAGCATTAAAATAAATGGCTTCTAATTGAATCTTATAAACGGTCCCCTCCTGATAATGAGCCGCTATTAATTATAATTGAAGGAAGGCAGAACGTAAACACAGCGGCAGCGTGGGGGGAGGCGATGGCACGCTGGGGGCAGCTCTGTGCTGCCCACATGGGAGGGGTCCCGACCTTCCCCTCCATCCCTCCCACACTGCTGGGACCCTGCTCCCTGGGGGATGCACGGGGACTTGGCCAGGGACACCTCCAGCTGCCTGGGGCCATCCCAGGGAACCCCCTCTGGGTCTTGGAAGAGAGGGAGAGCAAATGTGTGCACTGAGCTGTATGTGCCATCCTGCAGCCTTTAAAATCTCAGCCCTTTATTACAGCTATTATTGTTATTATCCTTTTTTCCTTTCCAAAGGCCCAGGTCCCTGCCAGGCACAGCGTGTGCTGTCCAGCCAGGGTGACCTCATCTGCTTCGAAGCACAAAATGGGAATCTGAGCTCAACCAAAGAAAATTTACAGGAATTCATCTGTCAACAGGGACGTTTCCATTTCATAAGTGCTCAGTTTGAGATCACATTAGCCCTTCAATTATTTATACGCTGAAATTGTACGACTTCTCCGTTCAGGTCTAAAAAAAGAAGCAAATGTCTTTTGCTTTCCTTCCACCTGAGCTTGTCAGCTGAAGCTGAGCAGGAACACGGCAGGCACCCCTGGGGGTGACAGCCTCACAATAGCAGGGTTTGGGTGCTGTGAGTATGGGCTGAGCAGAAAATCCCACTGAGGATGCTCAGCCTTCGCTTCTTGCCGCGGGTGCCTGCGAGTGCGGGCTGGGGAGGGTGGGAACAGCCCCTGGGGCATCCTTGGCACCTTCCTCCTTGTTTTTCCCACTTTGTCATCTATTTAAAGCGCTGTTCCCTCTGGCATGCCTCTTCCCACACGGTTGTCCAGCACTGGGATGGTGGGTGGGCGGCACAATCCGGGCTGGGATTCGCTCTGCCCGCCAGGCTCATGCCAGAGTCACTAATGGCCTTTGCTTTTATGTCTCATCTGCTTGAAGGGATTAAAAAGGAATAATTAAATAGCCAGCAATACAGTCATCGACAAAACTGCACTGGTAATGGTGGGAAAAAAGTACCAGCAGGAGAAGACAAAGCTGTGCTGGGCTGTGCGCAGCGAGGGAGGGCTCCACAGCCTCTGGTTTTTGGCAGAAATCATTAAACCGGGGCAGGCAGTGCCCGAGGAGCTGCTCGTCCCCCGGGCACGCCTGGTGTCCGTGCATTTGTTGCTGTGAGATCAATGGGACTCAGATTTCCCAGCCGGAGCGAGCCCGGTTATCAGACAGCATTAATGCTGTATTTAGAAATGTGCTTTTCTTGCTCAGCCCAGGGGAAAGAGAGGAAAATTCCCCGGGCAGGGGGATTGTTGTGTCCCCCTGGCAGCATAGTGTCCCCGGTGCCCTTGGATGGGGAGGGAGAGGGGTCCCGCAGGCTGTGCAGAGCCCAAACCCCCATTCAGCAGAGAAAACCCCCTGCACGGAGGGGATGGGGTTAATCCCGCACTGGGGATGGGGTTAATCCTGCACAGGGGATGGGTTAATCCCGCACTGGGGTTGGGGTTAATCCCGCACTGGGGATGGGTTAATCCCGCACAGAGGATGGGGTTAATCCTGCACAGAGGACAGGGTTAATCCTGCACAGGGGATGGGTTAGTCCCGCACGGGGGATGGGGTTAATCCCGCACAGGGGATGGGGATAATCCTGCACAGGGGATGGGTCAATCCCACACAGGGGATGGGTTAATCCCGCACAGAGGACAGGGTTAATCCCACACAGAGGATGGGTCAATCCCGCACAGGGGATGGGTTAATCCCGCACAGAGGATGGGTTAATCCTGCACAGAGGATAGGTTAATCCCGCACAGAGGATGGGTCAATCCCGCACAGGGGATGGGTTAATCCCGCACAGAGGATGGGGTTAATTCTGCACAAGGGATGGGGTTAATCCCGCACAGGGGATGGGTCAGTCCCGCACAAAGGATGGGGTTAATCCCGCACAGAGGATGGGTTAATCCCGCACATGGGACGGGGTTAATCCCTGACAGGGGATGCCCACCCGGGTATAACGCGGTGGGCAGGGGCTGCTGGGGGTCCCGGGGGCCCAGCGAGGGGTGGGTGCCATTTCAGCAGCTCGCTGCTGCCGGGGTTGAATTTTGCTCTGTCCCAGCACTGACTGAAACCCACTGCCAACTCCTCTCTTCGAAGTCTGTGCATTACAAAACAAACTCCGTGAACCCAGTGGCATTTTTTGGGTACTTTCCTGTTCCACCCAGCAGCCCGTGTTCATTTTCCCAGCTGTGGGAGGGACCCTGCGCTGTCATTCTCCTCGGTTTTGGGGTGAAACCCGAATTTAAAGGATGGGCGAAGCTGCCGAGGCAACTCACGCATTTGTCTGTGGTGTTAGTAGGGATTTCCCTGTTGTTTTACAGCTGGGAAAGCCAGCACTAATGCGCTAATTAGATTTAACACCCCAGCTAGAAACGTGGCAAATTAGCCAAAACATCACAGCGTTAAACCCACAATGGGACGGGGCTTGTGCATCCCTGCCGGAGTGACCCGGGGGGCAGGAACGCGGCGCGGATCAGCTTCCCAGGGAAAATCCCGAGGTGGTGTGGTGCTCATTAAGCCTATTGCTCCGCTTTTGACACCTCCTAATGCAAATCTTTCATCAGGAGGAAGCTCTGAGTCCCTTTTAATTTCCCCTTGCTGATCCTGAACCCCTTTCCATTTCTCCTTGCTCATTGCTCATCCTGAATCCCTTTCCATTTCTCCTTGCTCATCCTGAATCCTGAATCCCTTTCCATTTCTCCTTGCTGATCCTGAATCCCAAACCCTTTTCCATTTCTCCTTGCTCATCCTGAATCCTGAACCCCTTTCCATTCCTCCTTGCTGACTGGGAATACCGAACCCCTTTCCATTTTTCCTTGCTGATCCTGAACTCCGAACCCCTTTCCATTTCTCCTTGCTCATCCTGAATCCCTTTCCATTTCTCCTTGCTCATCCTGAATCCTGAACCCCTTTCCATTTCTCCTTGCTGATCCTGAATCCCAAACCCTTTTCCATTTCTCCTTGCTCATCCTGAATCCTGAATCCCTTTCCATTTCTCCTTGCTGATCCTGAACCCCTTTCCATTTCTCTTGGTGAATGAGCACAGGCTGGGCAGCAAGGTGGGGAGAGGAGGGCAGGAGCTTGGGCTCGTCCCACAGATCCCATCACGGATATTCCATGGAAAAATCACTGCTGAGGTTTCCTTCCCGGGGGGAAAGCTTGGAGACCCCACCCCAGCAGCACACACAGGAGACAGGGAAGGGATTTTTAAGCAGCACATAAAATCCCACCGTGCACTGAATCAGCTGCTCGTTTCAACAAGATGTGGCAGGGACGGTAATTGTATGTTGAGTGCTCTCCGGTTGATTAAGAACATATTTATTGAAGTTTATCTACTGTAATATGTATAAGTCTCTTATTAGATAATTGCTAAACCTCAAACACCTGTTTAACAGATCATATATATACCCCATTACATAGTTGTTAAACCACACTGGTTTTAATTCATCAAATGCGAATGTGAAATCCATTCTAAATTAAATTCATTTTGAGGCACTTTAAAGGAGACATTCCCCGCTTCCTTTCTACAAAGGGGATCAGAGCACCATATCTCCTGACAGCAACGATGTTTTAGGACAGCTCTTTTCTTTTCTCCCAGAGTCTTTTTTTTTTTTTTTTTTTTTTTTTTTTTTTTTTTTTTTTTTTTTTTTTTTTTTTTTTTTTTTTTTTTTTTTTTTTTTTTTTTTTTTTTTGGCAAGCAACTCAATGGAGATGTGCTAAAAATGCCCTCAAGTCTTTTCATTAAAAAATAAATAAATAAAAGTAAAAAGTTTGATGTTAATCCCAGGGATGCCATCACTGCTGCTGCCTGCAGATATTTGAGGAGGGGGAAAGGGCAGGGAAGGGGAAAGGTGGTGGGGCTGTGGACAGGCTGTGTGAGGGTGGAGTTTGTTAAACCCAGCACTAAATTGAGGTGTTTTGCTTGGCTTTTTGCTCCAAATCAGCCAATTCCCATTTCAGCCATTTACTGCTGGTTCCCATCCCTGTGAGGGCAGCCCAGTGCTGCTGCCAGAGGACCCTGCCCATCCCACCTGGGGGATTATCCCCGAGCTCTTATTCCTATCCCTGAGCTTTTATTCCGTGGTTTGGAGCCCTTAACTCCCCAGTCCAGCCCTGCTCTCCTGGCATCTGGGCAGGGCAGAGCTCCAGTGCCCCAGCAGACAGGGTGAATCCCTCTCCCCCAGCCCACGGTGCTGTGTGCAGTGAGAGCTCTCTGCTCAGGCAGAGATGATCCTTTGTTTTCCTCTCTCTTTATTTAATTGTCCCGTGGGGGAATCGCTGAGTGCCCTTCATTTTGTGATGCAGAACTGGTGTTGACACGCTGCTTTATTAGATGAGTAAGGCTAAAGCCTTGGAGATGCTATTTAAATAAGGGAGAAATCTCACTGCCGGGGTAGCAATGAGCAAATACACACTGGGCTCTGGTAACCCATTTATTTCCAGCCCAGTCCTGTGAACAATTCTGCCAGCCTGGTTATCTGTGTATCTCTGGGCTGAGAAGTTGCCCAGCCTCCATCCTGCTGTGGACACATCCCTCCATGGTCTCCGTCTCCATCTTTGGGGCATTTTATAGCAAGGTGTTGAGTGATAATGGTTACCAGCATCAGGCTGCACTCACGGCCTGGGTGGGGATGCTCTTCACCTGCTTTTCCTTTTTCTGGAGCATTTCCCAGTGTGGTGCCCAGGGGCAGGGACAGCTGTGCTGGCTCAGGGGCTGCAGCAGAGGTGGCCGTGGCTGCAGGAAGGGGCTGGAGGTTGGAAAACCTCCAGAAATGTCACCATTTCAGATCACAGCTCATCCCTTGCCCCAGTCCTTCCTCCCCTGCCAGCTCCAGGGGCAGCGAGAGGCCAGACTGGTCCCCAGCTCTGCTGCATCCCCTGTGCAGTCACCCAAGGCTTTGGGTGCTTTTTCAAGTGTTTCAGCTCCTAAGCCAACATAAATCACGCTGTTGGCAGGCTCTGCCTTTCTGTCTCTGCTGTTATTTTCTGTTCGTGATAAAACAATGTGGAAAGGAAGCACGCAGGCCAAGGGGAGGGGGAGCAGAAACAAGATCCCTTATCTAATGCATGCCTGAGCTGCTCAAATGTTTCTGTATCAGCAAGTATTTTGCCTGGCTTTGGGCTTTCACAAAGCTCTTGAGTCTTACAAATGCAGCGTGAGATCAGGTTGGCAAAGCCCAGACCCAAATTCTTCCCTTCTGTCTGACTCTCTGGTAGCCTTTAGAGGAGACTCGTGGAATATCTCACGTGCACAGCAGCACTGAGGAGCTGGGAGAGAGGATTTGCTGGGATCTGGGGAGATGCTGAGCACCTCCAGCTCTGCCCCAGAGCTCCTAAGTCATAAAAACTGGGTGGGATCGGGCACCCTGAGGTTCCTGAGTGCTGGGAGTGGAGAAAAGTCCATGCACACGACTGGAAATGCACAATATATGAGGGCACTGCACTGTGTGGAGGCTTGCAAAGTGAAAAAACCATCATTGGGATGGTTTCTGTACACAACTCATGGCTGGTGGCCCAGTTTAGAGCATGAGCTTAATAAATGTCTTTGCTAAGTAGAAAGAAAAGGGGGAAAAAATAAAAAACTGGGTGGGATCGGGCACCCTGAGGTTCCTGAGTGCTGGGAGTGGAGAAAAGTCCATGCACACGACTGGAAATGCACAATATATGAGGGCACTGCACTGTGTGGAGGCTTGCAAAGTGAAAAAAACATCATTGGGATGGTTTCTGTACACAACCCATGGCTGGTGGCCCAGTTTAGACCATGAGCTTAATAAACGTCTTGCTAAGTAGAAAGAAAAGGGGGAAAAAACGCTTCACTATTAATGGGAAAGGAATAGTATCTCTTAATCTATGTCTAAAAACACCTTGAGAGTTGTAGGTATTTGCTACAGTCCAGCTAAAGCAATATCCAGTGCTCAGAAAAGCAATATCCCCAAGCTCTGCTCGAGCTCTCGTGTTGATTTTGATATTTTTAATATTGCATCCAGACAACGGAGCCTGTCAACCACCAAGTGTTCATTTAACTAAGCCAATTTAAAATGTGTAGCAATTATGAAGAGATGGGCTCAGATGAGTCAATTTGTCTCAAGTGTTTTCTAGCTGAACTTAATAATATTGGAGATGTGAGAGAAATTGGAAAAAAATTCACCCTCTGTGTTCAATTCTTTTGAGAAGTCGAAATACCTAATTCACTCTGGCAAATGATAAATGTTCCTCCCCTCTTCTAATTACATCTTGCCTTAGTCACAGCAGTCTCTAGTAAATCTCCTTTTGAGACTATAACATCACATACTGTCCTTGGTGAAAAGAAAAAAAAAAAAAAAAAAAAAAAAAAACAGGAAAAGGGGAAGAAAGGAAAAGTTCTTGATTAGATTTTTTAATTTTTATTTTTTTTTAAGAGCAATTCATCGTACTCACGGGATCTGGAAATGGCTTTTCATGTTGCTAACCCACTCCACTGGCACCACTCTTTCATGTGTCACGTCCTAAAAAAACCCTGAAGTTTGGCTGAAAAAAGAGGAGTGGTGGAGTGTGGAAGCTGTTGGGTGGGTGTCCCTGTGGGGAGCTTTGCAGGCACAGATGGGAGGGACAGCATGTGCCATACATTGATTTTTGTGTTGGTGGTGGTTTAGCTGCTGGGACAAATAAGCATTTCCACACCTAGAAGATGCACTTTGCTCACAAGCCTTGCTTCACTGTAGGTGCAATCGTTCTCCCTTATTTGAAATAGTCACTGGTTCAAGACATGATAAATTTCAATGCTGTTTTCCCGATTAACAGGAAATTTAAAGTGTTCATCCAATAAATATTCCAGTTTAAGAGCCACTTTGGCTCGCTGGTTGTGCTGCCAGGAGGGAACCTGAAGCCCTGATGGCCAAACCCTCCCTGTGGGCAGCCCCAGCACCTGCAAAAACTCTTCCATTTGCATTGATTTCAAATTGCTTTGGGCTAAAATGTCCTTTATCGATGTCATTTATCTTCCTAATCTCTTGCTTGCCCGGAGATAGTCTCCATTACCCTGCGGTTGCAAAATTTTCCAGCTAACAGGCTGTTTTTAAAACGTCTGAGTGGTTTCACTGCCTTGAGTGGGTGGGAGCTGGGTTTGCCACAAGGGCAGCCCCACACAGAGATGAACCTGCAGGGGAAACACAGATGGATTTATTTCATTTTCCCATCAAAAACCAGACCTGAAGCTCAGTGGTGGAGCACCCAAAGAGAGTCTGGGGAGGAGTGGGGGGATCCCCTCCAAGGGCTCTTCTTCTGCTCTGACTTTTTTTGGAGGGTGGCTGCAAATGTGAGCGATATTTCATCTCGAGGGTGTTGCCTGGCACGGCAAAAATTAACTGGAAGCTGGGAAAAAAAACCAGACCTGAGGCTCACAGGTGGAGCACCCAAAGAGAGTCTGAGAGGAGGGGGGGGGGATCCCCTCCATGGGCTCTTCTTCTGCTCTGACTTTTTTTGGAGGGTGGCTGCAAATGTGAGCGATATTTCATCTCGAGGGTGTTGCCTGGCACGGCAAAAATTAACTGGAAGCTGGGATTTACAGCTGGGTTTAGCAGCAGATTTTTGGGGAATGGCTCCAATGGGTGCCCATGAAGCCAGCTGGTGCTGGGGCAGGGACAGGAATGCCACACTGACCCAGGACAAGCTGTCAGGTGTCCAGTTGGGATTTTCTGGGCTGGAAAATGTCCCCAGCACTCCGTGTGTCCCCTGCCCTCACTGCAGGCTCTGAGCTGCAGGGGCACTTCTGTTTGGGCACACTGGAGGAGCTGCCAGCACCCAGACAGCTCTTTTTGCTTTTGGAGTAGTCTGTTAAAATAAATAGGGACATAATGAGTCCAAAGGCTTGTCTGGGTGGGAGGGTGAGAACAGCTTTAAACCCTAACAGGGTCTGGGAAGGAGGTGCTGGTGGATGCTCAGCTTCTGAGCTGCTGCCCATCCAACTCTCCTCCTTCTGTCTCTGGAGCTGGGAGCAGCCAGCCTTCCTCCAGGAGGGAGAAGAGAGGGCCAGCAGCCCTGTGGTGCTGCAGGGGGGGCTTGGCATGCCTATCTGTCCCCAGGCCATGAAGGGTGAGCCACAGCCACCCTAAAAAGGAGCCCCGTGTTTCCCAACCCACCAGCTCCAACCTGGAGGCAGAGACAGAAAAGAGGTTTGGAAATCTGCTTACAAGTCTGGCTGGTTAATACCCTACCCAAAGCTTTTATCAAATAATTAGCTTTTGTGTTGCACTTCCCAGTCAGCAATAAATAAATAAAGACGCAGATAAAGTGAGAGTTACACTTAGGCTGTGCTTTTGGAAATGGCTCCTCTGGCTCTGCCTGGGGCCACTTCCCTGGGCCCCTGGACTCAGCCACGGGACTGATAAGAGGCACAGGGGTCTGAGTGACTCCTTCTGGACTTGGCAGGCCTGAGGGAGCCCTGCCTGCCTTGCTGTGGTGGAGTTTTGGTGCAGATGATGCAAACCAGGCAGTGGTGTGGCAAGGAGGGATGTCCAAGGGGGTGCTGGCAGTGGCTGCATCCTCCCTGCACCTCTGATGGTGGGTGGGGTTTGGTCCCCACGGCAGCTGGGGAAATTGCAGGCCATGGGGCAGCTCTGCTTGACGGAGAGATGGGAACATCCCCAGCTGCCCTGTGACACCTCCACACCGTTCCCAAGTGGGGCTGTCACAGCTCCCCAGCCCCCTACCCCCAGGACATCCCTTCTGCCACAGCCCCTCACCACCCCCCTGCAGAGGATGGAGCTGGGACTGTGAATGTGCCCGAGCTGCCAGTGCTGTTTGGACTGTTTATCTTGTTTGGGCTAATTATGCCAAGAAAGTCATTATAATTTTATGCTCTTTGGATTAACGTTCTTGCCCAGGGCCCCATAATTAGTCTATGGTTTGTAGCTTAATGATTTTGAGCACAGTCAAGGCGAGCTTTCCAGCTGTAAATCAGGGGGCTGGGGATGTGGGCACTGGCAGGGCAGCAGACCTGCCCAAGAAACGAGCTTTTTGTAAGCTGAGCTTTGGGCTGCTCAGCACCGTGAGCTCACACTCCATCCTCATGCAAGCAGGATGCTGCTGAGGAGCTGCAGCCAGCCCCAGCCCTGCTCTGAGCCCCTCCCAGGGTGTCTCCTGCCTGGTGGGGATCCCTTGGGGTGTTACAGCAGGGGGGGGTCTCAGCCCTGCACCCCTTCAGCTGGGCACTGCTGCCCAGCCCTCCTGCTTAGGGGGCACAGAGCATCCCTTAGCTGCCCAGGGAAAGGGGATGCATGGCATCCCTGGAAGTCTGCCCAGCTCTCTCAGAGGAGCAGGCAATTTGGATAATGATAATCTCTCCTTTAGCTCCAGCTATTAGTTGCTTTAAGCATCTTTTCTTCCTTGATGTGCAGTGGCCAGGGGTGTCCGTGCTGGGGCAGGGATTTGGCATGTGGGGCTGGAATTGGAGGTGGTGGAGTGCAGGTGTGGGAGGCCTGGGGCACCTCCACCCTCACCATGGGGTTCATTGATATCTGAAAGAATATTGATATTGATATTTTAAATAAACCCATCATCCAAGGCACTGAACTCCTAAAAACCTTTATGTCCACCCTCTCAGGTCTTCCTGCTGAGGGGTATCCATGGAGCCAGAGACCCCAGCTCATCCCTGGTACCTGCTGCCATCCTCCTGGGTTTTTATTTATTGCTGCTCGGGCTGGGGATGAGCTCAGAGCCACACGAGCTGCTGAGTGGGCAGGCTCCAGTCAGCTTGACTTGACAGATTGTTTGGGTCAAATCGGAAGCTCCCGGGAGAGTTTTGCAATTTCTTTTCCACTGGAAAATGTCATTAATTCATTGCCAAATTGTTAACAGAATCAGGGGCTCTGGTTTTAACTGGAGGATATTCTCCTGATAAATGTCATGGCTTTCCTTGAGCACAAGTCCAGGGAAAGGTAAAAAGCCAAAGCCCATGGCTTGCAGCACCAGGTGTCTCATCACTCATGTCCAGTTTCCACTGAGAAATCTTTCTGAGATTTTTCTGAGATTTCCCAGAGAATATCACTGCCCTGGGGCAGCCTGGGCCGCTGAAGGCGCTCCTGGACCCCCACTCTGCTCACAGCAAAATTCAACATATCACTGCTCTGGGGCAGCCTGGGCCACTGAAGGCGCTCCTGGACCCCCACTCTGCTCACAGCAAAATTCAATATATCACTGCCCTGGGGCAGCCTGGGCCGCTGAAGGTGCTCCTGGACCCCCACCGTGCACACAGCAATGTTCACAGAGGTGTAAAAAGCACTTTGCACCTAAAGCCCCTCCCGCAGCTGCAGGAGCATGGCTGTGGGAATGCTGGGGACACTGCTGATCCTGGGGACACTGTTATTCCAGGGGACACTGCTGTTTCTGGGGACACTGCTGTTCCTGGGGACACTGCTGATCCTGGGGACAGTGCTGATCCTGGGGACACTGCTGTTCCTGGGGCAGGCAGCCCCCCTAAGTGCAGGGGGAGTGTGAAGGCTTTAGCAGAAGAAATGTCAGTGAGGTGCGTGTGAAGAGCAGCTATTGGGTTTTTTGTGCACGGGCGATTAAATTTTCATGCCTTTTTCGTAAGGCTGGCTTAAAAAAAAACCCCAAAGTATTCTATAACCAAGGAAAGGGTGCAGGGAGGGGAGAGGTGTCTCACTTCACTGCCAAGCCTTAACCTCAGGGTTTTCCCTTTCATCTGCCAGGGGAGCTGGGCTGGGGTTTAACTCGTGCTCTGCCAGGGCTGGGCCACCAGCACCGTGGCTTGGAAGGGGGATGGAGAATGATCTCACCCACAGCCAGGCTGTGGTGGGGGAATTTCACACCATCAAACAAGCCATGCCTTGAAAGAAAACTTTCCCCGCAGCTGGTGTGCTGGCAGGGCGCTGGAAAAGGAGAGAATCCCGGGTGCTGAGCCCCGCAGGCCGTGCCAGGGGGCTCCCAAAGGCTCCGGGACCCTCCCTGCAGCCCGCAGCATCCTCTGCGGAGCGTCCTCTGCGGAGAATCCTCTGCGGAGCATCCTCTGCGGAGCGCTCCGCTCAGCTCCGCCGCCTCTCCTGCCAGCCGCGACTGCATTCCAGGCACCTAATGAAGTGCTGATTTTCCTTAATTGGCCTCTCGAATTTGCTGATCACTCGTAAAGATCTCGGGTTAAAGAGGAAGCCGGTGCCTGCTGTTACGGGTGCTGTTTCCCAGGGCCGGGGCAGGCAGGGAGGAAGGTTTGGGAGCGTGAGCTGCATTTGCTGAGCTGGTTCGTGATTTACTGTCCCCGGGTGTCACCAGGACAGCGCTGAGTCCTCCAGCCGGCGAGACAGACGCGCAGGGTCAGACTGATTTGTGGAGGTGCCTTGGTTTTTAAGTGGTTTTCCTTCAGCACAGCCCTGACAACCCACGGGAGGTGAAATCCCAGCCTGGGAGCCCGGGCTGGCGCTGGGCATGGCCGGGAAGGGATGGAAACTGCCCAGGCACAAACCCTGCAGGGCAGCAGCGAGGCTGTCTGAAGGTGACACTGGGTGTCTAAAGGTGACACTGGGTGTCTAAAGGTGGCACTGGGTGTTTGAGGGTGACACTGGGTTTTTAAGGGTGACACTGGTGGTTTGAGGGTGACACTGGCTGTTTGAGGGTGACACTGGGTGTTTAAGGGTGACACTGGGGGTTTGAGGGTGACACTGCGTGTCTAAAGGTGGCACTGGGTATTTAGGTGTGACACTGTGTGTCTAAAGGTGACACTGGGTGTTTAAGGGTGACATTTTAAGGATGACACTCGGTGTCTAAAGGTGACATTTTAAGGGTGGCACTGGGTGTCTAAAGGTGACACTGTGTGTCTAAAGGTGACACTGGGTGTTTGAGGGTGACACTGGCTGTCTAAAGGTGACACTGGGGGTTTGAGGGTGACACTGTGTGTCTAAAGGTGACACTGGGTGTTTGAGGGTGACACTGGCTGTCTAAAGGTGACACTGGGGGTTTGAGGGTGACACTGTGTGTCTAAAGGTGACACTGGGTGTTTGAGGGTGACACTGGCTGTCTAAAGGTGACACTGGCCGGGATGCTGAGCAGGGATCAGCCCTTCCCTGCCGAGCCGAGTGATGCAGAGAAGGGACAGGGACACGCGGCGCTCCCACTGTCACTGCAGCATGAGAGGGGGACACCTGCCCTGCCCTCCCCAGCTGCTGTCCCTGGGCTGTCACCTTGCCCCTGGCCATGTCAGCGTGTCCTGCTGTCCCCAAGGCTCGCAGAGAAAGGCAGAGTTTGTTTGGGGCAGGATGTCTGTGCGTCATTACCGCAGGAATTATTTCAGAGCAGGGGTGAGCTCAGATCCATAAGAGATTGGAAAAAAGATATCTCTGCCTGGTGGTGCAGGGTTGGGCGGGGAAAAACACACAGTTTAACCAGCACGGAGTGGGGAATGTGGTCCTCCCCCAGCTCATGGGGTAACAGCATCTTTGGGGAAGGGCAGCAGTCAGGAGTGTGTCCTTCCAGGGGGGAGCTCCGTGGGAAATGTGTTCATGCCACCACCACGGGGCGGCCCAGCTGGCCCAGGAAAGAAATCCGAGTCCAAATTTCATTCACAGTAACTGCCCATCCTGGGAAGTGAGTTTTGGGAGGAATCTGGTGCTTGTGTGAGCGTGGATACCAGGCAGCTGGAGCCCAGCCCAAGGCACAGCTGTGGGGAGTTAAGTTACTCGGCTTCCAAAATTACATTTTTCTGTGGTTCCCTCATTTGAATGAGGAAATAATGTAGATATTGTGAGCAGAGCTTGTCTGGGAGCTCTTGGAAAACCAAAGCTATGGCGAGTGCACTTGTCCTGCTGGTGGCACTTGTGGGGTGGCAGTGGCACAGTGGGCACAGCGGGCAGGAGGGCATCCCAGCTGCATGCCAGCCTCTGGGAGGAGGCAGGAATTCACCTGGGCACTTTGCAGGGAATGGAGTCTGGGTTCAGAAAGCTGGATGCCAACTTTAAACCCAGGGCCAAAACCCCCAGAATGTCCCCTGGGGGTGTTCTGAGGTGTTTTGGTAAGAAAAGAAGTGTGGAAATACGCAATGCCAGGGGTGGTGCAACTGCAGAGGTTTGGAAAACACTTTTCACACACAGCCAGGGGAACCAAGCCATGATGTGACAAGGGGACCCTCTGTGCACATTTTGTCACCGTGCATGAAGGGGAGATGCTTCCACAGTGCCCGGGAGGGCATCGGCAGCAGACATTTTAAGGATGACATTCAGTGTTTAAGGGTGACATTTTAAGGGTGGCACTGGGTGTCTAAAGGTGACACTGTGTGTCTAAAGGTGACACTGGGTGTTTGAGGGTGACACTGGCTGTCTAAAGGTGACACTGGCTGTTTGAGGGTGACACTGGGTGTTTAAGGGTGACACTGGGGGTTTGAGGGTGACACTGGCTGTCCAAAGGTGACACTGGGGGTTTGAGGGTGACACTGCGTGTCTAAAGGTGACACTCGGTGTCTAAAGGTGACACTGGGTGTTTAAGGGTGACATTTTAAGGATGACACTAGGTGTCTAAAGGTGACACTGGGTGTTTAGGTGTGACACTGTGTGTCTGAAGGTGGCACTGGCTGTCAGGCCCCCGGATCTCTGCCCAGCTGTCCGAGCAGTCCCCTCAGCTCACCGAGGACAAGGGCGCTGTGGCTCAGCTGCCACGCGGCTCCGGGCACAGGACATGTCCTCAGTGCCACCGTGCCTGGGGACATGTGCCAGCCTGCCCAGCAGCACAAAGGCCTTCAGAGCCCTCCCCGAGCCCAGGGCTGCCGTGTGGCTCCGGGATGCTGAGCAGGGATCAGCCCTTCCCTGCCGAGCCGAGTGATGCAGAGAAGGGACAGGGACACGCGGCGCTCCCACTGTCACTGCAGCATGAGAGGGGGACACCTGCCCTGCCCTCCCCAGCTGCTGTCCCTGGGCTGTCACCTTGCCCCTGGCCATGTCAGCGTGTCCTGCTGTCCCCAAGGCTCGCAGAGAAAGGCAGAGTTTGTTTGGGGCAGGATGTCTGTGCGTCATTACCGCAGGAATTATTTCAGAGCAGGGGTGAGCTCAGATCCATAAGAGGTTGGAAAAAAGATATCTCTGCCTGGTGGTGCAGGGTTGGGCGGGGAAAAACACACAGTTTAACCAGCACGGAGTGGGGAATGTGGTCCTCCCCCAGCTCATGGGGTAACAGCATCTTTGGGGAAGGGCAGTGGGCAGGAGCGTGTCCTTCCAGGGGGGAGCTCCGTGGGAAATGTGTTCATGCCACCACCACGGGGCGGCCCAGCTGGCCCAGGAAAGAAATCCGAGTCCAAATTTCATTCACAGTAACTGCCCATCCTGGGAAGTGAGTTTTGGGAGGAATCTGGTGCTTGTGTGAGCGTGGATACCAGGCAGCTGGAGCCCAGCCCAAGGCACAGCTGTGGGGAGTTAAGTTACTCGGCTTCCAAAATTACATTTTTCTGTGGTTCCCTCATTTGAATGAGGAAATAATGTAGATATTGTGAGCAGAGCTTGTCTGGGAGCTCTTGGAAAACCAAAGCTATGGCGAGTGCACTTGTCCTGCTGGTGGCACTTGTGGGGTGGCAGTGGCACAGTGGGCACAGCGGGCAGGAGGGCATCCCAGCTGCATGCCAGCCTCTGGGAGGAGGCAGGAATTCACCTGGGCACTTTGCAGGGAATGGAGTCTGGGTTCAGAAAGCTGGATGCCAACTTTAAACCCAGGGCCAAAACCCCCAGAATGTCCCCTGGGGGTGTTCTGAGGTGTTTTGGTAAGAAAAGAAGTGTGGAAATACGCAATGCCAGGGGTGGTGCAACTGCAGAGGTTTGGAAAACACTTTTCACACACAGCCAGGGGAACCAAGCCATGATGTGACAAGGGGACCCTCTGTGCACATTTTGTCACCGTGCATGAAGGGGAGATGCTTCCACAGTGCCCGGGAGGGCATCGGCAGCAGCAGGGCTCAGAACAAAATTAGTTTGAAGGTGGATTTATGCAGTTAATCCCCACACTCGTGTGTGGTACATGCAGCAGCCCAGCAGCAGTTCCATCTGTCAGGCTGCCAGCCCCTGGGGCCATCCGGGACAGGTTGCTGTGCTCAGAGCTGTGCTGAGGCTGCAGAACCCAGCTAACAGGACGTTCAGCATTTCTGTCATTCCAGGGATGCCTGCAAGGTTTCAGCCTGACCAAGGCAGCCCTGTCAGGGAAACCAGCACACAAATACTTTCTCATTCCAGGCCCTAACCCAGGCTTATTTTAACCACTCTGTGCCCATTTTTTTTTTGTTCTCACCAGTGCAGAGACCACGGGAGGGTCCTGTGGTGCACTCAGTGGCACTGAGCTGGGGATGTCCCCATCCTGTGCTGCTGGTCATCTTCATGGATTGTTTCCACCTTCAAGGATTGGTTCTGCCTTCTGAATGAGGAGGAAACCCACATGTGGACATGAGTGGGTGCCTTCCCCATCACTCTGGGGAGTGCTGCTGGCTGCAGGGACCCGGGAGGTGTCTGCAGCCATCGCTGGGTTCACAGCTCAGGGTGTTGGGGCAAAACTCTCCACCCAGCTCTGGTCAGCATCTGGAGCTGGACAGGGGGTGCAGGCTGGGCTTCCAAGCACAGCAATCCCTTCTGCCACCTCCTGCATTCCCAACCACCTCTTGTTTCAGTGTGCTCTGTCCTGCCTGGGCACTTGGCTGCTCCCCTGGGGTCCTGTGTTCCCCAAATATCTGCTTTATCCTGTAGCAAATGCAGAACCTTGGTGATCACCAGCTGATGGATTCATCTCAGCTCAGTTCTGCCTGGAACAACCTGCTGGATGTGCCCAGACTGGCATGAAGAGGGCGAGGCAGGGCACTGGGATGCTCCTGATGGAGATGCTCCAGAGAACCATGGCTTTTGAAAGCAAACACAACAGCATAAATGTCCACCACAGGCACAGAGCTGTGAGGCGAGGAGGAGGCTCTGGTTCCTATGCAGAGTGAGTGCTACCACTTCAAAATTAAATGCAGTTGCCATAGAAATATTAATTGGGAACAAAATCTGAAGATGACACTTAAGCAGAAGATGGAGCGTTACGGAGAGATGAGGACAGCGATGAAAATAGAACAGTTAAAAGGAGAATTCTTCAAAGGAAGTATCATGTAGGTGAATATTTAATGCACAATCAGCAGGCTGCCACGTCAGTGGTGCTGTTAATGTTGTGGGGCAGAGGATGGGAAGTGCCTGCTGGAGGACAGAGCACCCTCCTCAGCAGCAAAGGTCACTGGAGGGGGAGTCGAGGGTGGACCCTGCAGGGTTCTGCTCGTGGTTGCAGCAGGGCTGGGACTCAGGGCAGGGCTCTGGGAGCAGCCCCAGCCTCCTGCTGCTCACGGTGCTGCTTTGCAATCAGCCCACGAGCCAAAAGCCAGCTGAGGCACAGGGTGGGCAGCTCCTGGCAGTCTGGGTCTCTGCCCCTGGGCACACACTGGCAGGAGGTTCCCATGGCTGGGTCTGAGCCTCCTCCTCCTCCTCCTCCTCCTCCTCCTGCTGGGAACTCTGCATGCAGAGCAGGGAAAGCTCCCAGCCCTGCCAGACGATGCAGGGGAAGTGGCTCCTTCAGAAGAGCTCCCAGACCGTGCCCTGGCCTGGGCTGTTTGGGAATGTGGCAGAAACAGCCATAAGCAGAGAGGTGTTTTGGGGTGAGGCAGGGCTGATGCAAGGCACAGTGGGGACAAAGTGTCCCACTGAGCAAAGTCCTGCTGGGACCCTCCTAAAAGAGCACCCAGAGCTCTCCAGGGAGGGATGACTGCAGCCACCTCTTCTTGCAGCACTAGTGGCACTGGTGGGGAAGAAGAGAAGGACATTGCTACAGAAAAACCCTGATTTAATTTTATTTTTGCATTAAAAAAAAACAAAAAAACCAAACAACAACAAAAACAAGTGGATTGTGGTAACAACCAGCCCTTCTTTCAGGCAGCCCAGTGAGAGGAGAGTGGCTCCACTCTCTGCTCACTCTGCCAACTCCAACCCAACTCCTGTTTTTCCCAGGAAGAAACTTGCTCTCCCGGGCTGTTATCAGCCTCACATCCCTTTTCCCCCTCTGCTTGGTCTGCTGGGAGCTGTGCTGTGGGATCTGCGTGCAGGTAGGGATGGAGATGAGAATGGGAATGGAGCATCTCACACAGGAGCACCATGGTGCCAGTGGTGGGAGCACGAGTGGGCAGAGGCAGGGCAGGGGCACAGCCTGGGGCTGGCAGCCCAGAGGGGACAGGGTGGCTGCCACCTGGCAGGGTGCATCCATCTCTGCTGATCTCTGTGCTCAGGAGGAGGGAGGATTACAGCGAAGTCGTGCTTTTCCCATGAACCACCTCCCACTGTGTAATGCTCTGGAGTTAATTGCAAATGAGGAGATGGAAATAGCTTATTTTGACTTCCCTTAAACAGTACTTCAGTGATTTTTTTGCCTTTTTTTTTTTTTTTTTTTTTTTGTCTCGAGAGGCAGTCCTGTGTCTATTGGAAAATAGCAATTATTTCTGTAATTCCCTAGAATTAGTAGAATTAGTTGAATGGGTAATATTTGAAGGGAAATGCTGATTAGAAATACACTTGACGTGGAAGCACCATGAGCATCGTGGTGGGGCTTTGGGGGCTCCTCCTCCATCCCAGGGCATAACAAAGCTCAGCTCAGGCTCCTTGGGGAGTACTCAAAGATGTCTCAGTCATGGCCACCAAAGATGCTGAAACTCCTCTCCTATCAGGGCAGGCTGGGAGAGCTGGGGCTGTTCAGCCTGGAGAAGACTTTGTGGAGAACTTAAAGGCCCTTTCAGTGCCCAAAAAGGCTCCAAGACAGCTGGAGAGGGACTTGGGGCAAGGACATGGAGTGACAGGATGAGGGGGAATGGCTTCAAACTGAAAGAGGGCAGGGTAGGATTAGATATTGGGAGGAAATTCTTCACTCAGAGGGTGGCAGGCCCTGGCACAGGGTGCCAAGAGAAGATGTGGCTGCCCCTGGACCCCTGGGAATGGTCAAGGGCAGGTTGGATGGGGCTTGGAGCAAGCTGGGATGGTGGAAGGTGTCCCTGCCCATGGATGGGGTTGGACAGGATGAGGTTTCAGGTCCCTTCCAGCCCAAGCCATTCCGTGGGTCAGTGACTCCATTCTCAGGTGGGAGGCTGAGCAGCCACACCTGGAGGGGAGGTGCAGCCTTGTCCTCAGGCCAGGGATGTGCCCAGTGGCTCTGCAGCTCTGCCTGAGATGCCACAGCTGGTGCTGGGCCCACCCTCCTAATTCCAAAAAAGGAGGAATAAAACCACCTCAGTCACTTTTCTTGGCTGGACTGAGGTTGGTCCATCTTGGGCACCTCCTGCAGCATGCAGGGCACAGTGCAGCTCTTGGTTCTGCTAAAGATTTGGGGTTCATAACTCATTAAAAAAAAATATCCTGTGGTATTTTTAATAACCTGCTGGTTTAACTCAATTATGAGACCATAATTAACGTGCTGAGATGAAGCAGGAGATAAACCTTTGATTTTTTTTTTTTCCTCTTGAAGGATGCTGCAGATAGATTCTGAACTTTGTATTCAATTACTTAAAGGAGAAAAAAATTAACAGGTTTCTGATGAGAAAAGCATACTACCTCCTTCATAAAGAGAGATTTATTAAGGATAGTGAACGAGCGTACCTCAGGGCTCAATCATCTACTGTGTTTTTTTTTCAAGGGGTGATTCAATTACTTTAAGATGTGTTGCCTAAAAGAACAAACCAGGCTCTGTTACTTGGCAAATTAATCAGGTTCCTTTAGTGGTTTCTCTGGGTTAATAATTTCATTTAGGCGGCCTTCTGTTTCGTGGTTTCATCCCTACCAAGAAAACTCTCAAACAAGAGGGAGGGGGAGAAAAAAAGTGCAATTTGCTTTCTGAACAAGGCAGCAAACGCCACTGAGACAGGAAAAGTTTTCCCAAAATCATCTCTCTCAGAGGTGCCTGTGAAAGCAGCAACTGGTTGGAAGAGATTTAATATTAAAAAAAAAAAAAGTGTTAAGGCTAATATTTTCACTGTGCAAAAAGGCCATTTGGATTTGTTGTCATCTGCGAAGGGCTGTGGATTTTATTTGTAATTACTGTGAATGACGTTCTCTGGCTAGCACGAGCCAATCCTGAAAATGTCACCGGTTTTTAACACATTTGTCTCTTTGAATATTCATAGCTCTGCTGTTGGATACAGATGGAGAAAGAGCCACCAGGGAAAGGGGGAGTTTGCCCTGCCCTGGGCACAGGGAGGTTGTGCTGGGGCAGATGTTGCCCAAGGTGTGGGCACCGACAGCACCACTGCCATGGAAAAACACCTTCAGCCAGAATTTCTGGGGTTGTCACAGAATTATTTGGCTTAGAAGGGACCTTAAATATCATCTGTTTCCAGCAGCACCATTGCTCATAGCAGGGTTCTCTCAGTGGACAGCTAACAGCTCCCACTGCCTTGCCTGGAGGGTGGAGGGTGGGGATGCTCAGCAAACACAGGACCCCTGGCACATCTGGGCAGTCCCTGGCTGGCTGCTCCCAGGGAGACTTTTGGGAAAAGCTTTAGGGCTGCTTTTTTGCACTATAAAACATCTTTATGAAAGGCATGCAGAACCCTGTTTTATTAAAAAACCCCTTGAACTGTGGCCTGGGCTGCATCCACTTAAAACACGGATCTTTAGATGCCAAATTCTGCATTTTGGTTGAGGGCAGCAATGCTCAGTGTGACCTTTCTGAATAAAACCATGACTCCTGCCAGCACCCAGGGCTGCTGAGGGCTTAGACACCACCCTGCTCTGGCAGAGACCAAATATCACCTGCAAAATGAGGGAACATGACAGGGACATGGATGTTCTTGCTGCTTTTGCTCTGGCAGT
The DNA here is from genome assembly GCF_017590055.1 of Onychostruthus taczanowskii. Lineage (NCBI taxonomy): Eukaryota > Metazoa > Chordata > Aves > Passeriformes > Passeridae > Onychostruthus > Onychostruthus taczanowskii. The sequence continues at coordinate 1,795,617 of NW_024500572.1, forward strand.
GCTCTGGTGATGATCAAGTTAATGGAGGGAGCAGAGCAGTTCCCAGCAGAAGAGGTCATCTGTTTCCTTTCAGGGGATTTGGCTCCGGTTTCATCATTTCATCATCTGCAGGAACAGTGAGGCCCTTTTATCAGGAAGGGCTTTCTGGGAGGGGGCATGGCAGGCTGGTCTCTCCCTCGTGTGAGAACTCATTCTAGGCCCTCACATAAAACCTGTGCTCTGTTTTATGGCTTGGGAAAGTGCTCCAGAGGGGCAGAGCAGAGCTTGGGGACACACTGGAGCTGTCCTGATCCCAATCCTCAGGACCCAGTGTGGCTGTGCAAGCACCTCACCACTTGTCCAATGCCATGGGGATGGCCAAATTGTGCTTTTCCCCCTTTATTTTCCTTGTAATTGCTCTTTTTGAGGCCACAGCACCCGGTTCTGCTCTCAGCCTCTGCCTCCAAAACTCATTTCTGGGTGAGGATGGGAGTGTCAGCGTGCTGAGGTGGGGTGGGTATTTTTAGAGCAGCTGGCAGACTGTGCAGAGCAATTATGCTCCAGGTTCCCAAATAGCCCTGAGCTCTGTCACTGGCTGAAAACACCCCCTGGCCCATTTGTCCAGGGCTGGTGTGGGTCAGGGATCTTTGCAGGCAAACCTGAAATGTTGGAATTGAGCACAGCTGGAGCTCCAGTGAGGCCAGAGCAGCCCCTCACCCCAGCCTGAGCTCATGGCAAGAGGAATGGCTCACAGATGTTGCACACAGCCCACCTCTGGGGGAAAAAAAATATCAAAAATATCTGATCATATCCCTTGGAATTAACTTTCCCTTCTTCCCAACCTCCACACTGACAGCAGGGTCTGGGTGCTGCTCGTGGAGCATCCTTGGATAGGGAACTTCTGTCGTGCCTGGGTAATGGTGGCTTTTTGTGCAAACAATTCTCGGGTTTTTTTAATGCCTTCACACTTAAATTTAATGTGCTCATCCCAGCGTGCCAGCAGCTGCTTTTATGCCAAGAAAAATTGGTACATTTTGAAGGTGTTGGATGCTCCTTTGCTGGGGACACTCCGAGGTGTTTGTGGGTGACAGAGCTCCCGTTCTTTTTTAGGGCAGTGATTCCCTCTTGCTGTCCTCTGGATGGAGGCACAAGACAGCAGCCACAAGTTTTCTGTTATCCCTTTTTGACAGCTCTCCAGAAGCATCACTGCAAACTGGACCTGTGATGCCCAGCAGGCAGCCCTGACCCTGGCAGTGCCCAGGAGGCTTTTCAACCTCAAGGAGGAAATTTCAGGCATAATTTGGAGGGGGCCAAGGCAGGGAAGGGATGCATTAAATCCCACAGCATTATTAAATCTCTGCTCTGTCTTTTCTCCCTCCAATTTCCTACCAGAGCTGATTTTCCCCACTTGAGGAAGGGAAGCAGTGTTCCTGCTTTAATTATCACCGTCCTTCCCCTGCCAGCAGAGGATTCCTGAACCAGGCATGGCACCACACCAACACTCCACCTCTTCCCCTCTCTAATCCCTCTTTGGAACACTGGCTGCTCCTGGCCCCAGCTCCTTCAGCTGCCCATTGCTGCCCTCTCCCCATCCAGAGCCCACCGTGGCACTGCCCGTGCAGCTCTTTGGCTCCAAGGTTTTTAGGACATCCAGGAGGGCTGGGTGTCTCACCACTGCCTCGTTGTCCCCTGGCCCTGCTCTGCCTGCCAGGCTCTGGTTCCTGCAGGATTTATTGCTGGGGAAATGCAGTGCTCTGACTTATGAAAGTAGGACATTCGCTTGGCAGCTCGAGAAATAATGGGAAATCCATTTAATTATTCCCCAGAAATGCTCAGATTGTGCAGATGCTGAACTTAGGTTTAATATAATTTAGATAATTCATGTCTATAAACATGTCTGGGACTGAATGTGATGTTCAAGCCATGGATCCCAGCCTGTAGTTTTCCTCCTTGATCCCAATTAGAGCTCCAAGTATCCCACAGGAGCAGGCTCATCCCCATGCCTGACCCCTCTGGGTTCCAGCAGACCCCTTGGTGCAGGTCTGGAATGCTGAGGAAGATGTTTTTCTCTGGTTTGCAAGAGTTTTTCACTAGGATGCTGTGGGCAGCCTGGCACTCAGGTGCTGTGCTGGGGCACAATGCCAGCCTCAGCACTGGCATTGATTGTGCCTAATGGAACAGGGTAGAAAAGGGGGAAAACCCCCCCTACTGCTGGTAATATCAGTGCTCTGGGGTTAAAATGAGCCCCTTCTCTTATGGGAAATCTCCCTTTCCTCCCTGGCATTTGGGAACAGCCAGGCCACCCTGCCCAGGGTAGCTTTGTAGCCCAGCTGAGCCCAAATCCTTCTCCTGGGAAGAGTGTTCAGGATCTCTCTGTGAGGTGAGAACCCCCCTGGCATGGCAAATAAGGACAGCTGTCAGAACAGTTCAACTACTGCCTTGCTTTTCCCCACTTCCACCATTTCCTGGGCTCTTTCCTCCCTCAGCCCAGCTTGTTCTTCCCTCCCCTGGCTCTTCACACCTGAAACGCATCCTAACGCTCCTGGAATGGCTTTTCAGCCCCAAATCTGGGATGGAACTCGCTGATGAGCACCTTGGGGGATGCTGGAGGAGCCGGAGCTCAGAAACACCCGGCAAACCCCCAGCCCCGGCGGGTCCCCATCCCACCCATCCCGGCCAAGACTCAGTTCCTAATTTTGACTTTGCAATCCCCTGGAGCAGCAGCAGCAGCAGCGAGGTGACCGTGAGTGACACCCATCAGTGCCGGGTAATTAGACCGAGCACACACACACACACACACACACACAGGCATTACAGTACTGATTTCTGCATTAGCATGATAATGAATGTTCTCACTAGAAGCTTGTAATTATGTTTCCTCTTTTTTTTCCCCTCCCCCTGAAAGTATAATTAATTATGAATAGAGCCAGAGTTTGACGCTAACACTTTTTTTTTTTTTTTAAATCCCTTTTGGTTCTATTTCTGCCCTATTAAAAATTTATGAAGGAGCCAGAGGTAAAGTCATTTTCCCAGACAGTTACTCCTATAAATTCAATGGGAATAATATTAAAAAAAATAATAGAAGGCAGGAGGGGACTTTGCAGAGGGTTTTCTCCCCTCTTTAGGCCATCAAGATGCTGCATTTGCCTGTTGAAAGCCACAGTGCATCCACACTGTTGCAATCTGGGGGAAGTGGCAGTGGGCATGGATGTGCCAGTGGGTAGCACGAGGTGACAAGCAGCCCCCAGAGGTGCCAACCCTGCAGGTCTCCCCCCTGAAGCTGCTGCAGCCACGAAGGATGGAGGTCAGAACAGGGTGCTGATGTGCTCTGAGAAGAAAAAAACCACTTTTATTACTTGAAAATATAAGAAAAGTAACCTGCAAGCACTTATAGTACCTTGGGAAAGTTATTTAGGAATAGGAGATGCAAAGCCAAAAGCTCCCAAGGAAGTGCTTGTACTTTTCAGCTGGCTCACAAAGATCAACTCTCCTGGGATTCCAAGCCCGGGGTGTCCCAGTTTTTTGGATGCAGGACCAACCTCAGGGTTTGCTCCCACAGCTGTGATGGTGTGGCTGCTTCCAGCAGGGCCAGAAGCCTCCTCCCCACCTTCATTGTGGCTCATCCTTTCCCTAGAAAACCTGTGTGGAATCACACCGCCCCTTGGGGACAGAAAGTGAGAGAATGGGTGAAAGCAGCTCAGCGGTTTGGGGTGCTTGGTGTGAAGATGTAACAATAGAGACAGGCACTGAGGATCTCCATCCTTCCAGGCATCCCAGATGAGCCCCTTGCAGGGCCACAGGCTTTGTCCCCTGCTGCTGAAGCCTGTTGTGCTTCCTCCTCCTCCTCTGCTGGTTGCCATTCATACCACCAGCCTTCCCTCGCCGTAGGTGTGAACTGTTTTTCTTTTTAAATTGCATTTATTCTAACAAATGTCTCATGCAAACACAATTGCAGGTTTGCTAGAGGGAGATGCTATTTGCAGGCAGCCTTGCACAAAAGCAGATTTATTCTCCTTCCATTCATTTCAAGCTAAAGTAATAGCTCTAACTACATCTGACTTATAATAAGCACATTCCTGGGAACAAACCTGTACTCTGCATGTATTTCCCTCTTTGTCAGCTCCACCTAGGCACTTTTTCTCCCTCTCTTTATTTTTTTTTTTTTTTACAATAACAAAATCAGAGCCTTGTCAGTTGAAAGTTTATACGCCCTATTTATAGCACTCTGCTGTCTCCCAGCTTTTATGTTCCAGCATAAGTAGCTCTTTACCCTCTGCTCACAAGGAGCCAAGCATGAGCCTGGGTAGAGTCTGGATCTCCATAATAGCTCTTTTATCCTTCCCTGAGGAGGGGAGCATGCCCTGCTCTCCACGGACCCGCCTGCTTCAGCTCCAGCCCTGTTGGAGGGGAGCACCCATCCCCACGGGCCAGAGGACTTAGCCCTGTGTGTTTTGGTAATTCTTTTTGTCAGCATACCCTTGGACTTGGGGGTGTTTTGCTGTGCACCAGCGTGGTTTGCTGTTTGCAGCTGCTGAGCATCACTGGTCCCATCCTCTGGCTGGGAAGCAGCACCAAAGTTTGACTCATGAATTGCCATCTCTTTGACGGCTGTCGTTAAGAGGAAGAGTAAGAATGGTTTTCTGGGGAGCTGCAACAGTTATCTCAGTGATTTCTGTAGTTAAGCTGATATTTTAATGCACTTTGTGTGTTTAAGAGGCCTTCATAGGCAGGCATGGATGCAGAATCTGCTGTGGCTCCTTGACTTGCCATGGTTGGCTCCTGAACTTCTCTGTTCCTCATCTCTGGGTGTCATTTTGGGACAGGGTCTGCCAGAGACGCCGAGGGAGGGCTGGAGCAGCTCCCAGCATGGCACTGGTGAGATGGAGAGCAGAGATGGTGGCTTGGGGACAAGTCAGAGTCACCAAAACCCTCAGCAGCCTTGCCACCCCCCCACCCAGCCCAGCATTCCAGCTCTCCTGGGTGCTCCCAAACCTCCTGGTCCTTTGTGCTCACCCTGGCCAGCAGGATGATCCCAGGCCAGGCTGGATGGGGCTTTCAGCAGCTCGGTTTAGTGAGTGGGGCTGGAACCAGACCCTGTGAAGGTCCCTTCCAACCCAAACCCTTCTGTGGTTCCGTGCAGGAGCAGAGCTGGAGCACTCCCACACTCCTGTCCCCCCTCAGCACCAGGCACAGTGTCTCCTCTGTTACCCTGTCCACGTCACTGGGACTCAGGCAGGACTCTCCATCTGTTCCAGGCAGAAAGATTAGGATACAAGGGGCTATTGTGCTCTTCTCCCTCCAACTAATTTTAATCCTGGTGAAAAGGAAAATCTACATGCTAAAAAATCCTGGGTGAGAGGTCCCGCTTGGATGTTCACAGGGTAAACAACCATGACAGCTTCAAATTGCAAAATAATAATAATAAAAAAAGAATATTTCAGGCAGAAACACAAACAGAGAGCCAGGGCTGGGGGAAAACAGCTCTGCCACAGCCTGGCTCCTCCGCAGGGCTGTGCTTTGAGGATTCGTCCTGTCTGTTAAATATAGCTGATGAGCTGTTCTTGAATCTCACCTAATTACATCTCCTCTCCTGCTCTGGCACTTCCCAGCTCTTTGGAGCTACAAGGAGCTGGATGATTGCAGCTTGAACTCCTCAGGTGGAGCGAGAGGCTCATTTGTCATCCCCTGTTTGGCTGTCTGGTACTTGGGAGGAGGGAGATGAAAAGTTGAATTCTCTGAGAAGGGAGGGGGAAAAAGAAAAAAAAAAAGGGGGGAAAAAATCCTTTTGAACTCTTGGCTCATTAAGATGTCAAAAGGTTGGGTGCCCTGGCAACTGCCTTGTCTCTCTAAGCAGGGCTTGAAATTCCTGCAGTCATCCTGCGGGGAATTCGCAGGCGCTTGCTGGGCTCCTCGTTCATGGGAAGATGCTCACAGCTCAGCTGCAGGATCCTCCCGAAAAGCTGCTCAAATTTAAACAGTTACAGGTTTCCTAGCTTGGGGCAGCTGCCCCTTGGCTGTCCAGTCCCATCATGTGTCACCTCTTCCAGTTCTCCGTGTCCCTGTTCCACCCCTTCCCATCCCCACTGAAAATGCCAATTCAGGGCCATGAGGGTCATTCCTGTGGGCTTCACCCAGAAAAAGTCATTGCCTGAAAGCTATTTGGATTGCTTTTAGAGACTGACTTGCATGCATCAGTTTGGTTTTGCTGAGTTTGGAGGTGGTTTTTTTTTTTTTTCAAGATTTTGCCAAATTTCAGCCAGGTGCTCTCCAGCCTCTCCATCCACATCATGTCTGGCAAAATTTCTACCTCATTTTTATTGTGCAGCTTGGGCTGCACATCCTATGTCTTTTGTTTGATTCTTCTTCATCCCAATGCAGGGCTCTCACTGGAGTTTAAGTGACTACAAAAGAAGGAAATATGTTTTTCCCAGTTCCAGAAAATACCAGATGTCTTAAAATGAAAAACCTCCAGAAACAAAATTTCCCGATTACTACATATTGCAGCATATCCAAAGTAGGGAAGCAGTTTCTCAAGGGTGGCATTGGAGGAGTGACAAGGGGATCTGACTTCAGCTCAGCTCTTTTGGCAAAGAAAACCTTGCTATCCCTGCAGGGCCTGAGGCTGGAAGCACAGGGAACCTTCTTTTGGGATCCTGCACCAGAGAGTTATCCCCTCCTATGGGAGTTATCGCTCCAGAGCCACCTCAGTTCCCCTAAAACCACCATGGGAAAAGGAGAAAAGGTGCAGGGGGATGCTGTGGGGTTGGAACACTGGTGCAGGGGTACCTGAGCCCCTCAGGGAGGGACTGTCCCATGTGCATGGGTGTCAGGGCACTGCCACCAAGCCAGGCAGGCTGGTGAGTGTCCTCCTCTCTGCATCCCCAGCTGAGCTCAGCTGAGAAAGAGACAGAGCTGTCATCAAAAATACACTTCAGATCTCTTCCATGGAGGAGGAGAAGTGCCAACACGACCAAAAATATGCATAAGATCAACTCATGGGTTAGAAGTGGCCTGGCTACCACTTTCAGTCTCAGGGGTTCAGCTTTGCTGCGGGAAGCCCTCATCATTTTCTACTGTTTTACTCATAGCCAAAAATATGATGAAACCAGAATTGAATGTTTTTTTATGTCTCATTACAGTAAGCATCATAAATTATTCACCCATGAGTGAATTCAACCGCACTTCTTACTCAAAAGGAGCCTCCTTTCCTCTCCAGGGCCTCCCAACTCAGAGCCTCTAGGGCTGGTGGTGGATTTTAGGGTTTTCCCACCTGCCACTGCCTGAATACGTGGGGACATCACTGCTGGCTCCTCTTTGACATCCCTCCAGCCCCTGACCCGAGTGCATGGTGAGAGCAAACTTCCCTTAGGATAAGGGCAGAGACGGGGCAGGTTTTGGGACCGGTCTTGGCAGCAGTGGGGATCCCCACCACATCACCCCCCACAAACCCTAGTGCAGATACCTCTAGAAAACCATGTCCTAGGACAATGTCAGTCTAATCAGCGCCCTGTTCGTTAGCAGGGTCCTATAATTAGAAGCAGCAGCCAGCCATCTGCTTTGATCTGGCCACATCACACGGTGCCTCTGTCCCTTGTCACCGGCCGTCACCCCAGATCAGCGTTTCCCTGCGCCCCCAGCCGCGGCTGATCTCGCTGGCATTATCTCTAATGACCCGTGCTGGCAGCCTCTGTGCTGTGCTGTGCTGGGAGCCCAGCCCAAACCAGCTCCTCTCCCTGTCTGCCTGCCCATTATTCCCCCACACGGGGTATTTTTGGGGTTTCATGCTCTTGCCAGTGGACGTTCCCCAAATATCCTCTGCCTCGTGTCAGGAATGGGCTCTGGGGGTGAGAATAGGAAAGCACTGGGGGAAATATTGCTGCTTTTAAATGTTCTGAGGGTTTTCAGCTGGTAAAGTGCTTTCCCAAGTTTCCTGCTGCACGCTGCTCCCAGGGAGGATGACATCAAAAGGACCACCTTGTCCACAGGCAGCAGCTCAGGGCTGCAGCCTAGTCAGACCTTGGAGGAAAGAAAGGAGAAAACCTCTTTTTATGTATCTTTAAATTCGGTGCCTAGACAAAAGCATAAGACATATAAATGGATTAACAGCCATGGTTTATTAGCGCTCCTTAATTCACTTCACAGGGCTGAGGGAAAAGTTATTAGCAGATGTATGGCCAGTAATAAGCTAATTATAACCCTGTCAGATCAGAGATTTGAAGAGGTGGGTAGTTTTGTGTGTGAGATAACTATAATTGTCTGTTAAAGATTATGAATTAATATTGATTTAATAAAGCTGTGGCCATTTATTTCTGCGGTAAAAACTAGTTAGTTATTCTGTGAGCTGCCCCATCACCGTGGGAGGCAGCAACCATCTGCTCCAGGTGTGTATTGGGGAGGCCAAAATGCACGTGGGACTGGTCACTGAGCCTGTGTCCTGCCTGTCACTGTCCCCAGTGCTGGCTTTGATAGGGGCAGCTTTGTCCCCTGGCTCAAAACTGATGCCTGGTGCCTCTGTGCACCACAGCAGCTCAGCCCTGGGGTCACCACGCACCTGTGGGAGGGGAGAATGCATTTGCTGCTTTTAGCTGGATTTAAAACCTATCTGCAGGTGTTTACCTGTGTTTAAAAACTGATCCCCTCAGGAGGGACGTGACCCTTTTGGGGTCCTGTCTGTCCTCTGACGTGTTGAAATCTCAAGCAGCCCCCTGGAGAAGCTGTGAGGAGCTGATGGGAGTGTGCCAGTCTGTGACGGGGGCAGGACAGGCAGTGGAGCAGGACACAGCGTGTCCAAACACAACCCAAACCCACCTGGGAGGGAATGGGACAGCTGCTCAGGACCACTCAGCCCAGCCATTTGGGAGAGGGAGCTGAGGAAATGGCCAGAGAAAGAGAGGCAAAGCCTCGTGGCCAGGGTCAGGACTGGCTGGGAAAGCAGAACTTCATTGCAATTGCAGTGTGTCAAGGTGCTGATGGGGTCCCTGTCCCATGGTGGGGCTGATGCATAGGGTGGGATCTTGGGGATGAAAGCAACCTGGTCGTACTTGAATAATTTCCCAGTTTACAGCCACCATCCAGGATTGCTTCATTTCCCCCCTCTCTGCACGCAGATGAGTGCCACTGACTTTGGGATATTTCACATTACGTAATTAATTTCTGTAATTCATCGGCAGCTTGAGGGTGAACACAGAAAAAGTCAGGAGTGGGGAGTGGGTGTGAGACCCCATGACACCAGCTGCATCCTCGGGTTTTGCCTTTCCCCCTTCTCCAGGGAAACACGCAGAGATCTTTAGTTTGCTTGGTTTTTTTCCCCCTGAGACAGATCCACTTCCCTAAGGTAAACTCCATCCCTTCACATCGCCTGAGTCCTACCGAATTCCTCTCATGCCTGGAGCAAGTAAAGGCAGGTCACCAGGGCTGTGGGAAGGTGCTCTGGAGGCAGCCGTGTTGCATCATGCAGGGCAGGGCTGCAAACCTCCTGCTGCCTCCACCCTTTGCCAGACCTACCCCCAGTTCCTCCCTGAGACCAGCAGGTCCAAGACCCCTCGTCCCTGTGCTGGAATTCGTGGTTGTGGAGGGTAAAACCCTGCCAGAGTTTTCGCTCACATTGGTCCTAGTGGGCTGATGCTCCGATAAAGTGAATTACAGGCTGACTGAGGCTAAAGGCTACGGCTTGCTTTAGATGTAATCACTTTCCCCTGAAGCTTTCTATGGGAGGGTGGTTTCAAAGGGAGGGTGGCTCCTGTTTTGCATCTCACTTCTTTTCCTGGAGGAGTTCAGGTCAACCTAAGCAAGAAAACACCCCAATTTTCCTGCATTTGTACCGGGCATGGGGCAAGTTTAACGCAGGCCATCTCAAATATCCGAGGCAGGACTCCAGTTTTCCACTGAGAGCTGAAATCCCCATCTTTGCTGCTGGACGGCTCGCATTACCATTTTATCTGATGGAATAGCTATCAACGGCAGCTTCCAAGTGAAACGCTAAGGAAAAATCTGTGTAAGCTATCTGCAGGCTGGCAGCACAGATACACCGGGATTGCAGCGACAGCCAGGCTCTGTCTCAGGGCTCTGTACGTGTCCAGCTGCAGCACAGCACCCACAGCAGCACTTCCTCTGCTCCGGGATGCTCAAGGCAGCCTCACCATGGACTTGCTCACCTGAAGTCTCAGCTCCCAGAGCCTTGAGATGCTGCCACAATCTTATCTGTGATATCTCCAGCTCAAGACGCTTCCAGCTTCCATGATCGCAGGGAAAAAAGCTTGAAAACAAAAAGCCTCGAGGCTCCAAGAGCTAGAAATGCACAAGGAAATAATCCCCGCTGTTCTAAGAGCAATGCCACTGCAGAACCCCCATATTCCCACTGCAACACCATCCTGGTGATTCCCTTTGGCACCATGGCCTTCTGGACTGCAAGAACAGGCAAAAAAATCCATCTGTGCCCTGGCAGGGTATTCGGTGCTGCTGGAAAGTGTGTTCAACCCTAAGGGGTTTATTTAAATGCATTTGATTCTAATGTTGTTCTTAAGGTCACTGGGATGTAAATGCCTGGCTCCTGTAAAATTAAAGTCCTGAGTCTTTTTGCTGTGGTACAGGACTTGCCTTCCATTCATTAAGTGAAACATCACAGATATTAAAAAAAAAAAAGCTCAGAAAATGCTAAATGGCTGGAGCAGAGAAGCCCCGCAATGCAACAGGGATAAATCCAGTCCTCTATCTCCCAAGACAAACATATTTTCAAGAGAAAGATCTGATCCGCCCCTTTGCTTTCACAAGACACTCAGCCTGTGGATAAACCAAAGACTCGAACCGCACCAAGGGTGCTGCCCCGAGCCAGCAGACACACAGCTGCCACAGGCACGGCAGGGCAACTTTTCCTGCTTTTTCTGACGCGCCGGGCTCATTTCAGGCGATTTGCCTGGTGCTCCCGGTGCTTGTGCTCACACCGCCCGTGCTTACACAGCGAGCGGGGTGACTTCAGGAGACTGAGTCCAGGCCTGGGAAAGTGCCTGTGCCCTGCAGCAGCGCCGCCGTATTGGGGCAAGGAATGCCGTGAGCTCTCCCTCTCCCTCTCCCTCTCCCTCTCCCTCTCCTGCCCTCCCGCTCCGAGGAAACGCGGAGAGATGCGGGCAAAGAGCATCCCTGCATGTCCGCATCAGCCTGCTGGAGCGGGGTGGGACACGCGGAGGTTTTTACAGCTGCTGGAGCAGTGGAGGTTTGCGGGATGCTTTTCCAGCTGTTGGGGTGGCAGGGAGGGACACCCAGCTGTGCAGGGGGAACAGTGGTGGCTGAGGAGATAGGACCTTCCTCATCCCCCGTCCCCCCGGGAGGATGGAGAGGAAGAAAAAGTGTGGAAAAGCAAGATATTAGTTAAAATCTCTCAGTGACCTGGGTTGCCTCAGTGCTGATTCCCGTGGGCATTTGCTTGTTAAATTGTTCGTATTTTCCTGCAAAGATCCCACGCCGAGAAGGTTTTTGATGCAGTCGGGATCACAGCACAGACACTAACCCAGGGCTGGGAATGTGCATCACGGGGGTCTTCTCCTGAAGCCCCCCACTTTCCTTTTGCGGGAAAACTGAAGTTCTTAATCATGTTGCTGTGAAACGCTCTGGACAATTTCTCGGGGCTGAACCTTTACCAGGGTTCAGAACGCCAAGAGGTGCCCCGACCTCCTCCTCCGAAGTGTCCGCCGGCACGAGGGGGTTGTCCGCCAGCTCACACCACAAGTGAGAACCCCCGATTCCCACCAAAAACATCATCAATGACACGCAGGGCCACTAGCGCAGCCCGCCGCACCTTTAAAGCTGGCAACCCCGGCAGCACCGAGGTACCTGGCGGCACTGATAAAGCGCTGCGAGGGGCGCACCGGGGGCGCAGCGGGTGCCGGGGCACGGCCGCTGTCGCGACCCGCGGGTCCCGCCGGGCGCTCGGCGGCGCGGGCGCACGCGGCCCCTTTAACGCGCGCGGGCGGCGCGGCCCCGCTCCGCTCCGCCCCGCCCCGCCCCGCCGGCTGTGGGGCAGGGCTGGGCAGGGCAGGGCTGGGCGCTGCGGCGAGGGGCGGCCCGGCCCCGCGGACGGCCGGAGGGACGGGCGGGCGGAGGAGCGGGCGGCGCGGCTCGCAGCCCCATGGCTCTGGATTTATAAACACGGCGCAGATGGCGGGGCCGCGTCCCCGCGCCCAGCGCTGCCCCGCCGGCCGCTGAAGCGGGAGCGGCGGCGGCGATGGGGGGCGGCAGCTGCCGGCGGGATTAGGTAAGTCGGGATGGGGGGAGCCCCCGGGGGAGCCCCCGGTGCCGGGCTGCGGGCGGGCCGGGCTGGGGGGGCCGCTCCCCGCAGGTGGGGGAAAGGCGGCCGCGTTACGTAAAAATGAAAATGTGCCACGGGAGCTGCTCGCCGGGGAGAAACTTTCTCTTATTATTATTATTATTTTTTTTTTCCCCTGTTGGTTTTGCTGTGTTTGGCCTCAAAGGAACGCGCCGCCCGGGAGCGCGGGGGAGCCCCGCACTCGGCACGCTGGCGGGGACACCCCTCTGCGGGCTGGGGGCACCCAAGGGCCTTTTTTTACCCCCATCCTCTTTTTTTTTTTCTCCCTTCCGTTCAATCCCGCTGTGTTTCGCCGCTCTTCCCCCGCACGCTGGGGCCCGGTGGGCTGGCGCTGGCCCACAGCCGGAGCAGTGAGCGAGCATCCGAGGGGCACCGAGGGCGGCCCTGTGCCCGGCGCGGGGGCACCGAGGCCGGCTCCTGGCCGTGCCGCGAGCCGCAGGGCTGGCTCCTCGGGCCGTGCGGTGTTCGCCGTGTAAATATTTACGGCAGGTAACTGAGCCGGGTGTCTGCAGGCAACAAGTGCACGTTTCTCTGAACCCTAGCTGAGGTCTCTGGAGTGATCGCTTGCTTTTTTTTTTTTCTTCCTTTTTTCTTTTTTTTGCCGTTGATTCTTATAATTTCCTGTTCCCTCTTCTCCCTCGGCCCTTCCTCCTGCTCCCTTGCCCTGACAATGCACAAAGAGCAGGCTGCAGTGGGTGCAGGCAGCTGCCTGCCATGTGGGCTGCTGCCAACACCACTGAAGCAGCAAAACCTGCAGGACTCGGGCTGGGGCCGTGTTGACCCAACAAAGCCATCCCTGCTTGCAGCGCTTTGAACCCTCTGGAAGCCCAGCACGCCTGCAGGCACTGCTGCCTGCGCCCCAGGCTGTGTCTGCTCCCTGAACTTTGTGTTTTGGGTCAGCTCAAGAATGTGCGGGAGAGGACAGTGCTGCTGGAGGTGATCTGTGCAGTGGGTGTTTCCTAACCCCTTGGTTCACAGGCGTTTATGGTTTGAACTCTTGCGGCGACCTCTCCCTCAATATTCCCGAGAAGCAAAGGTTGCGCTCTGGATTCCTGAAAACCCGTCAGGGTTTTGCTGAATCTGGTGTTTTTAATCAGTTTGGTGGATGTGATATCGTTCTGCTGGTATTCCTTGGTCATGTGGGGTGAGAGTTTTTCCATTTAGTATAGGGGTTTTATCAGCAAGGTTAAGTTTAAGTTTTCCGTGTGCTTTAGTGATAAACACTTGGTACTACTACTGATTCATAAAGGGAATGAGGTGGGACAACTGGGTGAGCATTTCCTTCTCTTCTGGAAGTGGTGGTAAAACTCTTCAAGTGAAGCCATGTATTCCTGGATATTTTTAATCAAATCCTACTTAATTCTCTGAGTTTCAGTGCTGATGTTGGGTGACTTTGGGATTTAGCTCAAACCTGTGCCTTGGGTGAGGAATTCAGTGAGCAAGGCTCACAGAGTGTGTTGGGGTTGAGTCCCACGATGCCATGGGAGGGAAGTTTTGCATGTGACAAATATTTTAAAACTTTAGTTGAGTAAGTTTCGCTGTGAGAGAGACTCTTGCAAAACGTGTTTAGTTTATTGAAAGCAAATGCACTCAAACCTCGGTTTGTTGTTGCCAAAAGGGAAAAAGTAGAAGCTATTTTTGGTGTGAGAGAGGAGATGGGGCACGCACATGTCTGGGGCAGGAAAACACTGGTACTTTGTTCTTGGGCTTCATGTGGGTGGTGGTTTCTGTTACTTAGCTGTGTGTTTCTGCCAAGTTGCAAAACATACCTGGTTCTGAAACCCTGCGGAGGTCAGGGCTGGCTCTGGAGCTGGTCCTGGGCCCGTCTGGGAACAACTCCCACACCAGCATCTCCAGCACTGGAGAAGCAGGTGGGTGCCTCTGCCTTCACACCTTGGAGCTCCAGGGAGGTGACTGGCATTTTTTTGCGGCAGGATCTGCACTGAAACCATAAACTTGTTTCGAGCAAGCCACCAGCCAGCTGCTGCTTGGCAATACTTTTCACTTGCTAATGGCTGTGGTTGGATTTGAACCAAGCTGCCTCCAGTGGAGGTTGTACTAATCCCTGGAGCCATCCTGCGCTAAATCCAAAGAGGGTTTGGTTCAGGCCGTGTTCACGTCTCGTAATTAGGAGATGCAGTCTGGTAAAGGCAGTTTTGTTATGATTGGCAGCGATGGTGTGCGTGCAGCTGTGCTGATAGCTGCACGTGTTGAGATCTCCACGGCAGCTCTGGACTGCTGGAATTGGGTCATAGGAGATATCTTCATCTTTTGTGACATGGCTGTGAATTATTTGTCTCCCTTGATGGCTCCCAGTGTTCCTGGTTCTGGTTTTTAGTGGCCTCTGCTGCAATACAATCCTTTTTGCAATCCAGTTGTCCTGGGAGAAACCTGTTTGAAACCAGCTATAATATATGTGCTTGAGATACCATCATGGTCGTGTCCCTGTGCGGGGAGGAAAGTTAGGATCTTGTCAGTTTGTAGATGAGTGGGTACAAAAGGAGGATGAATCTGTAACTTTTCAGAGGTAGGTTTTGGGTGGCTGATCTGAGCAGTTGTGAAAGGAAATGGGTTGGAGGAGGGCCTTTGGGGTGCAGTACTGCCCATCCCTAACCCAGTGTCTCATTCTGACCAGATCACTTCAAGTCAGAAAACTGAGGCTGGTGGGGTTATGTGAAGTTCAATGTGTCAGAGCAAGTCTGCTGGAGGGCTGGTGAAAAGTCTCTTTCTCCATGAGTGCTTTGCTTGTTCAGTGTGAGGGCTTGTTCCTCCCAGTGGCAAAGTGCTGGTTCCCCCTGGGCTTTGTGCCTGTGAGCAGTGGTCCCCGAATGCAGACCATGGGCTTCGCTGCAGGGCTGCACAAGGATGGGAATCCAGGCCAGTGTGTTCTTAGGAGCACTGTTATTTTTGTGCAGCTGCGTTTTTAGGAGCCCTGGCTCCTTTAGTCTTCGCTGAGAGTTTTCAGCGGAGAGCAGGGTCAGCTCTAATGGAGCTGGAAATGAGCTATAGCAGCACCCAGTCGCCTCTCTGATTAGTGACTGAGGCTTTTGCAGCTGCTTAAGGATTTGGGCATCCTGAGGTCATGGATTCTCATCTAGGCTGCTGTGGCACAGGCTCCTGCACGGCTTTGAAGGACCCTTGCTGTGTATCGACATAGGAAGCAGCAGAGAATTGCTATTTATGGCTGGGCTTGTGCTGGCACACAGGTGTTGAGGTCTCTGATTTGCCCTGTAATGTCAAGGGATAGATCTTTGCATTGCAGTAGAAAATGGAAATGTGTATCATTTAATGAGCATGACTACAGCAGAGCTGCTTTCCCAAAAAGAAGATTGAAGAGGGAGCTGGAGCTCCAGAACAGAGGGCATGTAAAAGCTTGATCAGAGTGAGGGATGAATCTGGCAGGAAGGGAAGGAGGACAGAAGAGCAGAAGGAAATGAGTGATTCGTCAGTTTTGGGAAGTGAGCCCTGACCTGAGCACGAGGCAGCTGCGGGACTGTACTGGGAATTGAGAAATCTGGGCTGCACCCCCAGTCCTGCTGCCCACCCTACTTGTCACTTCCCTTCTTGAGGCCACCAGTTCTCTGTTCCAGCCAACCTGCCTTTGGCAGCTGGAGTCTCTCTGGGTTGTGGACTGTTCCTACTAAAGGTGAGCAGGGTGCCCCAGGAAGGGATGTTTCTGATGAGCAGGCAGTGCTCTCACAGTAACATCTCCCCTGCCACCTTCACTGTGTGACGCTGAGAAATGTCACCTGGCTGAGGTGAGGAGGCACTGATTGCTCCTGATCCCAGTCTGGCTTGGAGAGGCCCAGGGAGGAGCAGGGGAGAGGTGCCTGGCACTGGAAGAAAAGCAGTGAAGATGCAGTTGGGTGTCCATGACTGTGATTGTTCCCACAGTGCCGGAGCTGGAGGGGTGCAGGGAGAGCACGGCTGTGGTTGTGTGCCTGCTGGGTGCATGGAGGATGCTGATAATGGTTAGTGCTCTCTTTATAGCTGCGGAGCACTGAGCAAACATTAATGAATGTAAAGGATAGCAGCTCTGTCTAGTTACAGAGAAGGGAAGTTACTCCAAATTAACTTTATGATCCGTGAAACTGAAGGTTATTTAAAAAAAATAATAATGTAAATGGAAATGCTGAAGTTTTTCAGAGTCGCTGAGTATGCTGCTTGTTGTTTAATGCCTTCCATTTTTTCACTCCCAGTCTGTGTTTTTGGCTTGGGAACAAATTATAAGCAATATCAGCTTACGCTTGGATTTGAACCCGCATTGCTCTTAGTCAGCTGAAATATTTCCCCTTATCGCTGCTCCCATAATGTTTATTTTAGACTGGATAGCATCATGGCTTTTCTGCTCGCTGTAGGGAAGAAGCCAGTCTTTGAAATAGCCCAGCACCTTGGAAAGAAATGATCTCAAAGCCAGTTTGGTTTCTGAATGAGGTACAGCTTAATTTTCCAGCAAGAGGTTTATGCAAGGCTGTATCCCAGGAGGTGGCAGATGGATGAATTGCTGACAGATTTAAAATCGTATGACAAACATAAAGCATTCAGACCTGAGGCCGAGGCAGGAGGAAGGTTGCAGGGAGAAATGGAGGCAGAAAGGTCGAGTAAGTTATTCTGGGCAGAAGGTATGCAAGCAAAGGCAGGCTCTGATGGGTTCAGCTGTGAGGGGAAGGGAAGGCCTTCAAGAGGAGGGATGTGTCGAGGAATGTGTTCCCTTCATAGCACAGGGAACCCTTCGTGTCCTGGGCTGATGGTGAGAGGAGGATGAGGAGGAGGAAGGGGAACAAGCTGAGCATTGGCAGCAGTGATGAGGCTGGCAGCGGGGTTGCCCTGGGAGGAGACACTGTGGTGGGGTCCAAAAAGTTTCCTCCTGTGGGAAGTGATGTGAGGACAGTGCCAGCGTGCAGGGAGGCTGGGGATGCTGTGGGTATTGTCTCTGGAGGCTGCAGGCCTGGCTGTGCCTCTCCGGGTGGGTGGTGCGTGTGTCAGGGAGGGAGGCAGAGCCGGCAGGATTTCCTCTCTGCAGCGCTGGCTCCTGGGTTAATAACTAACCAGGCAGTCTAGGTTTATCCTTTCATTGTGGAAGAGAATTATTTACATAATACCACTCCACGTAATCTTTATTTAGCATTGTTTCCCTGGCGTAACACTGGCCAGAGTGGCGGTGCCCAGAAATGCAGTTTTGGCCAAACGTGTGGGAAGTTAACTCTTCCAGTTGGGTGTGCTTCTCTCTGCCTGCTCAGGGATCTGGCTGTAAACTGAATAAATACTTCAGTGGCGTGACCATCTATCATGTAGTTTTTGGGACTTCTGCGTCCTCTAATCTGTGTTTTCTGCAGGCTCTGGCTGGTGCTGTGTGCTGGTACCTGAATGTTGCTTACCAGCTTCTTAAGCAACACAGTTTGGGTTTGTCCTGTGCATGTTAGGGTAGGAGAGTCCTTTGCAGTGTGTTCTTCCTTGTCTCTGTGTTGAATAAGGCAGAAGGAAAGAAATGTGTCAGCCCGTGGGTGGAGGATGACAGGATTTGGGAAGGTTCCTGGTGCAGATCGTCCCATCGTCTGTGTTCAGTCCCTGAGGACTTACTGCCTCCCAGGTGGGCAGGTTTCATCCTCCTCAGGGAGTGTTTAATTGCGAGGTCTGGAGGCTTAGGTGGTTGTGTGAAGAACTGGGGCCTGATTATTGCAACACAGCATGGTGAAGGGCAGATCCTTGCGCTTGGGTGTCAGTGGGATGTGGTGGGAGAACTGAATTGCTGAGGAGGATGGCAGGCAAAGTCGAGCTTTCTGAAAATCTGCCTGTGCCTCCAGCCGTGCAGCGCTGGCTGGAGAGGGTGGAGGGTGTCTGTTCCTCTACACTGCGGGATGTGTGGGCTTCTAACAAGCTGCGGCAAACAATGGAAAGTTGGCTTTCTTCTGAAAATATTTTAAAACCTTATAAAATTACTCCGCCGGCTAAATTTTTATAAGACCAGCTCTCAGCTGTATGGTACTTGATCACTTCATAAATAGCTCAGTCTTTGGCCTCTGCAAACTTCTCAAACCTGTACCTGCAGTGCTGCAGAAACCCTGGAGAGCACGTGGTTTATCAGTGGCAGCACCTGGCTCTTGCAGCAGAAGCGTTCTGAGTGTTTGCTGCCGAGGCCGCGTGATCTCCTTGGTCTGATGTTGCAAGGAGCTGGTTTTGGGAGGCTGTGAGTCCCCAGTGATTTACACTGGATTACCTGATGGTGCACGCAGGGTCTGGGCTGGATGTTGGCTCGTGGAACCTCTCTGTCAGCCTTGCCGAGGGCGATGCGGATCCTGTGTCGGTTTATGCTGCTGATGTGGACATTACTCGCTCAAGCCTGAGACTTGCTGAAACAAAGGTAGCTTGTGAACACCCTCTTTGAACCAATTACACCTGGCAGGGTGAGCTTGCGTTGGATCACTGCTTGAAGCCCTCAAGCCTTGTCTACTGCCTGCTCAATCCATGCTGTTACCGCCGTGCCATTTGTGACATCGTGTGGTCTGTAAATCTTGGGTGTCTGTCAGAGCAGTGGTGTTTGGTACCACAACTGTGTGCTCAAGAAGTTTCTCCAGTGGTTTGGTAGGGGTGTTTTTATGGTGTCTGAACATTAAATAACTACGTCTCCTCTTTGGTGTAAGAATTTCTTGTGTTTAGCAAATAACTACGTCCTCTCTTTCCTATTGGAAAAACCTCCTTGATCAAGTCCTTGCTTTTCTGTGGGTACCACATCATATAATTCCATTAATAAACTTTTCAAGCTCCATCTTGAAAGCAGTTAGAGCTTTTTTTTTTTTTTTTTTTCTTTTCCCCCCTTTGCTGCAGAGTTTCAAGCTCATGCCAGAGTGTCAGCTTCATTTCTAGGTCACCGGTCTGCCCTTTCATTTCCCCCTCACGCTCAAGTTGGCCGGCTTGTTTTGATTTGGTAATATGTGAGGTGGTGTCCACAGACAAAACCAGGCAGGCCAGTGAAATTCATGTTTCCCTGCAGCCTTGTTCCTGTTGTGTGTGTGAATAATAATTTCCAAATGCTAGACCAGAGGTGATTAAAAACTGTCAAAGAAATAAAATGCAGCAAAGTCTGCATTACAGGAGTCTGTGTGTTCTGTGCTTTGGGAAAACTCTGAACTGGCAGTGGAAAAAGCCTTCAGAATTCTTATTGAAGGCTTTCTAGTCTTAAATGTCTCTTATTTGGGAGGTGCTACTGAGGCAGCCCCAGCATATCCAGGCTCTGCAGGAGTTGGTTGCTGCTGTCTGGGGGGACCCGGAGTCAGTAGCTCTCCCCTTGTGCGCTTGCTCTGCGGAGTTTTTTGGGATCCAGAGCTACAGTTGGGATATTTTTGCATGCTGTGGGCACAGGCACCTGGGCAGCCAGCTCAGCTGCAGCCTTGTGGCTGGGGCTGCTGAGCGTGACTGGCAAAGGGCGGAGGGGTAAAATGCTTCTCTGCAGCCTGACTGGATGCTTGAGTGGAAATGAAGAGCTGAAAATGTTTCTCGGTGTTTGTTGCTTGCTCTGACTGAGTAGAGTGCTTGTTTTTTTTTACTGAGCTGCGAGGCAATGGGTATTCAGAGGTTTTTATGCAACTTCGGTGTTGGGACGTGAAGCAGTTGTCATGTTATCAGTTGAGATGTGTTGAGCATCCTTATTTTTGGAGCAAATGATCCTGCTGGCAGCATGTATAGGAGGTGTCAGCCAGCCCTTTTTTTCTCCTTCCTATTTTTTTTGCTTCATTTGTAGGTTTTAGTTTTGGCTTTACTTTGATATCTTGACAGGGTTGCTACTTAAAAATTGTTGGGGTGGGGTTTTTTTTTTTCGTTTTTTTTTTTCTTTGGTTTTTGATGTCTACGTGTCTTGAGATGCACATAAAGAGCTGCTGTGGTTTTGGTCCAGAACCCAGCCAGCTGCCAGCAGCGTTCCTGAGGGCTGTGTGGTGTTGGAGTGAGAAACACTGCAGGGTTTTGGGTTTTCTCCAGCATTATGAAACAGAAGTAAAGAGAGAAGTCAGCATGTACCTTAAGGGTTGTGTTTTTATTTTAACTCTCTCACTGTGCAGAACTGAGGTTTGCATCTTCTCCACCGAGACCGGTGCTCGTGAAATCTAACGCACTTCTGTGAATGTCCTTAAACTCTGCCAGCAGCAGAGAAGGCTGAGAAATGGGGAATTTGCTTTGCCCTGAGGTGGAGGAGTTGTGCTGCAGAGGCAGACACAAGCACCCTGGTTGCTCCTGTTTCCCCTGCCAAAGGCAGAGTGAGTTTTGCTCTGGCTCAATGAGACAAGAGCTTTAAGCTCCATCTGTGTCTTATTTTTTTCCTGCATTTTGCTCGGTTGTGCTTTTTAAACGTCTGTGGATTTCTTCTCAGCAGGAGGTTTCAGTCCCCACACAATGTATTATTGTGTTTGCCTCGCTCTAGTTCCTTGTTTCATGCGGAAACACCTTGAACCTTTGGCTGAGTTGGAAGATGGGTGCAGAGTCAGGCTTGTGGCTGCTCCAGGAGCGTGTCTGTGCACGACTGCTCAGCCTGGCCTTACCCGGGTGCTGCTCCAGGCACAAAATGTGTTTGGCTACACAGGCACTCCCCTGCCTTCTGAGCAGCCAGTCTGCACATACTCATTTTTGTTTTTGAGGCATCTGATCCCTAGGGTAAGAGCACTGTACCCAGAAATGAGTGAGTGTCCGCACTTGCCTTTACTTGAGAACTTCTTGAGTATTTTGCCAATTAATTCTTAGGTAACTGAGGGTAAAATATCTATTGTAAAGGACACAGCCAGGAATGCTGCTATCCCTGCTATTTTCACTCATTCCAGTTTATGCAAAACTTGAAAAAGGTGCCTGTGCTGTCTTGGCCATTTGCAAACTGGTTTATGAAGCTTCTCAACCAGCAGGAAAAAAAAAATTGTAAATAAATACAGCAGCTTTGCCTTGCAGCCTTGCTAAGTCAGTTTGGTGTGTGCTGAGGGGGCAGAACAATTAGTTACAGAAGGGAGTGGTGGTCTCCATGTTCTGTGCTCCTGTCAGATGTCCATCTCCTAGTTTTTTGGTAAGTGTAACAAAGAAATCTGTGTGAGCAACTACTTATGGCGTGTGCAGAGAAGGGGGGAAGCTAACAGCTGAACATGAGCCTACTGAGAAAGGTGGGGCTGATTGTAACTCTTGGCGGGGTTGGGGCTGTCAGGCAGGGGTGATTCCTGCTCCTCTTTTTCACGGCATCTAGCTCACTTTAAGCTGTTATTTCTGAAACTGGGGGACTTTGGCTATAGTGCTGGTTGAAGGAGTTTGCACCTCCCTGCCTCTCAGCATGTTCCTATCGCAGTGCTTCCCTCTCCTGTTATTTTTCACCTGAGTAGCTGAATGAATGTCTTCACAAAGCAGTCATGGTTTTGTTTAAGTCAGTTCAAAGTACGGATGCTGCAAGAACAGATGTGGAGCCAGGGGATACAGGGCCTGAAATCAGGGAAGAGTGGCTGTACTTCACACAACCTGGTTGTGCTTCAAGCCATTCTTTTGCAGGAATAAATTCCACAGGACTGAAATTCCCTTCTAAGAGGGGAGATATTCCCCCAAAACTTGTGCACAGACCTGTTTGCAGACATGCCACATGTCTCTCTCAAGCGTGGGATGCACCAATCAATTTTGCAGCAGGTGATGGAGACCCTCAGGTAGGGCTCTGGTGTTCCTGCAGCAGCAGCAGTTTCACCTTGGGGTTCCTCAAGTTTCAGCTTGGGGTCAAACTCAGGCACTGCTGTAGCACTTCAGTCATTTCTGTGGCATTTGCTCCTTTCCTGTGAGCTGGAAATGAAGTTCTTGCTTGGGAGTGCTGACTTGGAATGTTCCTCTGCGGCAGGCTTGGTTTTCTCTAATTGTTGCTGCTTTGTGCTGGCTGCAGCACCTTTGTTCCTGCTTGTGCACCCAGGAGCCTGAGGTGCTCTGTGCTTTTTGTGCAGTGGCCCTGCATACCCAGGGCCAGCTGATGGGGAGCAGGGTTTGAGCAGAAGCCATCCCCTGTGCATTGTGGCAGCTTCTGCAGGCGTCAGTCCTGGCTCAGCGAGGCACCTGATGGGCAGAGAGTGAGAGGAGGGTCCTTTTCTCCAGGGAGTTGAAACCTGCTCTGCCACAGGAGCCTTGCTGAATTACAGATTGCTTTTTCTCTCCCACTCTTTTCTAAATCTGCTGCTGTTCCTGAAGTTGCTTGCAGTGGGTTTTACTCATGTGTGCTAGTGCTTGGGTGAGTGTTTGCTGCAGAGTGGAGTTGTAAGCAACTGACGTGATGTTGATCATAATGTAACTAATGACACTTAAAATGTTCGTTTGTTTGTTTGTAATATGCCGTGGTCTCTTTCCAGGCTCTGAAATTGATAGACAAGCTTCAGCTGTATTTGCCATAGTGTTTGGAGAGATGGACAGCTTTCTGTCACTTCTTTGACAAATAGGCATTGCATTTTTAAGAGAAAACAGCAGCTTTTTGGTTTTTCTCCCCACTCAAAACCAGCCAGCCAAAAGCCAGGTGGAGGGCAGATCTCACATGCATTCTGTTTATTTTTATGTGCAAATGCATCTTCTCGATGTGTCATTAACCTGGTTGAGCTCGGGTGCTATTTTTAGCAGCCTTATGGACAGGGAGCAGTTCCAGTAAAGGGTTTGTGAGCAGCCCAGCCCAGGGGCTGGCACAGAGCCCAGGGTGGCAAGTTCCTTCCTCCCTGCCTGCCCAGGGGGCCTGGAGGGGCTGGATGAGCTCCCTGTCCCCAGTCCCACACAAGGAAATCTGTGTAAAGCATTACTCTTCAGTTCCTGTGGCCATGGTAACCGACTTGGA
This sequence comes from Onychostruthus taczanowskii, assembly GCF_017590055.1. Classification (NCBI taxonomy): domain Eukaryota; kingdom Metazoa; phylum Chordata; class Aves; order Passeriformes; family Passeridae; genus Onychostruthus; species Onychostruthus taczanowskii. The sequence goes on from NW_024500572.1 coordinate 1,818,728, forward strand.
TACATCAAACTTGAGTAATTAACCTAATGGAGAGTCGTTTCCAGGCTCAGTCTCTCCCCTCAGATTTCAGAGCTGAACTTGTGTTGTCTGATCTGCCAGCAACCTCCACAGCCAGCACAGACTTTCTCAGAGTGGTTTCTTTCCCAGGTTAATTTGAACTGGGGAGGATGGCTCAGATCAGTCTGATGTCTTGGGTGCATCTCTTGCTTTGCGTTCCCCTCTCTGGGTAAGGAAGGTCCCAAACTCAGATGGCAAAAACTTGCCCTGATTTCTTCCTTGGACTGGGTGAGGTGAAAGTGGATACTTTCCTGCATCTCTGCTGTTTCTGTACTGCAGGATCTCTGCCGCTCTTTCTGTTTAAAAATCTGTGAAATCCTCAGGCTTGGAACAAACCAGCACATCCTGGAGTTGTCTGTGCACATCTTCAGGTCCTCTCATCTTAATGTACTAGTCAAAGGCATTGCTGCTTTGCACTGCTTCTCCTGGGTTTAATTATTATTTCAGTGATTGGAGCTGCAGACTGCAGCAGGGACTTAAGAGTTCAGCCTCAATTAAAAACCACCCTGTGCCAGGCAGATAGCAGCAGGCAGCTCTGCTATTCTCAAGTGTCTCCAGCAGTCCATCGAAACACCATGTGATTGGCTCAGTTGAGAAATCTGAGTAGGCAGAAAGCAGTTTCTGGGATAAACCTTGTGAGTGCTTCTCAAAATAGCCTGAAAGCAAGGTTTTGCTTTCCACAGCCACTCTTGGTCCTTGAGGCTGGTCAGAATTTTTCATGGATTACTAAATATTGCGAAGGTCTGATCTTCAAAAACCATAAAACCCTTTTTGTTTTTTTTTTTTCTTCTCCTTTTTGATGCTGCCTCTGGTATGTTTAAACTTCGAGGATTTGCATTTTCATGTCTTTTTTAGCCTTAATTGTAAGTACTGAGACCTTCCTTACTTGCAGCTCCAGCTTTTTATATTTTTCAGCAAAGCTGATGACCTCGTGTTTGACCCTTGGAAACCTCTTGGGCAGCCCAGCAAACAAATGTGGTGTGAGAAGAGCACATGATAGTAGCCTGAGCTATTACACTGGTCAGTCATTGACCAGGACTCTTGGTTTTATTTCCTTTGAAGATTTGCTTAATCATTGGCATTGCAACCCCTGCTGTGCAGGGCACCTGGAGGGGTTTGCTGGCTGCTCCCCGTGATGTCTGAGGTGGCAGGGGGGCTTTAGAGAGTCCAGCACTGTAATCAGGTTTTACTGGGGAAGAGATTGTCATTGATATCCCTGGGATTTGGCATCTCTATAAATACATGAGCCAAGCCCTGTTGAAGTGTGCAGGTTCATGTCAGTTCATTTGTCTGGGAATGGGGCTGGGAGCATCTCACCACCATGGTCCTTCTGGGTGATTTCTGTTCCCAGTATAACCCACAACCTGCTGAGGGTAAATCCCTGTAAATGCTGGTGCAGCTGGAGGTGACTGCTTCAGACATGGCTGAATTTAGGACCGGTTGAGAGATGGGGATAAAAACTGCAAAGCTAAAAGCGATGAGGACAAGTGCCCATGGGCCAGGGTGCTGCATGAATGACTGAAAGCTTGTGAAGCAGCTCTGAGATCTCAGAGTTGGGAGTTGTTTTTCCACCCTTGTTTACTGTGGTACCTCTGCATGACACAGAGCATTCAGCAGATGCTGCTAAACTGAATTCTACAGCTGAATTCACACTGGAGAAATGAGAATTGCTTCTTTTTGTTGGGGAAAAAATAAATCTGCTTTTATCACATCCTTGTTATCCTTACAGCTTGTGGCTTGGAAAATGAGAGAAAATTGATAGTGAGGTCTGAGTGGCATGTGGAGAGAGGTAAGATCCTGGCTTTCTGTGGGCCTCATTTCATGAACTTTCTTGTCCTTCATGCGTTTGCTGATGTGTCAGTGGAACTGAATTTCGTTGGCAGAAATGCGGTTTCAGTGGATATCATAGATTAACTCTCAATTGCCTGCCTAAGGGTGATTTTAAGCGAGGCTTGCAGCAGCATCCCTGCTCTTGCTGTGTCTTTGGCTGTTGCTGCCCTCTCCCAGACTGGCTGTCTGCACGAGGGGCTTCTCTGCAGAGAGCAGCCTGTGTTCTGTGCCCACGTACTGTGCAGAAGCCATGAAAAATGTTGTTCAGATGACAGTGATTTGGGGTAGCTCTAGAAAATAATTTTCTGCTGGTGTATAGTACCAAACTATTTCCTTTCACCCCCTCCCTCCCTTCCCCAAAACAAAAGAAGAGATGAAAGGATTCATTAGGAATTATTCACTCAGCCCTGCCGCCTGTCTGAGATCTGGCTGTCTGCGTTCATCCCCCAGCTCAGGGAGGGTCAGAGGGCATCTCCCTGTGGAGGATTTGCTGTTGACTGAATTGCACTCTGTCATTATCCTGCTGGATAACGAATGCAGTGGCCTCATTGGCACTGGCTTCAGAAAAAGCACGGTCATCTGCATGTGGCCTTGAGGTGAAAACCTAAGGGAGAGCAGGGTGGAAAACCTCATCTTGTGGGAAAGATCTGGGACGGACCCAGGCAGTTTGGTGGTTTACTTGCTGTGTGATGCTGAGCAGGTCTGCAGCTGCTCTGGACCTCTGTGTTATCTTCTTGGGGGTGGAGGGACACAGCAAGTGGGTTTGAAGGACAAAATTCCGTCCGATGAGGTGAAACTAGTTAAAGCTGCTCCTGTTTTCTTCAGTAGAAAGTGTGGCATTCTTGTGACACAGTTTGAGATATTTTAATGAGATTTTAACAATTTTTTTTGCCTCTTTGTTTTGTTTTCAAATAGGTTTCCTGAAAGAAAAACATACAAATCCCCCTGAGCTAATTGGTATGTGATTTGAATTCAGCTGCTACCTTGGAAGAGCTTTTCCAGCAGCTGATCTGAAAACAGCCTTTCCCACAATATTGTGGGTTGTCAGTCAGTGCTGAAGGATCTTGAAGTTGCTGGTGGGAGGAGAGAGATGTGTTTTGTTTGATATGCTGCATCTTTCAGTTTGAGTGTCATAAAATACTGAGAGATGTGCGAAAGACCCTAATGGAGAGAAGCTCTCAGAGGGATAAAAGTCATGGTAGCTGGAAATGTATAAGAAACAATTGTGAGTGCTGGAGCCCGTTGGGCTGGCTGAGGAAGTAGATAGACCTGAAGAAAATTTGCATTTTAAGCACCAATTTCAGATGTTACCCACTGCCTAGATCTTCTGGCAGCCACCAGCTTAGAAGGGTTTAATGCTGTGGCCTTGCAGTGTGTGCCTGCACGTTGCTGAAGCACGCTGGGGGTGGCCACATGCAGCCCTGTGAAGTGAAGTATTAAAGCTTCAAATGTTGGCCTGCGTTGCCTTCAGGCTAAGTCGGTTCCCTGGAAGACACCGTGATGAAATTGCTGGCCCAGGTAATTTGTGTCCTGATGATGAGCAGCAGAGAGGAGGGCAAGAGTTTGTGTGCCTGCTTATTGCTGTCATCTGTCTTGCAATCAGATATTTATGAAATGGCCTTTTGTGTTGCAGTGTGGGGTGTGTGAGTGCATATTTAAGTGGTTAGTAAATGTAGTCAGTTGCTGGATTGGATCAAATCATCCTCTTAACAAATATAGACAGTGATGTTTTGCATCTGGGTGTTTTGACAGTAAAGTACAGGAGGAGGTGGTCTTAGTGAGTTTAATGTCTTGTACCCAAAGCAGGGCAATAATTGCCTAAAATCACTGTAATTCTGCTGCCACCATTAAAGGATATAAAACTGTCCTGTGTTGTAATAAATAAAAAAAAAAATACTGCTGCCTGGGAAAGTCTTGTTGCTCTAATCCAGGACAAAGTGTGTGTGTCTGGTTGTGAATCAGTTTAATTTCTTCTGGGGTCTGACCCTCTGGATTCCTGTTGCTGCAAGAAATCCTCCTTGGAAGGCAATCATCTCCAGGCTGCTGCTCAGCTGAGCCATGCATGACCAAGTAGTAGCTTGTAGCATTTATGAACTAGGGCAGAAGTAGATCCCTTATTCAGACAGAGCTGTATAAGCCTCCAGTGCTCTATACTAGGCCCCAAATTTGCCTACATTATAAATAAGTCTGTGGCTGTGTGCTTGTGTGTTTCTTTTTTTAAGCTGAAGGCAACCCCTTAAGCTCTTTTCTGCAGGTCTGTTCAAGCTGGGGCATGGGGAATTCCTAAGAGGATTATCATGGTTTACTTGATACAGAACTTGAACTTGAGCAATGGCTTATCTTATCAGTGATAAAAGACATGGAAATGAAGTTTACGTAACTAAAGAGGCCTTGAACTGTGGCGCTTTTTTTCTTTTTTTTTTTTTTTTTCTGGAAACTGGAATGACAGATCTCCTGAGCTCTCTGCTCACAACTGCAGTGTTTGTTATCTAGTGTGTACTGTCTGCTTACCACTGGCATTTATTTCCAGTGCTGTGTTTGGAGCTGAAAAAAAGAAAAGGGGTTGAGGCAGAGGCTCAGCAAGAGGACTTGTGGGCATTTTCTGCTTTTGCAGGAAAGCTTGGTGTCCTTGCTGGAGAGATTGATGCCATGTGGCTTGGTTGCAAGCCCCTGTGGTACACTGAGCTCAGCAGGTGATTTGAAGAACAGCAGAGAGCAGATCCACTTCACCAGTGGGATGTGAGCACGGGGCTGGAGAGGCTCCAAAGCTGTGAGTAACCTTTACCCTGAACAGAAAACGTCTGGGAATAGATGGAGATGCCCTGTCTGCTCCCAGTGGAAAGAGTAAATGAGTGGGGAGGGCCAGAGTGATCTCTTGGGTGGCAGCTAGAAAATGAATGCAGACAAATGAGCACTGCTGTGCTCTGGCTGTGCTGACCAACCACTCCTGCCCAGGGTGGATGCAGTGCCCAGCCCTCTGCAGGGGTGAGGGAGCTGCTGCAGCCCCCCAGCTGCTGCTGGAGGACGAGAGTGGCCTGGGCATCACAGCTCTGATCCTGCTGGACGTGTCTGGCATGGGATGGAGGGGCTGAGCATCTGCGTGCACAGCAGGGCTGCAGAGCAGGACAGCCTGGGCCACCTGCTCACCTGCACAGGGCTGCCTCAGCCTCTGCCCCCTCCCCTGGGCAGGGGGAGATACCCCCTGCCCAGCAAGCAGCCCTGTGACCAGGCATTAGCAAGAGGAGAGGAGCCTTTCCACCCTGCCAGGTTACAGTGGGTTTGCCTGCCCCGGTGTCCTACACCTGCTTTGTCTGTGCTGCGTGGGGGGAATTTTATGTTTTGAGCTCTTGCTGTCACAGATTGTGACAATGCCACAGAGGCCGTGCTTCCCACAGAAGGACTCAGCAGACAGTCGAAGGCTGGCAAGCTGACAGCACTTATTAGAGGTAACCTTCAGGAAATGCCACACACAGCCCTCGCTGAGCTTTCTGGCTCCAGGCACATACAGTATTTACACCACGCTTCTTGAGTTTCCCTGAAGGCTCTCAGCCTGCAGCTGCCTTTCTGTGCTCTGCCACCTGCCCTGGCTCCTCATGCTCCAGTGCCTGGGGTGGGTTCTGGCTGCTGGGCTCCTCTGGCAGCAGCCCACCATGCTGGGGGGGCAGGTGACACCAGCTCTTCCTCTGTCCTTTGGCCTCCTAAAAGGTGCTTGTCATAATCCAGTTCTGGAGCCTGGGGTAAAGCCAGCACCAAGTTTTCACACTGGTGTGTGCAGGGAATGAGCTGTTAAGAAGTGCAGCCCTTGCACAGCAGCCCTTTGTTAAAATGCAAGGGAATTGCATGAGATCAGCTCTTTTGACTGAGCAGGTGACTGGCTTCAGTGGCTGTGTGTGGAGTTAAAAGCCAAACCCTAATCACTAAGGTTTGAAAAATTTTTCTCAGGTTGTCTTGATGGTGTTTTTTTCATCCTGCATGGGGTGGGAGGAAGGAAATGTGATGCTATCTGGTTCTAGTAAATGACAGTGCTGAACAGCACCTGAATACTTTGTGGTGCCAGAGCCTGGACTGGGTAGGTGTGGGAAGGCAGAGCTGTGCACCCCATTGGGTCATTTGCCCCAAAACCAGTGCAAGTATTTTCTCTGTTTCCTGGCTGAGAGGTTGGGGAATGTATGTCTGAAGGGTGGACTTTCAGGATGTGCTCAAGCCTTGCTCTGCTGCCCCCAGAGCTGGTGGCTCATGTATCTTCTACAGACCAAGAAGTGATGTTTTTCCAGCAGCAGGTGGCTGGAGTTTGGTCCACCCACTCTCATCCTGCTGCCTGTAGTGTGCACAAGTTGCTTGATGCTCTGCTCCCTTCAGTGAAGGGTCGGCTGTGATCCTTCACAAGTGGATCTGCTGTATGAGAAGCAGAAGCCTGCTGTCCTGCTGGGTGTTACCCTGTCTGGGGAGATGGGAACTCCCTGGTGCTTTGCCCTGGTGGAGCTGTCCTCTGGGATACACCAAAACCTATTTTGGCACATGCACTTAGAGAGATACAAGTCTTTCCTCCCTGCTACCTTGTGAGAACTGTCAGAGGGGAACCCGTGGCGTGGCATTAAAATCCCACTTTATTATTGTTAATTTCCCATAATACTCAGGCTTGGAGTGCCTGGTTGCTTGGCCTTGCTCAGTGGGGAAGAGCAGGACAGACTGCCTCAAGCTGAGGTCCCTTGGCTGTGTCAGCTCTGAATCCTCTGCTCCTCTGGTGTGGATTTAATTTCCACGGTGCTGCAAATGCTTCCCCAGTGCCCAGCTATCAATTGAAAAGCAGTGGGGGGGTCTGCAGGGGGGTGGTGATGGTGGGGAATGACTTGTGGTCTCCATGGCAACCCAGAGACGATAAATGGATCAATGTGCTGTTCTGCTCCGTCTGAAACTCAAGCAGCACTGGCTAAATCTGGGGGCTGCCTTTGCCTGCCAGATCCTGCTGTGGGGTCATTAGTGTGAGCCAGCTCAGCACGAGAGCCTTCCCATCAGTGTGCCTCCAGCATCTTGCTGGGTTTGCCAGAGTATGGCTGGAAACCCACACTTGGCTCACCCTTGGCACACTTGGGGATTTGGCTGTTTAGAGCTGCACCACTGCCTTGGGTTTTGGTGCTGTTATGGGCAACTGGTCAGGCATCCAAGTCCCTGAGTTGGGAAAGGGTAAAGACAAATGGCTGGTTTCCCTTCCAGCACTTTTTAAAACCTCCAGCTCTTTCTGCACAAGCACAGGGAGATTTATGGTTTTTTTCTGTGAGTTAAAGGCTCAGAATCCTGGATTTGGTTGGTGTTGGGGTGGTGGGTAGGGACAGCTGCCTTTGTTCTCACTTCTGCTTCTGGTAGTGTGGATAAACAGAAAATCTGTCTTCTGAGCTGCTGCTCTAGTGTTTCCAATGACCACATTTACCTACAAAAGAATATATTGATCTTCCCCCATTAGATTTCATAAAAACTAATCTCGTTCTAAGGTTTCCAATCCACTGCTTTTTAAACAAGGGTCCTTCCAGTGCTGAGATCTTTTACAAGCTCTGGAGTCATACCTGGCTTAGGTTCAAGCAGAGAGTCCCCAGTTCTCAGCCAGGACCAGGGACTGGTGTGGCTGGAGCCAGTGGAAGGCAGTGGCTGTGTGCTGCTGGCTGGCTCAGCAGCACTGTTTCAGCCCGTGCTTTTCTGGCTGTGTGAAAGGATAATCCCAGGTGTCTCCAGTGCTTTGAGTGCTGCAAATCTAAGGGAGCACTTTGTTTCAGTGTGGGAGGTTGGCTGTGGTGATGAGGATCTGTGCAGACGAGCTCAGGATCTGAGGAGCCGCCTGGCCTTGGCTGCTCTCACATCTGGGGGCATCAGTGCCTCTCCCTTGCAGCAGGAGGAAAACTCTTGCCTTCTATTTTGCAAAGGGGCCTGGAGAGATGAGTTGCCAGAGGCTGCACCTGAGGCTTGTGATGAAGCTGGGAGTGCTTCACAGAGCTCTTGAGCTGGAGTTTTCTGTCCAGACTTGCATCTCAGATAAATACTGGTGTCTGTAGTGCTGTTCACACCTTGATTTCCAAGTGCCTTTTGGGATGATTGGAGGGACTTTGATTCCTTGGCCAAGTCTGTTTGGGCAGGGATATGGGTGCCTTTCACTGTTAATTCGTGGTGTTATGTTTGTAATTTTGTTAAGGCAGACAGGGAGACCTGCTGTCTGCAGTGGGGTGGAAAATCCCCCAAGTATGCTCTGAAACCACTTTGTGTTGTGGTTCTGTCTGTCCAGCTCTGCCTGTAGCCCCTGGCATGTCCCACAAGCTGCTAGCAGGGCAGTTGCCTGTCACACATCCAGAGCCCCCCTTTGGAGATCACTGTTCCTATTTCTAAAGGCTCAGTTGTGGGACAGTCTGGCCAAATGATCTGAGCTCGTAATTCTGTGCAGTGCAATGCTGAAATGTCCAAGAAATCTGCCATCTCTGTTGCCTTGTGAATAATTTATGGATCTCTTGACTCCAAGCTCATAAAAATCGATAACTCTTCGTGGATTTTTTTTTTTTTTTCCTCAGCAGCAGCTTGGTTAAATTCTCCCATTCTTTTGAGTTGCTGATATTGAAAGGCTGTGGTTTGTTCACTTACCCTGAGCCATGTTTTCTTTTTCACAGCAAAATTGATCCAGGCTTTTCCACAGAGCTGTCTCTCTGTCCAAGATGTTTGGCTCAGGTTACTGAAGGGAGTCAACCTCCCTGCACCTTTTCCATGGGCTATTGCAAGTGTTTGGGCTGTTAAAACTCTGCTCTGGGGCAAAGCTGCAGTTTGGAGAGGTCCAAGTGCTTCTTGAGTGTTGTACACTGGCTAAGAAGAGGTTTCAGCACCAGGCCAGTAGAACTTGCAGCCCCCTTAGCCCAGTAATTCAGATATGGATATGTTAATTTATTCCTCTAATTTCTAGGCCTGTCTCTGAACACTGAAGCACTCTGATGATCTTTGCTCCCTGTCAGGCTTGGAAACGAAGCCTGAAGTGTACCAGTAACAGCTGTGCCCTCTGTGTTGGGTTATTATCCTTTCAGAATTTAATAACGTGACACCCCTTTTTACTGGATAGCTTGTCCTTCCCTCTAGGAACAGATCGATAACAGACTTGTATCTGCTATTTGGATGTAATTGCTAGTGTCAGCTGATGTCTGGTGCTGTTTCTCCAAACAGCCCTTGGAAGCTCAGTAGGCTGTGGGGAGTGAGGATTTATTTTTCAGGCTGGTGTTGCACCACATCCAAGAAACCTGAAATAAAGAGGTGGTTTTGCAGAGAAGTTTCCCTGCTCCCTTCTCTTCCTGCTTGTATTTGGTGATATGTGGGCTGTGAGCTGGGGAGGGAGAGAGGAGAAATGGAGCCTCCAAAGGCAGTGCTGGATAACTCCGTCTGAGCCACAGTGCTGTGTTTGGAGGACTCCAAGGAAATTAAAGCTGACTGCTTAGCCATGGTCTCGGTCTGCAGAGGATACAGATCTCATAGGCTGGCTGTAGATGATGGAGGATGGGCTTGGCTTTGAGGCGGGAGAAGGCAAGAGGGTTCTCCATTGCAAACAATTTATTCTTGCCGAGTCTTTAGGGTAATTGAAGAGGGTAATTGCTGTACTTTCATGCATCTAATCTATGGGTTGCCTGGGGAAGAAGGAGGAAATTATTCAAGGATAGGAAATAGGGGAGGTTTACTCCAAGGCCACCCACCCCCTGCCTAGTCCTCTCTCTTCCTAGTTCCAGTTTTCTCCCTGGGGTAATTGATGGCACTCTTAGCTGTTGGGGAAGAGAGAGGGTGAGTTGTGGGTAATCTGAGGATTATTTTTCAAGGGAGCAGTACTTTTTTTAATGAGTGGGTTTGAGGTGAGGATTATGTGCGTGACAATACAGTACGCAGAAAATAGAGGACTGTAGTAACTATAAAAAAAGTCTGCAGTATGTAGAACTAAAAAAAAAATACTTTATAAATACTTCCTAGCCGTGGGGTTGGCCTGTGTAATCCTACAAGGAAAGAGAAGCTGAGTGATTGATGGTTGGCTCCATCCTGCTTTATCCCTAGATACAGAGTCCTGTATTAAATATGGTTGACTCTTGGTATGAACACGTAACAAGAGGCATAATATTAAATTACAGCCTGTGTAGCTGTCTGGGGGAGGTCCATGGGATGGCATTCCTGCCTCCTTTCAGTCTGTGACAAAACTCCCATAGATGGAGTCAAGGCTGGGCTCTTGCTCTGTGTATTTGTTTAATCACCCTGTCTCCAGAGAATGCAGAACTGCTGGGAATTGCAAAACTGTTTCATTAAGAATCCTTGATGCCCATTTTACTAGCTGAAAGCTGCGTGCCAGCATGGGCATATTTTTGTTTATTTATAACACCTGCATTTACAGCGCTGTGCAAATCATCTGGAGAATGGGATGAGTACTTAAACCCCCAGGGGGGAGGTATTTGGAAATATAAAACTTGCCCTGTGCAGCTGCATGTACTTCTACTGACCAGAGCTGTGACCTGCAGTTGGCCTGTGCTATGTGCTACACTTCCCTCTCTTTTCTTTTCTTTTTTTTTTTTTGTTTTAATTTTCATTATTATTTCTATTTCTGTACTCAACTAAACTGAGAGGTGGAGGGGTGGGAGAGTGGAATGAGATAGACGGATATAATGGGGCTAAATCCTGCCCAGCTGTTTTCTCAGCAGCCATCTCCCTTACAATCCCAAGGAAATAAATGCTCCTCTTGAGGGTCCTGTTGGTTAATGACGATTTGAGGAGTGCACACAAACATCTCTGCAGATGCAGCCTGCCTGTGAGATTCCGGTCATGCAGCGAGCCCTGGGACCCCGCTCCTCCCGCATTCAGTGCGATGATAAATCATTCATAGCCTCAGGAAATGCAATTCTCTTCCCTGCTCTGCTCATAAACAGTCCAGGACCCTGAAGAAAGCCTGTGTTTGTAGTCCTTGGAGGATGAGGCAAGTGCTGTGACAGCTGGGAGGATCTGAAATTAAAGTTATGGGAAAGGCTCTGAGTGCATGAGTGTAAAAGCAATTTGGTATGGATGGGTATTTTGTTTTGTAGCTGTTCCAGGGTGATGAAGGGTGAACAGGGATGTGCTGGTGTCCTGACCAATCAAAAGTATTGTTGTGCTTATATCCCTTGTTTTGTAGGGACCTGATTGCAAACATTGATTGTGATGTGTTGTATGTGCTTCTGGTGTTCAGGATAAGGGGAGAGGTGAAGAGGTGCTGGAGTGGAGAAGTGGAGGAGTTCTTCTTGTAGTTGAGCGAAATGCAGGTTGGTGAAGGTCTCTAAGTTTTGTTTGTTTGTTCCAACCTGAAGTGTGCAGCAGGTTGGCTGGGTGGAGGGTGAGCCTGGAGTCAGCTACAGCTTGGAGAAGCAGCCTTGTGCAATATCCAGAGCAGGGAGGAGTGGCGGCTGAGGCCACATGAGCTCCTTGCGCTGAAGCTGGTGCAGAAAGGAAAAGTATGAGGGAGCAATAGGACCCTGTGTGGACACCAGAATCTCAGTGTGTCTCACCTGAGGCTGGGTTTGACCAACGCTGCTCTCCCCTGAGCTCAGCTCGTGGCCAGCACAGCCCTGGTCCCTTTAACACCCGTGCTTGCTTCCCCCTGTACGGGCAGTGTGTGGGTTCCTTGGTATTTCAGCATAATCCCATGGAAACCCCGGCAGGGGGAATGCCCTTGGCCATTAACAGAGTGTGGAGAGGAGGGTCACTGGCCTGGATAGCTCCATCTCTTGCTGTTCCAAGCAGAGATCCCAGCCTTAAACTTCACTCCTGTCTAATTTGGGTTTCTGGTAACGGGCGTTGCACAGCGAGCTGCTGCAGGGAAAGGGAAAACACGCACGCACCTACATGGGCTCTGGAAATATGTCAGAATTGGGCTTGCTGAGAAGCTCAAGCCCAAGCATGACCTACTTTGAGACTGTTGTAATCTCTAGGGGAATGCCCTCTGGATTAGATCAGTGTGATCCTATCAATTTGTGCTTCAGGCTGGAGGAAGCACTGACAAAGTTGCTTATTTTCCCTTTTTGTGCAGGAAGTTTCTTTTCTTTTTTCTTTTTTTTTTCCTTTTCCTTCTAGCACTGAGACTTGAGACCAGCAGAGGTGTGTTTGACAAGTGCAAGAGCCTTGGGCTCTGCTTTTCTGTTATGGGTCTGTGCTGGGCACCTTCTTTCTAGAAGGTTTCTTTCTGTACCATGGAAGAACAAAGTCCACCCTTGTTTGTGTCTCTATGATGTTGTCTGGTGTCTCTCTGGTCCTGGCAATGGAAAGATGCTGCAGCTGATCCCTCCAGTGCCATTTTAATATTCAGCTGTTTCAATCTGTTTGTTTGGGTTTGTTCTTTTTGTCTGATCTGCTGCACTGAGAGACGCTTTAATAAAATGTGAGAAATTTTCCAACCCTTGTCTTTCCTCTCGTCACCAGCCATTGTTTATGTAAGAGCTTGGAATCTTTCTTTATTTTTTTCCCAACTAAAAAATTGCTTCCAGAGCTCAGCAAGGATGTGCATATCCACAGCGAGAAGGAAATAAACAGGGAGGCTGCATTTAATTTCAGTGTCTGCCAGAAAGTGGGAAGCCAGCACTTGCCAAGGAAAGATTTTTGGAATAGAGGTGTACCACACTTAATTTTCCAGGAGACTTTCTGAAAATAAAGAAGCTGGAATGGAAATAAAGCTTGCTGTGATGAAGAGAAATCGCTACCCTGTTGGCTGGGAGTTGGGCCTTTGATTGCAGAGGTAGCTTTGCCTCGGGTGACTCTGGGGGGCTTTCAAAGAGGCTTTTCTCCCATCTGCACTACCTGGCACATGGAGAGGAGTAAGGGGTGTTTGGTCCACTGGTGTGAATTGTTCTGCCAGACTTCAAAGGGAAGTGGAAATACCTAATCTGTCGCTTTCAAAGGGAGGAATAAAATATTCTGATAGATTCTAAATGGAATCACATCAGCGGTGCCTCTTCCACCTTTGCCTTTGAGCTGCTCACTGATCTTTCTGATTGGGGTAATGCAGTGAGGAGGATACAGTATTCCCTTGAGGGGAGCAGCTTGTGAACATTACTGTTCAGTCAGCCTGAAAAGCTCTATTACAGACAGATTTAGACCCGTCTTTGTGCGCTGAGAGGCACAGCCTGGCTTCCGGGAGCAGGCTTTGTCTGGAGGACAGGTGCACATTGGGCTGAATTATATTTACCCTTTTTATCTGCTGCCTGCACCACTTTCACCTGCCATCTCGGGGAGGGGGCTGCTGAGAGGGGGAGAGAGGCTGTGGTTATCAGGGATGTGTCCTGCAGCATGGCTTGCTCAGGCTCAGCTGGGTTTGGCAGCTCTCCAGACACCTAATGAGTTGTCCTCTGTGAGACCGGGAAGGTGAGGCTAGAAACAGATTTGCAAACAACCCAACCGGTATTGATTTTCTTCATTTCCCACATATCCTGCCAGGTTTCTGTGCAGCAGCCTGGCAGCTGGGACTTGTGCTCGTTGCCAGCGAGACTGGAGCGAGCTCACAGTGTCTGTGGGGTGATGTGGGGGCTGCCTGCCCTGGCCTTGGGGTTTCTCTGTGAACATGGTCAAGCTCACTTGGTTGTCATGTACAAAATTGGGTGAGACGTGCCTGATATTAGCTGCTGCTTCGCTGTCTTATGTATTTCCATGCCTTAGTACTTGTTTTTCCATCCTGAGAGCCTGGTCTTGCAGTGAAAAGCACTTTTTCTGCACATGGAAAAAGTCCCAGAAGGTCTCTGAGTGTGTTACTGAGAGCTGCTGAAGACAAGCGGGGGAGATTAAAGTCAGGTGGATAAACCATCAGCCTCGTTAAATCTGCTGTGAGAGTGTCTTCAAGGTTTTGTCTGTGTTTCCAGAGTTCTGTAATAGCTTGCATTGAGCTTGAGGAGATGTCATGTAGGAGTTTTTGGATCAATATGAATATGGAAAAGGGAGAGGATTTCCTGAAGGCGCAGTACAGACTGTTCTCTGTGTCTTTCAGCCTCACTGGCGCATTTGAGAACATACCTTTTATCTCTGTCGTTGTGCTGCTCTTTGTGTCCATCCCTTGAGGAGTTTCAGCAGGACAGATGGAATTGTTCAGCCTTCACAGAGATGCAGCTCTTCCATGCTTCCCTGTAGTGGGCCTATCTCTGATGCTCTTTGAGTGCTGAGCCTCCCACGTGTCCTGGAAAGACCACAGGCTTCCCTGTCTTGCTCTGCAGAAGCAGCACAGCTGGAAAGAGCAGAGTGAGTGCCAGCTGCTCGCTGACTTGCTGTGGGATTGGGCTGCAGCAGGGAGTTTTAAGAGAAGCAGGCTGTAAAGCTCTTGTACTGGAAACTGAGGGGGAGGCATTCCTTGGATAGCCACAGAAATCTTTTGCAGGGTGGTTTTGGTGCCCTGGCTGCTGTAAGAGGAGTGGGACTGTTTCCCTTCATGCCTTGAAGCTGTGTCCCTTCTCAGCAGGAGGGAGCACACATGGTGGTGTGCCTGGGGTCACAGCCTCTCTCCCATGGCAGTGTTTCTGGATTGTGTCCTCTGGGGTGGGAGAGTGCCTTCGAGGCAGCTGCAGCAGGGCAGCCCTGGCCACACCAGCAGAAGCAGCTCATGGAGAGGTCCCAGCTCTGGAACGTCGCTGTCCCAGGGCATGGCCAGGGTCAGCTCCACAGAGCAGTTTGCCAGAGCTGGCTTAGCACAGCCACAGCTGTCGGTTTGGGTGCCAAGGAAGATGATGCAGAAGGGGAGGGAGGAAGGAAAAGTTCCCTTTGAGAAATGGCAGGGGCAGCAGGAGGGCTGTGAGGGTGAGGCGTATTGATTACACGCTCATCTCAAGTTTCTTTTGTGCCTCTCTTCGAAGGCACAACTGCGTGGACAATGAAACCCTGTGCAGCAGTCTGAGGAGGGTGGTGGTGGTGGAGCAGGGTCTGGTGTGGCCTCTGGGAGCCAAGGCTGCAGAGTATGATCTGTTTGGACTTTAACCAAACTTTGCTGGCAGTGCTGACCTCCTGGAGACAGCAGGATGTCCCTGGTGAGACAGACTTCCTGGAAGAGGTCTGGTTCTGGGCTGGGGTCTGAGCGCTCTGGTGAAGGCAGCTAGCGTGTGGGCTTACAGAGCAGCTCTGACATGTTGAGGGTGTCTTTGTGCGTCACTGCAGGAATCCATAAAAGTCCTATTCATGCAGTTGGCATTATAAAGTTTAAAGAACCATTTATGCAGGGAGCTAGTCTTGCCCCTAGAAAGAGATAGCTGGCTCAGCAGCTGCATGCAGCTCAGTTGTCGCCACATGGTCTAGGATTTATTCTGCTTGTAAAATGCTGCATTTAAAGAATGCTTCCCCCAAAGCCACTTGTACCACATTCTTTGTATCCGAGTATATTTCCTTATCTTTCAGCTCCCTGTTTTCCAAGTACAATACAGATTAGCTGTGGAAAATGTCCAGTCCCTCTGGAGGTGGGCAGTGGCCACTGTGAGCCATCTTCTGAGTTGGGAAGCTGAAAAGAAGCATCAAAATGGTTTACCTGTTTGAAAACTGGGAGACCTGTGGCATCTTCCTAATTCACATTGACATGCCTGATTATGTTTCAGTGTGTTTGGCTGCCTGTTCCTGCATCAGAGGCCCTTCAGTGTGAAGATAGTTTTGCTCCTCAAAATGACACCTTCCCTAAGTCTGGCAGGGAGTGCTGCATTCCCTTGTACTTGAGGCAGAAGGTGAGACCTGCTGGGCTTAGCATTTGCAGGGCACGTCTGTCATCCAGGAAGTGTGCAGAAGACAGATCTTGCAGCAGTCTCCTCCTCATGTTGTTGTGTGGCTGTTCATTTGTATGTGAGAGCTGGGGGCAGCCTGGTCCTGGGAAATGCCCCCCCTTTTAGGAAGGAGTGAAGAGCCAACATGAACAGGAGAAACAAGCTGGTAGCACCTTGGCAGCTGTCCTTGAATAGGTTGTTTGGCTGGAAACCTGAGTGTTGCTGGGTGTGGGCTGTCTGGAGAAGGGCAGTTCTTGGTGGATGTAATGAGTGTGACCAGCTGATGGGAGCAGATTGCCTTTCACTCTGTGCACCTCGTGCTAAAAATACCGGGGTGTCACGGGAAGGGAATGGTGTGGGTTGGAAAGCCTGTGTGGGCTGAGATATGGTTCCTCTGGAAGTGCTGAGGGAGCCCAGCACCATTGGAGCAAGGACCCAGCACACAGAGAGCCAGGCATTGCAGCTTCTCATGAGGGGCATGGTCTCTCCTGGAGGAGAAGGGATGTCCCTCATGGTGTTTGACTGAAATGAGGTGGGTGAGGCAGCTCCTTTCCCAGGTTTCTTAAAAATCTGGCTGTGTCCTCTGCATGTCAGTGACCGAGTAACACACTTGTTTTGTTGATTTGGAGTGGGAAAACATAGCTGGAGTGGGAGTGCACATGGCAGATGCTTGTGTTCTCTCAGAAAGCCTGGGGGTAGTAAAGACCTAATTAGCATTCTTGTGAAGGCAAGTCATAGGGAGACTCCAAGATTTAGGTTTGCAAGGAGGGAATTGGCATCACTGAAAACAACAGATTGCTGGAAATGTGCAAGCAAAGTACTTGATGCTCTGGTGGAGGAGAGAAGGCGGCATGGCAGGGGCGGTGGGAACAGTCAGGTACGTGCTACAAGGGCACAGACTTGCTTCAGCATTGATGGAATGGTGGCCTGAGTCAGTGTTAGTGCCTTGTACTTTCTGTTGAACCCTGCTCTGGTGGTGCTGAGGTGGGAGGACCTGTGTCAGGATTTTACTTGCTGAGGAAAGGTGAGCTGTGCAGTGCCAGAGGGTCACCAGCTGCCCAAGTACCAGACTGCTGACTGTCAGGAGTTAAGTGGCAGATTGCTTTGTCTCTGCAGTCCCATTTCATTTGTTGTTTTGGAAGGTTTTCTTTGGAGATGATCCAGGAATAAAATCCTTGTGTGAGGCCAATGATTTCCAAAAGTTTGTGATTGTTTTTCCCTGTACCCTTTTGTCTCTGAAGGAGAACTGTACATGTGCTTATGTTGGCTAGGAGTGATGCTCTTGGAGAAAGAAAATTAATGTTTAAGATGTTGAACCTCCGGTGTAGAGCTAATCATCATATTTCTGCATTTGCAGTATGTTTTCTGGCTTTCATTTATCATGGTGAAGTTTAGTTGAGCACAGCTCTCTTGCTGGTCTTCCAGTCCTCTGCCTGAGGCACATATGCTTCCATTAATTTTCTGCTATTATCCACTCGGGTGTCCTGTGTGATCCAACATGCTTAATTTCATTCTACTGAGCACCAGCTCTTCCGATCTGAAGTTAGCAGTGTGATTTGCAAGCACCATAAGGAAATGAATCTTTCTTTTCTGGAGATAACTGCTTCCTGAATTTCTGTTCTATTTGTAATGCACTAATAACCTCCATCCACCAAATCCTGCTCAACTGTTTGTGTCCCCCGGGTTTCTGTTGGGCTGGAGTGTTCCTTGTTGTGTTGTTGTTGCATACAGAGCCTGCTGAGGACCCTTTGTGCTTGGTGCTGTTCCAGCTCAAAGCTGCTCAGTGTACTGGACACGTTACAGGCTCCTCAAGGAGCAGTGTCGTGCAGAGCTGCAGCAAATACTTGAAGATGTGGGTGTCAGAGGCCTTTGGAAAAGGGAAAGTTACTACATCTCCATAGGCTGGGCACACGAATCCAGGGCGCGTGGACTGGTGGTGAGCGTGGTGTAAAGCTCTGATGTAGAACAGAGATGATGGTATAAAAGCTGATTTTAAGCAGGCTGAGTTTCAGAGGTTGCCAGCCTACAAAGCATGACCAAGGGCAGAGTCTCTTTGGGAGTAGGTAGGCAGACAGGAGAGCAGAGAGAAGGCTGTGCTGTGGAATTGCTTGATGTTTTTAAAGTGTGGCTTCAAAGGTGCAGTGCTTTGGGTGTCTTTGTTCCTGGGTGGAAGGGCTGGGCTGCCCCGTGGCTCTGACACCCTGAGGTCCTCTGCAGCATCCCTGTCATCTGCTCTGGTCCTCAGATAACTGTGTGCAGAAGTGTCTCTGCTTCTGATGCATCACTTCTGTGGGGCTGAAGTTGTTCATAGCCTGGATTTCTGAGCTGGAAATTCCTGATGGTAGGCCCTGGAGCTGGACAAAAAAATGCAGGAAACTTGTGGACTGAGCAAATACCTCTCATAGCAGACTGTTTGCACAGAGAAGTGAAGTTTAGAAGCAAAAGCAAACATGCACTGGCTAACGGAGAGGGCGAGGCAGGGGAAGAACACCGAGACACGTTTCTCTGTCTGCAGGTTCATTTCTCACTTGGTTGCTCAAGGATTTAACGCTGACGATCCAGAACTTGACAAGGCAATGTTGTGGAATATACTTGTTAAACCCCTCAGCCAGTGCAAGGCATTGAAAGCCAAACAGTTTATGAGGCCTTCTGCCTGTGCAGGCTCTTGTGGATTTGTGTGAGCTGGGGGGGCTCTGCTTTCCTTGAGGGTCAGATGGGTGAGCAGGGAGGTACCTGTGTTTTCACATCACCTTGGGAGCAGCAGAGAAGTGTGGCCAAGCTCTTGCTCTTTGTGCTCAGGCAGTTGTGCTGCTCAGGGCTGTGTACAAGATGCCTAGGGGGGATTCTCTGTGTCCCAGAATCAAGTATGAGTGGGCCTATGGAGGAAGGAAGGGCAGTGAGATTTTCTTTTACAACTCCCTTTACAGTGCCCATGTCTTTGAAATGCTTATGTGGATTCTCTCTTGGTGGTGCCAACCAACAAACAGAACAACAGGCAGAAACAGATGCACAGGAAGTTCCACCTAAATGTGAGGAAAGAACTTCTTTACTGTGTGAGTAACCACATGCTGGAGCAGGTTGCCCAGAGAGGTTGTGGAATCTTTCACTGGAGGTATTCAAGAGCTGCATGGATGCAATCCTGTCCCATGGTCTTCAGGATCACCCTGCTTGAACAGGGAGGTTGGACCTCTGCTGGTCCAACCTGCTGCAAAAGATGATTTGCTCTGGTCCCTTCCAGCTTGACCAATTCTGTGTTTTGTAGACCATGGGGGTCTGCAAGGCAGCAGGAGGTGTAGGGATGTCTAGTGATGGACCAGAATATTTAATTAGCTAATGATGTTCTATAATTTAATTAAAAGCATCTTAGAATATCTAGGCAGCAGGAGGAGTATGTCTTTGCCTCCCCTCAAGCCTACTGCTGATAAGTGCGTTAATCCATTTGCATTTGTTCTGTAAAAGCATGTTTCTATCAGGTTTTCAGGAAAGTCTCTTTCCTTTTAAATAGAAAAAAGATAAGGCAAGACACTTGAGTCCTTTGTGGGTAGAGCCTATAATCCTCCACACGAGGGAAGTTCTGTTTGAGGCTTTGTCTAGCATTTCAGTGGTACAGTATGTTGCTGACTATTCTCAGCCTGCTTTGCATAGGTAATTAATTTGTCCCCTGCAGTCATTTCTCTGTAGTGATAATGCGGTAAATGCCAAACTGAGGTGGTTATGTGTGAGTACATGTAAAAGAACTAGTCATGGTGTAAATGACTGGGATGATGAGATGGGTGTGTAGGAAATACCGTGCATTGAGCATTAGCAACAGACTGCACTGTTTTCACCAGGTAATGCAAATAGCTTAGGCTCTGAACAATTCATAGTCTGAGCCCTGATAACAGTGAGTACAAAGAGTGCAGGGCACACCTGGAAAATCTTTTTTATGAGTGTTTTCCGTGTAGCCCTTGCACTGGCAAAGTTTTTTTTGCTGGTTTGTTTTTTTTTTTTAACAGATAGAGAAGTTGAGGTTTGGAGACCTTAAGTGACATGTTCCAGGAAGATGTTATCAGAGCTGAGATTAGCCGTGGGCTGTTTTGTGGCTTTCCATCTTGTGCTTGTGCTGCTGAACATCCTGCAGAGAGAGCGTAGGTTAGACACCCTGAGACACGCCAGCTCCGAGTTCCCTTGGGCTGCGTGGCAGGGTGCACAAATCCAACTTGGCCTTTTTCCTTCATGGGGCAGAAGGGGCTGGTTGCCAGCAAAGAGAGCAGAGCTGAAGATGCATTAAAGAGGAGGCCCTGTATGCAAGGGGCACTGTATGTAATTGGGCTGAGCTGTGTGTCAGCTGTTTCCTGCTGTGTGGCATTTGATCTGCAGCACAGATCGAGTCCTGGTGACGCTGCCCATTGAAGCTTGTGCTGTTGCTGTTTCAAGGGAAGCCTGTATTACTTATTCATGTGGTTTTCAGAAGTTGTCCCGCAAGAATATGTTTGAGGGTCATCTTGTTTTTGTTTTTCCTTCTTCAAATGCTTTCCATTTATTAGACATCCTCCTTGTCAGTCATTTCTTCAGAAGCAAACATTTCTGACGTTCTTGGTAGTTTCTGTTTAAAGGAAAAAAGTTGAAAATCAGCAAAGGCTTCTGTTGTGCGTGCATTTATTTCTTTGCGTGCAGGGTCTTTCAGTGCTCAGTTCTAAACGGTTGAATTATTAAACTTGAAAAGCATCTGCTCTTTAGAAAGCATTCACATGTCTTGTAAACATGATGGATAAGGCAGAGCCTAATGCAATTGACAGAGCTTTGTTCATGTTTGGAATATGGGTTTATGTGAACTGTTATTTTAAAGCTGTGGGGTTTATGCTTTACTGCTGGTGACTGATCATGTGAAGTCAGCTCCCTTTTTCTGTGGGACCGAGCATGCTGTGTGGAGCTGGGTTTTCCTGGACCAGCGTGGTGGCAGCCCAGGGGTGGCTCATGGGTGGAAGTGAAAGGCTGGTCCAGGCTCATTTCACTTCAAAAAGTCAAAGCTCCCAGCCCAGGGATGTTTGCACAGGTGCTTTTTGGATGCCACTCTCTTCCCCAAAGAAGCAGCAGCCACCCATCATGACCTTCAGGGAGACTTTAGGGACTGATGGATTTCCACTGAGGCATTCCCAGCTCCAGGGCTGGCTTTCCTGTATGCTTTTTCCTCAGTGCCTCTGGAGCTCATTTTTTAAGCTCATGGATGTGCAGAATAATCAGTTCTGTCAGCAGCTGCCTGGACAGCCCAGGAGGCCTGTGCAGTCCTACCTGCAGTGTCTGAACCTCTGCTCCAAGGGACTTTTCCCCCTCCTCCCACCCCACCCCGCTGTGAATAACTAACCAGTGCAGAACTGATGCTGGTTGGGAGGCCAAACCGGACTTGAAAACTTTCCCACATAAAACGCAGTGGCAGTGCCAGCAGAGATGAGGGTGAGAGGAGATGGCTCTGCTGTGCCAAAGCACTCTTTCATCTCTTTTCAGCTCTCCCTGTGAGGGGTCCTGGCTCACAGCACATAGATGCGTTGTGCAGATGTCTTGGCTGGGAAAAAAGTGGCCCCTTTTCCCTCCCAAGCAGAGCAGAGAGATATAAGAAAGCTATTGATCTGCCTCTAGCCCAAGTGAGCTGAGCCAGGCTCTGCAGTGCTTTATTGAGCTGGGTTAAGGCTTTGTTTCTTACGGAATTAATCAAAAAACCCCAACAACAACAACAAGAGAAAAGAAGTAAAGAAATAAAAGCTGAAAGGTGAGGGTTTTCTTTGTTGATAAACAGATGCTGGGTGTTGTTTACCTGCTGGTTATTTCCCAAGCAAATGATGGAAGGAGCAGACACGGAACAAAGGCTGTGCTTTCTCATCCTGCTCTGGAGGGAAGCAGCCAGCCGTGGGATCTGCCAGGCCCAGGGCTGGCACTGCACAGCCAGAGCTGTCTCATGGCACAGGGTGGCAGGAGTCCAGTTGTTAATGGGCAGGTGCTTCTCCTGCTGGTGGGAATTGCAGTGGCCTTGTTAGCAGTGGTGAGAAGGATGCCAAGGAGAGGCTGGGATGGGAAGCTGAGCTCTGTTGTGGCCCATCCTGTTGGTCACTTGCCCTTGGTGGTGTGCAGAAGATCTGCCTGGCTGGGATTTGCAGCTCTATTTCACTTCTGCTGGAGAAAAAACAGAGCAAGTGCTCTCTGGGGTTCTTAATCCAGTCTTTTTCCTGAGCACTACATTCAGCCTTGAAGTCTTTCCCCTCTGGTAAGCAAGTATTTTTGAGGAAAAACGGATTTTGGAAGCAGTGTAATTTATTTCCTTGGTACTCTCCTGGAAAAGTCATCAGTCTTGGCTTTGCATTCCCTTTGCTGCTGTTGAGAAATGATGCTTTGGTGCCACGCTGCTGGCACTGCCTGTCTCAGCCTGGGCAGGTTGGTTAGCACAGGGAGCCATGGCTCTGATGGTGCCAGCATGGATCAAGAACACCCTGGATCTCGTTCAGTGTGGGGAGGTTGGCAGCTCTGCAAATAGGAGGAATTGGAATTGACACTCTGTGTCTGAATATGTTAAAATTTAAATGTAATTGTAATTTAACCTTACTTGTGTGGTGGCGTGTAAGCACCGGGTCCTACCAAATTCTTTGATTTTGCAGGCTCAAAGCTCTGCTTGGTGCTCATGGTGCAGCTGGTTTTGCTTTACTCAGTGGAGCAAGAGGTTGGCCCGGAGCAGTGCCCACGGCTCGTCTGAACTGCCCTGCCAAACTCACACTGTCTTGTTCCATTTTGGGGAAATAGGGTTGATTTGTGGTGCCGTGTGAACTCTGTCTGAAATGTTCCCTGCTTGGTGCTTGTGCAGGAGTTGGTGTCACCTCCTCCTCCTCGCTTTGCTCACATGCAATGGAAGAAGTGCTCCTTAGACTTGGGAGGGGAAAGGGGCTTTTCTGGGTGCTTTCAGCTGCTACACTGCCACAGTGATCTTTAATCCTAAGGTGCAAATTGCCATTGCAGCATTTTCCAGGGAAAAGCAGCCTTGAGAGGAAATGGAGCTATAAATGAGCCTGGCTGGGCTCCTGGCTGAGTGTTTTGAATCAGTTTGTGCTCTCCCTTTTGGCTACAGGCCAGGCTTTCAAAGGCAGCTTGGCAGAGCTGTGCTTCGTGCTCAGGTACCCCCTAACCCTCGCCTGCTGATGTTCTGATAAGCAAGTGTGTGCATGCTGTGTTGGGGCTGATCACATGTACACTCGGTCCTGCTTGCCAGTGCTGTGCTTTGAAGGCTGCAAGAGTGTGCTGGCATCATGCAGTTCACCCACAGATTCTGAGAATCTAACCTTGTAATTTTAGCAGCTGGCTCAGCGCTACCTCTGAGCAGATAGGCTGGTTAAAAACAAATAAATAAATATACAGGCCTGTTTCCTGTGCCTGTCAATATTGGAATAATTTTAAATGGTGTGTTTTCTCCTGGTCGCTGACCTATAGTTTATTCCATTATCGACTGCTGGGTTACTGGCTCTTTGTATTCTGTGGTGAAGTGAACTGTAAGGCTGAAATCACTTGGCTGCGATGGTGTTGCTGGGCAGGAACTCGGCTCTGGCTGACTCAGATTGGGGTGAAAGTGTACCCTTTGGCAACTCAAATACTCATTTATCTCCACCTCCCCCCTAATAAACGGGTTAAACAACATAGTGCAGTATTGATCCTGCTTTCATCTGGCGGCCCTAGGCTGTAGCAGTTACCTTTGTGCCACATTCCTGCTGCTTTCCCGACAATGCCTCACATTTTCTGCAGAGCTCCCGCCCTCCCCTTGGTGACCTTCTCTTGCTTTGGCTGTGATGGCTTTTGCTGAGGACGCCTCCGGCGCTGCGAAGCGCGCACAGCACCGGCGTGGGCAGAGCTTGGCAGCCTCTCTTGGCAAAGGCGTGCTCGGTTGGTGTGATGCTGTGAACGCTGCAAAGTGGAGTTTTGTGGCTTGGTAACGTGCTTTTGTTCTTCAGGTTCTGCTCTAGGAATTGCTAGCTTTGGGTAGAATGACCACACAGTTCTTTTGGGGTGTTACAGATGGACTGAGAGCTGGGTGAAGGCTGTGCACCTCAGTCTTTGTTGGTGCCACGGTTACTGGTGGGTATGTGGTCCTAGAATGACCACACAGTTCTTTGGGGTGTTACAGATGGACTGAGAGCTGGGTGAAGGCTGTGCACCTCAGTCTTTGTTGGTGCCACAGTTACTGGTGGATATTTGGTCCTAGAATGACCACACAGTTCTTTTGGGGTGTTACAGATGGACTGAGGGCTGGGTGAAGGCTGTGCACCTCAGTCTTTGTTAGTACTGCAGTTACTGGTGGTTATTCAGTGGTTGCTGCCACGTTGTCCTGGTTTCAGGGCAGTCATGGACCTTTACCAATGCAGTGGCTGAAAACTCCTGGAGTGGCCAATATTGCTGCTCTTAGCATAGGGCAGTCATGGACCTTTACCGATGCAGTGGCTGAAAACTCTGATTAAGACTCCTGGAGTGGCCAATATTGCTGCTCTTAGCAAGGCACTTCCTTCTGAGAAATGCCTGAAGCTTCTGACTGTTGCTGACATCCAGGCTGCTGGTGGGAGATGTGAGCACAGCCCGATGTGAGCCCCCAGACTGCCTTGGCTGTGCCTCCTGTGTTGTGTAAAGGCTCTGCAGGCTTGGTGCAGGCTGTGCTAACACCCAGTGAGCCACCATCCCTTTCCACACCGACAGCCTGGGGCAGGTTACACAGGCCTGGGGAGCTGCAGCCTCTGTGCTGAGCTGCACGTGTTTATTTACAGGGGAGGAGGGTGATTCACTCTCTTTCCCTGTTAGTTTGTGTGAACATTCACTCTGAGCCTGCACGTCCTGCCTGGGACTGCCTTAGGCTCTCTGGGTTTTTTGGCTGCTGCAGAAAAGTAGCTTTAGTACACAAATACTCAGCAATGCTGTTCTGTATGATCCCTTCATATTTCAGGTCTTATGAGGACTTGATCTTTGGTAGTGACTGCTTTGCGTGTCTTGCTTGTGGGCTGTGGGGGTGTTAGAAAGGCCTGTTTGTGTGCTGCTCAGCTTCCCACCAGATGCATCCATCATCTTCAAAAGAAGCAAGGGAGAAAGATGGCTTATAATTTTTTTTTTGAGCCGTTGGAATTTGGCATAGAAATAAACAGGTGTTCTGGCATGGGAGCAGAGGAGTGTTTGTCTCTGAGCTCCTGTCTCTTGTCACGTGAGGATCTTCAGGGAGTCTCTATCAAAGAGCTGACTTTAGTAATGACGCAATTTATTTTTTTCTTCAGCTAAGGGATTGATGAATAACTGGTTCCTGGTGTCTCTGGCAGGGTAGGCTGGTGCAGGAGGTAAATGTCTGTGGAGTGCAGCCCAAAAATTGCCTTGGGTAGAATGAAACTTTCGAAGTAAATAACGTCACTGCAACCTCTGGCCTTATGAGGCAAATATTTGGGACTGTGGGTCCCAATGTTATGTGCTGTGTTCAAACGAGGTCACGTCTGCTGTTCCTGGTAGACAATGCTGGGAGTAACCCTTGAACCTCTGAGGAACCCAAGTCTTTTAGAGACTCGATCTTGGCACTTTGGCCCGCGAGATGAAATGTGCACCAACATTTTATGTGCAGCTTTCCCCACAGTCTGTTGTCTTGCCTTTGGGGTTTGACTTCTAAGTCTTCGAAGTCTGGCCATGTTGGTTGCTTGATGGAGAAATCCATATGGATTGTTGAAAAAGCTTTCTAACACCAGTGCCCTCTTGCCCGAGCCCTGCCAGGGGTGTGTGCAGAAGAGAGGCTGGGCCTCGGAAAGGCGAAGACAGCAAACCTCTGATCAGTGTTAACTTTGTTCCTTGGCTTCCAGGCAGTGCCAGTTTCAAGATAAGGCAAACACTGCAGTGACCTTATCCAGGGACCTCACTGACGTCAGCCTGTGCCTGTCCCTTAACCTCGCTGGACTTTGGGTCAGGTTTCTTTGAAGGCTGGACATTGAAAGCAAAGAGCGAAAGGCTAGCTGGGGTCACCCCAGTCTTTGCTGGGGTAACTGGAGCAAAGGCAAGGGGCAGGCTTGGGAGGGTCAGCCCACGTGTGATTGCAGGCAGAGGGCTTTCCCATGGCCTTCTGTCTTGAGTTCTTAGGCCAAACATCTCTTACAGACCTGCTGCTGGACCTCTCGACACGCATCTCCCTTTAAATGTTTGTTTGTGTGTGTGTGTCCTTGGGGCACTTTGAAAATCTCTGGAGATGCCTGAAAGGATTGAGGCACCCAATTGTCTATGCACAGGATCATCATGACATGCTTGGTTTTATTTTGTCCTTAAAAAAACCCAGGCTCTGAGCAGATGGAAACATTAGCATGAGCACTGCGTGGCTTTGTGTTTTAATGCTGTCTCCCAGAGCAGCGAGAGATGCATTACAAAGTTCTTGCTTTAAAAGGACCTCAGATGGCAGCAGCCAAGCTGGGGCAGCTCTGGAGAGGACTTGTAAGGCATTTTTTGGGTCTTTGTGGAGTGCTGTGTGACTCAGGGGTTGCCTGTGACACTCTTTGTGCCTCCTAAGTCCAGGTGCAAGCCTAGGTTGGTAAGTTTTACGTGAATGACATTAGATGGGTAGGAAATGTTCCTGCTTGGCTTTAGAGCTCTACATAGCAAACAAAGGAACAGAAATAACAAACACTGGGTTTACTTAGGAGAAGTGTGACTTTGCTTTTCATTGTTAGCCACAGGAGAACAGCAACTTTCACACAGTGTGATCTTCTTGTGAGCCGCAGCATCTCTGCCTGCAGGCACACTGGTGGAGGTCTGCTCCTCAGGTTGCCTGCTGTGTTCATCATGTGGATACCTGAAGTGTTTTGGTACCTTACTGATTCTTCTGCTGCTCCTTTCCTCCCCCATGGGTGTGCTGCTTGCTCAAGGCATTTTGGCAGCAGGGAGAAGGCAGAAGTAGCATTTAAAACATAAAGGATTCCAGATGTGAACATGTCTTGGACACTGCTAGTGGAGGACAAATGCATAATCCACACAGTTGTTCGCATTATGGTGTGGCAACATGGTTTGTGTGATAAATAGCCCAGATAAAGCTGATTGTTTTTGTAGGTTAGTTTCCTCTCCTTTTTTTAAACTGTAAATTGAAATCCACAGTCTGGGAGCCTGCAACTGTATACCTGTTAGCTGCATTCCCTGCTGCAGTGTCAACTTGATGGCTGAGGCTTCACATTCTTAAATGTCAGCGATTAGGTGTTAGAAGTTCCCCTCTTCCTGCTGGGGGAGGTTGGAGGAGGCCCCTGAGAACTGTTTGCCGTAGGAAATGAGAATTGCCAGGATCCTGTATTTCATTGGAGTCCATGTGATCCCTTCCCCAGTGAGGACTGAAATAATGCTGATATTGCCACTTCAGCCTTGCCAGATAGCAAAGCCTGGTCCTGCTTCTGATGCAATGATTTGCCTCTGCCACCACTCTACAAGGATATGGCAGCAGAGATGGCTTTGGGACTGTCAGTCTCCTTCCCCACTGATGGGAACTGTAATGCTTACACTTCCCCTAACGCGGTGCAAATCATTTTGCAACTTTATTTTCACAAGGAACAGGCAAATGGTCCATGCTGCACTTGCGTGCTAGTGAAACCAAATACTAGATTGCCTTGGTGAGAGGTTTCATTTTGAACTTCTGGAAGACAAGATCAGAGGGGGGATGTGAGCTAGATAGTCTCATTTTTATGGCAGGTAGCTGGAAAACTCATCACTTCTGATGCTGGTTCTTCTTGAAGGTTTTGTAGTGACTGAGCTGTTACTGTTATTGACTACGTGTTGGTTTCATGACAGAATTGTTGATCTTTGTAGAGATGATTATTGGTCCTTTTGTTTACCACGTAACCTCAAAATAAAAAACACTACCAATGGGTCTGTATCTTCTCCATGGAGATAACAGATTCCAAAATGCCAGGTGAGGATTGGTCTGCACTCTTCTAAACTTCTGATGCTTCGTACAGGGCTTGTGCATTGATTGGAGCAAATTGCACTGAACTCCTGAGTTCTTAAATTATTTTTGGGTCTGGAGTTGATTTGGAGAGTGAAAAATGGATGTCACAAGTGTCTTGAAGACACTGCCCGAGGTCATGATGCTCGTTCCAGGCTGTGCAGGCCCTGTGGTGAGCAGCACCTCCCTGCTAACAGGGCTGTTGCACAAGGAATGGATGCCTGTCCTGGGGCGTTCCTGGCTTTGTGCTGCTCTCCAGCTTTTTGTTCACATATTTTTTTTAAATGGATGGTCAGAATTCTCAGAGCAGTTTGATTTAAAGAAGAAATGTTGAGTTGAGGGAATTAAAAAAACCCCAATCCGAACACAACAGAGGATTGCCTAATTTGAGGCTGGTGTCTGTACCATGTCACACTCTCTTACTCCTGTCAGTCAGGGATCTTTTGAAATGTGTATGAATTTTCTGAGACAGACCTTTCAGTCTAAGGCTGAGGTATCTTCCTGCATACTTCAGGCTGTGTCAGGAATCTGCTTGAGGTGCTGTTGCCCTTTTTCCATTTCACTGCCACGCTGCTGCATCCCTTCTGATCAGGCAGGGAATTGAGGCTTTGGACTCAGTCCTCCAAGGAGACTCCCGGAGTTGCCTGGGAAAATTCTGTTGTGTCTGAGCAGCTGGCGAGGGCAGGCAGAGCTCCAGACGAGGAGGGATGTGACTGTCTGAAGATGCACACGCTGCCCAGTGAGGCTTTGGGGAGCTGGATCCTCCATCCCTGGCTGTGATTTGGTGTGAAAGGTTTGGCTCCAGGCTGCTGGCCTCCCCAGCCCAGCTGTGTGGCACGAGCAGTTGCTTGCGTGAGACCTTTCCTGATTTCTGTCCTGACCTGATGTGTCGTGTTCTGGAGAGGTTTTATGAAGATGCTCTTGGGTGGTGAGTGAAGTGCTCTGATATATGTTCCCCCAAGCCCCATGGAGTATTGCTTTTCTGTACTTCTTAGGTGAAAAATAAGAATCTGGCAACTGTGTAGGAGGCTGTTGCTTTGACTGGTGTACACAAGCATTAAAAATGATAAATCTGGGGATTTTACCTGGAATTTTTTTTTTTTTAACTCTTTGGGATCTTCTAGACTTCTTTACATGCAGGTAGAAAAATAAAACCTTAGGCATGGTCAATGCCTTTGTCCCAGGAGAAATGCTGAGTGTCAGGGGATGGGCTTAGGGCTACAGCGTTTCCAGTTGTGGCTTGGGGCTACAGCATTCCCAAATGTGTCCTCTTGTGCATTTCCCACTGCATGGGGCCTGGAGCAGTTATCTGGAACAGTAGTAATGTAAATTGAATGAGCAGTCCAGTTAAATAAGTAATGAAGTTAGCAGGGTGCCTAATTAAATTAAATTCAAAATTATGTATGGATGATGCCTTTCTAATAATTGCTGTAGGTTTGTCATTGAGGAACTCCACGCTGCCCTCTTGGCTGAAGCTTCCCCTTTCCCAGGTGAATGTTGGTAGCACCGAGGGATGTGTTTTACACTTCAGCTGGCTTTGGCTCCTGCCTGATGCTCTTGTGACCATTGCAGTGTTGCTGTTTTCTGTTTTGCTGAGATGTGTGGAGGGAGTTTGGGTGATAACAGTCTCTGCTGCTTATATGATGGTTTTTTACATTCCTGCAGAGGGTTTCTGGTTGGCTCCTGCACTAGCCTTAGTGCTGTTTCCTTGGTCCCTGTGCCCCACTGATCTCCTTGGTGGGACTGTTCCCTGTCCTTCCCATCCCTGTGGTGCCTGGCAAGTTGCTCCTGTTTCCACAAAGCAGGATGGCACGTCTGGTAACTCTGGGCACAATGATTTAGCCCATTTCTTTATTTGAAAATAATCTCTTCATTTCCATCCTCCTGGGCTTCTTTCAAGCAGCAGCGCTTTGAAGGTGTGTGTCAGTTTGGGGATAAACATTAAGCTGAGGCAGAAGAACAATTTTCAAGTGAGGAAAAGCTGCTGAAATTCAAGACACTTGAGAAAATGCAGCCATCAGAGCCACCAAAGGGAATTCTCTCCAGACAGCACGTTGAGGGCAGTCTCTGCCTGTCCTGGGCACAGTCAGGCACTCAGTGCATTTTGAAGATGGGCTGTCAAGGCAGAGCTGGCTCTGGCTGGCAATTACTGACCTTTGAGGTAATGTGTCCTTAATAGAAGGATGTGAGTACATCAGAGGAAGAATTGTCATTGTCATTATCATCTTTTCACCTCCTTTTGAGAAGGGCAGGTCTATTAAAGCGCCTCTGCTCCAGCAGAACTGGTCCTGCCCCTCCAGGAGATGACTCCTGACTTTTCTGAAGAGGAGAGTAGGTGTGGGGAGGAGGGACAGCCCAAATGACCAGAGCTCTGTGGCTGCTTTTTGAATTTCCCCCCTGCCCCACTGTTCATTTTGCTCCAGCATTTATGTGCTAAGCCCCAGATGGTGCCTTCAGTATAGCAGCCAAGCTTGCCTGATGCAGGGGCTGTGCTCCTGGGGACCCACAGCTGGCAGTGTGTTTTGGGCAGGGAGATTGTTCTGCATGAAGCAATAAATGCTCTGCAGGAGATGCCTGGGACAGCAGCTACAGGTAATGAATAACAGAAGATTTTTAAAGCTTGTTCAGGGCAGTCTGATTTCTCCCTGTTGATGGTTTCCCTGGGAAAAAACCTCCTTGTGATGAACAGGAGGATTGTGCCACCACTTTTTCTCCAGGAATGGCGAGTGCTTCCCCTGTGCTGCTTCATCAGAGAATCTGGAGGTCTTTTGCAAACCTTCAATTAATCCTTGATTGGCCTTGGCACCTCTGTGCCCAGCGCCCCTGTGACAGAGCAGCAAGATTGGAGACCCTTGTGACCCCCCCATCTCCCACGTGGGAGTAGAAGGATCTTGGCTGGAGTCCTTATGAAGGCAGAGGAGTTTGGTAAACCACAGGGTGTAGTGAGGGATGGAACACAGTGATTTGCATGGGTGCAGTGACCTGAGCAGGGCTCTGCACATTTCATGCGCAGTTGCGTTAAAGGGATGCTGATCATTTTCAGCATGACCTGCTAATTATCAGAGCAGATGAAAGCCTTTTTTTTCCCCTCTTTAAATCCTCCTCCCCCTACATGCTCTCTTCTTCTCCCTGCTCCTTCCCCAAGCCCTTATCTAAGCTAATCAACATGACACAAACAGCCAAAAAAGCAGTATTCTTACAGCAGCTATTAACTAGAAAGGAGACAGCGGGTGTCTGGAGCCCCTCGGGAGGGACTTGCCTGGTGTAACCCACTGCTTTTAACAGCCAGAGTGAGAGCTGCAGAGTCAGAGCAGAAAATCTCTGATCTTCTTTCTTTTGAGGTCCTAATATGCAGTGACCTGTCTGCTATGATGCAGATTTTTAGAAGACCCAAATGTGGAATTTTAGTGGTGATGAGTGGCTTCCCAAATACCTGATACATCCATGATTAAATAGAAAATTATATCAATAGCTGTATATTTTTGGGGTAAGTTTTCAGAAGTTTGAGACATGGCTGTGTCCTTCAAGGAGAGTCCTTCCATCCCAAATGTCTGTTTGTTGTTGATAAAGCCTCCCTCAGCAGCAGAACACACAGCTAGAGGAGGGGTTATGTTAATCTGGTGAAGTAGTTTCTGTGATTGCATCAAGCTGGACGAAAGTTTGTTTTCCCCCATATTTCAAGCATTTGTTTTATCTGGAGCTGTGGGAGGGATTTTCCATTGTCCTCTTCTCTGTGCTAGATGAATACTTAAAAGTTGTGCTTGTGATAAGGGAGCAGGCTGAGACAGAGGACAGACGTGTCTTAGGAATTTCAGCTGCGGTGGTACGCTGGAGGGAGGCTGAGCAAAGGGACACCATGTTTAAATAGTGTGTCCTGAATTGCTTTAATTTGGTTCTTATTTT
Source organism: Onychostruthus taczanowskii (assembly GCF_017590055.1). Lineage (NCBI taxonomy): Eukaryota > Metazoa > Chordata > Aves > Passeriformes > Passeridae > Onychostruthus > Onychostruthus taczanowskii. The sequence continues at coordinate 1,850,201 of NW_024500572.1, forward strand.
GTAAGCCGTTGGCTGGGTTTTCTGTCCTTTCAGAAATCAGCAGCTTCTTATGAAATATGGAGCTGTTTAAAAACAGACAGCAGCTGCTCCATCCTTGCGTCAGCACGGACTCGGCAGAAGGAAGGGGAATGGTAGACGGTTGTTTAGCTGTGATATTCTTCCCTTCATTGCTGTTGTCATATTGTGTTAACAGAAGGTCTGATCAAATATACACCAGGAAAGTAAGACTTAATGTTTCTTTGTTCTCCTGGAATGGTGTTGGGAGGGGAGTGGGGGAATGTTTGAATGAGACTTTTATTTATGTGGTTCAGATAGCTCAGCGTTGCCTGTGTCGGTAGAGATGTTGTTCTGCTCTTATTTCTTAGGCTGCTTGCTGTATTTTTAGCTGGGAAAAGTCTTTACTTTGTTTGTACAAAACCTCTGCTGTGTGGTATGGAAACTTTGGGGGGTGGTGGTGTAAGTATTTAACAGGGAGAGTATGATCTATTCACACTGACTTCCTAACTTGTTTTAAACTCTCCTCTAAAAAAAAAAATCTCAGCCAGATTCTTTAAAAAATAAAATGAAAAATGAGGAACATTGTTGCACAAGAACTGGAAAGAACCCAAATAGTTTGCTTACTGTTAAAATTGCGACATGACTGGAAACATTTGGTAAAGAAAAATTAATTGCGTGGTGTATTTGTGGTTTCCTGTTGAATCTCAATTTCTAGAGGAGGTTGAAAATCCCATGGATGTTTCCTCAGATTACTAGATAGCATTATACCTTGTGTGCATGATGAAAGACCTTCAGTAAAGCGTGCCAGATATCCATGGCTTGCTATAAAAAGTCTCTCCCATCTGGAACATGACTGTTTTCTCCTTTTTAGTAGGATGATTTGAGCAGAGATAAACTTGCAGTGAAATTTAGCCTGGTCCAGTCTTACTCCACTACCAATATGGATTTCCTTGCAGTCTGGGAGTCACATGAAAAAGGATGCTCAGCCTTTTAATAAGCTTTGAAACCATAGGCAGTGATGGCTGGTAAGGGAGGAGGGGAGGACCAAGCACTTGTCATTCAGCAGAGGATGGGCTTGAATGTGGTTGAAGATCTGCTCTGGGTCATCTTGCATCACTCCTGGGAAGTGATCCTGTGCATGCTGAGCTGCAGAGCCAGAGCTTGGGGGAATCAGGTGGGAGGACTACCAGGACTTTTGGAGCCCCCTTCAGCTGCCCTGTGAGAGGCCCCACAAAGCCACTTCCATGCAGAGCTGGAGCACCTGGTTGTGAACGTGGTCACACCTAGGAGAGGGGCTGGATGGACAGTAGGATGGTGAATGCCTGGGGCAGATTGCTGAAGAACATGGTGGTTTCCCCTGTCTGGAGGCTTGGGGAGTGTCTGAGAGCTGCTGGGTGAAACCCTGGGCTGGAGACATCTGGCCAGGGGTCAGATCAGAGCATCACCTTGGCCCACAGCCCCTGCTCTGCCTCCTCGTTTGATCACACAGATGTTTGTGTATGCAGAAGCATAACTCATGATGACACAGGGCTTAAGGTTGTGAAATCTTTGAGGCTCTTCTGGGTATTCCTGTGGGAAGGGAAGAGTTATCCCTCAGATAATTTCCATGGGGAAATAGTTAATCTCATAAACACCAGAGGTTGTTTTCTAAAGCGAAGGCAGGGCTGTGGGGGAGCGTGGTTAACCATGTAGAGTGAAGACAGGCTGAAGCTCATAAAGGAAAAATGTATGTAGGAGTTTATAGATGTACATGCGTGTATTAGAACTTCAGTTTGAGATCACTGACTGAGATTAGAATGAGCTGCTGTGGAGCTGAACCACTTACAGAGAGCTGAGAGCAACTGCTTGAGATGGATGGTGGCCCCACAGCTTGATGACTGAGAACAGGCACAGTTGTTTAAAGTCTGCTTCTTTAAAATGTTGGGTTTTTTTGTGTAGTTTGAAATAATGAAAAACTTATTTTAGGATTAATGCTCATCCAACTTCCTGAGAATTCCTATCCAGTTTTGAATGTCTGTTCACTCTTGGGCTGTTGGGAGTTAAATTTTCCTCTTGACTCAGTTGTGGAAACAGTCTTCATTTATCGTTTCCCAGTTTAGCTCCTGTATTAAAATTATAACAAGGCTGGGATTTATTTTTGTCTTGTGTACATTTATCTCCTGTGTATCCTTGTGTCTATTATTAGAGTCCTGCTCCATTGCTAAATGGATTGGCCGAGTTCTTGGGGACAAAATATTGAAGCATATGACTAGACTGCAATACCCCTCAGCCACTCGGCTCTGCAGCTTTCATGGTGCCTGGGTTTACCCAGCTTGTCACAGCTTATTTTAAATGCTGAGGATGCAGTGGGCAGAGCCAGCAGATAGGAGATCTTAAATGGCATATCAGTTTGTAAGTGAAAGGAGGGAGGAGGTGGACGTGGAGGGGAAGCTCCAGCTGAGAATAAACAGATAACAGTGGTGTGTGTTTGGGAAGCAGCTGAGTTGCATGGCCTGGGTACAGCCCCCTTGTTTAGATTTTATTTGGACTTTTTTTTTTTCTTTCTTCTTTACAGGATATTTCTGTTTCAGACTGAAAATCAGGAAATGTCGAATCCTCTGGAAGAGGACTGGTGTGGTGGTTGGCTGGCTATGAACTTACCCTTTCCTGAGTTCAAAAACAAGCTTTACATAGGTTCCAGCCATGTTTCAAAGTCCCTGTGACTTCTGCCAGTTGGTGGCTGAACACTTGTCCTCCAGTTTCTCCCTGACTTCTTGGATTGCAGAGAAGTGATCAGTGTTTCCACTGATCTTTCCTTCTGGTTCCACATCCAGTCTGAGCTAGCTGTTTTTTTGGTCTTGGAGGAGTTTGCGCTGTTTTATGACTTTGCTGTTGAGTATCTTCACCATGTTCTTGCTTTGCTTTCAGGATGTATTTGTCCATGTGGCCTCTTACATGTCTGCAGGTCTCTCCCAAGTTTTAGGAAGAAGCTCAGGGCTCCGCACACTGTATTGTTATACCTTTCAGAGGTGTAGTTTTCAATGCTTTTAAAATATTTTTAAAAATTGTCTAGGCAGTGCCTTTGGCAAGGACATGGTCCAGCACTCACAGAAACAGAGAAGACCCTTGCTGGAGTAAAGCACGGCTTGGGATCAGAGTCTTGGTTTGGTTTTTACTCCCTTCCACTTAGTTTCACTAAAAGATGTGATGAGCTACTTCCCTACTCTGATTTGTTGGATTTTTTTCCCTTTCTGTGCTGTCTGTGGGGTATACTCTGCTACTGGACTTCTTGATCCAGTTGGAGAAGCATTACCCAGTAATGCCAGCTTTTGCACAGATCCTTGAATGAGCAGTCTTTTTCCACCTCCTCCCTTCTTTGTGTTCCTCATCCAACATCCTTTGGTTCCTACGTACGTGCCACATGCTTCCTTTGTTTTGCCTGTGTTAACAGAATTTTCTGACGTTGGAGCCTGTTCCAAAGGATGTGGCTTGGCCCTTGCAAAGCTTTTTCTCTCGTAGAGGCAGGTGTGCCCAGTGTGCAGTTGTACCTGGGGTGGGTGTGTTTTTTGGAGGCTCTGGCTTGTGGAGCAGAGGGATGGTTTAGTCCTAGCCATGCAGCTGTGGGTGTAGGAGACTTGGAGCTGCAGGGTAGGATCAGCACACAGGACTGAGTTGCCTGAAGGATTTTTTTACTGTGGCCACAGAATTGCTTGGCAAGTGGAGGAGAGTTGATCAAACAAACCTGCTTCCACCAATTGTCCAGCTTTTGTATTTCTTTTGGGGATTTTTTTTTTTTTAATTTCATGGACTTCAAGGCATGCGTGATTGAACAGTTTAATTAACTGTGGGAACTGCTGGAGAGAACTTATTGGGATTTTCTGCAAACCTTGCTGCCCTTTTCATGTTTTTGGCTCAGCAGAGTTGCTGTGAGCAAGCAGGCAGGAGTGCCCGAGGATGTGGCCCAGGTAAGATGTTATCACCTGAGCAGAGATCAAAGTGCCTGTGCAGTTGACTCTGGTGTGTAGCCTGGCTGTTTGATGGTGGGAAGCAGTCCCTGATCTGGTACCCCCACCTGGGCAGGCTGCTCGTGGAGCCAAGGTGCACCTTGGGCACATTGCTGATCTTGGGGTCATCTGCTCTTCCGCCTGACACCTCAGACTGTGTCAGAGGCTGTGAAACTGCTTACAGGAGGAATATCAGCAGTGGTGTTAAAGTTGTAGGAGCTTTATGGAAACCTGGAGGTTTGTCATGGCCTGCCAGCATGTTTTCAGGGCTTGCTAACAGGTGATATTTCAGCTTGTAATCCTGCTGTCCCTGCAGGGAATGGCTGAAGAGAAGTTCCCCATGACTGTGCAGAGGTTGGCATTCAGCCCAAGTTCTTCTCCTGGTCCTGTCAGGAAAGTCACCATGTCTGGGTCCCTTTTCATGGCTGAACATGTGTTTTCCAGGCCATGGGAACCACCTGAGGGCTGGTACAGGAGCTGTAAGTGGCTCCTTCTCCAGGGAGAGAAGTGAAGACCCACCTTGGAATAATGGAGGTTATAACAGCAAGGTTCTGGCTTGTGTTTCCAGCTTTATTAACAGTGATCAAAATTGATTTTCTAATGTATTTTTCTTGTGCTCCCAGTGATTTTCTGTGGTCAAATCAGCCTTCTTGTTTTGTCCCTGTGCATGAATGGATTGTATTTGGAGCTGGCTTTCTGGCTGTAGAGTCTGCTTCATCCTGACACCCAGCACTGAACGTGCCCTGGCTGTGCAGTCTGTCCAGAGGCTGTACAAGCATGCACCTAATTGGTCTGGAATTGTTAAAGGTCAAGAATATTATTGCAGAAGGTTCATTTAAAAAAAAAAAAAAAAAACAACAAAAAACCAACAACATTCTGTAAGAGGTGCTGGTGGTTATTTCCTTTAAATCCTGAGATTTGGGGTTTGAGGGGAAAAATTATTAAATGATGTCTTAAAGCTGAATAAAGAAGTCGGTATTGAATGTTCTAATGTCTTACAGATGCTGTGGGGTTTTGGGGTTTTATTTTAAATGTAACAATGGGAGTTGGAGTGGCTCCAGCACTATAAAGAATAGTCTGTTTAATTAAGGGTTTAAGCTGGAAGAGTGTGTGTAGTGTGATGCCATGTTAACGTTTCAGCAGGGTTTTGTAGTTGTTGTTCCTCATCTTGCATCATCCATCCCTGTGTCTGGGGTCATGGTGGGGCTGGGTGTTCCTTACCCAGAGAACAGAGGTTGGTCTGTGTAAGAGCAGGAAGGCTTCTCCAAGTGTTTTAGCCCTGACTTCACTGTTTTCTCTTTCTTGTGACTCCTGATGCCCACCTTAAGGTGCTGTTTTTGCATGCACATGCTGTGTTACACACAGGAGGAAATACCAGCTTTTGTTTTCCCTAATAGCTTGGGGTTTTTCTTCAGGCTGGGGAGAGGCTGTTTTGTAGTCAGGTCCTTAGATGTCATCTTGGTACCAGCAAATTGGGATGGAGGTTTTGGGGGAAGGGGCAGGAGACTGGGATGAAGTGCAGCTTGCTCAGGGAAGGTATCCTGAGACACACTGAAGTTTCACTGGAATAGAGGAGCATGAGATAGAGCTGTGTCTGTGCATTCAGCAGAGCAGGGCCAAGTCCCACCCCCGTGGAAGTTCTTAGGGTTCTCTGTGGCTCATTCACCTGTAACCTACTGGGGTGAAACCCAGAAAATTTGCCATTAAAAAGAGACTAAATTATTATTCTCACCTAGAAAACACAAGTGTTCCAGTCATGTGACAGAGTCCTCATTAGGAAAAACAACATTAAGAGATTTCAAGTTGGCACCTCTCAACTTCATGAGCCCATTCTGAGCTCATGAGATTCAGGTAGATGCTCCACAACAGGTCTGGTTTTCTTTCCCCTCGTGTGTGGCTCTGCTTGGCTTTCTGGTAGCATAACGTGTATTTAATTATCAGCAGCAACAGCTGCTGCTCTTGGCCATCTTGCACACTTTGGTATAGGAACCAGCATCTGCCAGGGTGTGCTGCATCCTGGTTTGTGCTGAGATGATTGCTTGACTTTTTTCTTTTTTTTCTACTGTGGGAATTAGGCCCTTCTGTGGCATTAGAAACTGTAGCCTTGTATCAAAGGCTGAGCAGCTGTGAGCCTGACATGTACCAAGGAACCTTTATGGTTTGCATTTAGTCTCTCCTGGTATGTTTATTCCCATAAAATAATTAATTGAACTAGAGCTCCAAGCAGTGTTATCACCTCTACACATTAGAAAATCATAATCATGCTCTGCAACTTAATGAGATTTAGAAAGAAATGTTCTTTTTTTGTTTGCCTTCTGGTTTTGAGTGTTAAAGACTCCCAGGGGTCGTGCATTCAAGACTTTCCTGGAGACCACGGGGGCAGTGGGCTGCTGTGTGCAGAGGGCTGGCCATGGAGAGCCACCAGTGCAGAGCAGGAGCCTTTGGGTTTCCCAGCATTCTTGCCAGAAATGGAGCTGGATTGTGAACACTAGCAACACTGTTTTGAGAACTGAGCATTGAGAATGGAGCTAACTGTGTTTTTTGTGGTGGCCTTGGCTCTGCTGTTCTTCAGTTTTCCCTTTAATTTCTATTGTTTTCTTTGCTTATTTGCTAACTTGCAAAATTCAGCAAATTGCAGAGGATCTCCCAGCCCTTGGGGTGAGTTTTCCTCAGGCTGCAGCAAGCCAGCACACGGCAGTGGCACTCACTGAGCTCATGCTCAGAGGCGTAAATGCAGCTGGGATCTGCTGGCCTTTGGGTGGTCAGGGTCTGTGCCAGGGTGTGGAGATGGTGGGGTCATCCTGGACAGAGTGTGTCAGGATAAATATTAACTTCACATGAAGTGTGTGTGTTAGCTGCTCATTTCAGTAGGATTTGGTTGAAACTCAATCATGAGGCTCCTTAACTTCATCAGTCTTCCTACACCACTGACACTAATGATGACTTGAGTGTCTGCTCCTCTTCTGTTTGAGTTTTGCTGCTGTTTCTCAGTCTTGCTGGGATGTGTTGCTGCTTTTAATTCATTCAGCTTCAGAACAAGCCCCAGCTGTATGGGCAGGTTGCCCTACACTGCCACAGGGGCACAGGGCATCTCGAGTGCAGCTGCTTCTCCAGGACATCCCTGCAATGCTGTCCCAGAAGGACACATGACTTCTCCCAGCATTTGATGAGGGAGGATTTGTGAAGCATCTTGCTTCCCTGCAGCTCTGCATATCACACTCGGAGCCCCACGAGCTTGCTCACAGCTCACCCGGGAGGACGGTGATGGAGCCACATGCACAAAGTGTTATTTTGTGGTCTGTTTTCTCTCAGGCCAGGCAAGCTGGAGGAGAACCTGGCACGCAGCTCGCTGGAGGCAGCGAGCAGAGCAAATGTACCTGCTGAGTAACAGACTGAAATAACCCCAGAAGAGCCCAGATGGGGTTGTGGCACTTATTGCAGATGCTGTGTCTGTGACAAATCAACAAATCCAGTAGATGGGAAACGGTTCCTGCGTGCTGTCCCTGGGAGGAGGAGCATCCCCTGCTCCACTGCCCCGTGACCCTGGACTGTCTGGGCAATTCCTGCTGGTGGTGCAGGAAGGAAACAGTTAAAGGAGGAGAGGTTGTCAAGTTGGGTTAGCCATCAGATAGCTAATATTTTAGAGGTTTTTCAGAGCTAAGCTATAAAAAGGCCGTAGCAGTATTTCAACTCGCCCATTGTCTGCTGGAAGCCAGCCAGCGTTGCCATGCCGACGAGGAATTATTACTTGCTGCCAGAGCTGGAGGAAAAGCTCATACTTTTGGCTTCAAAACAGGAGGGGTGGACTTATGTAATCCACTGTGTTTATAGGCTGAGACTGGCAGGAGCATTGAGAAATAATTACAGGCTTTCCATTTCATTTCCAGATTGGTTTTAAGGCTGTGTGGCCTCGCTTTATTTATTTATTTTGAAGTTAAGAGAGTGGCTGCTAAAGATGCAGGAGGTGATGTGGGGATGCTGCTAGGTAAGTACCCCCCACTTCCCTCCCTCGGCTGGCTGGGAGGCTTTTGTTTTGGTGCCGTTTTGTGTGGAGAACTAAACTAGGCCACAGCAGAAAGAAGTTGCTTTGAAAAACTGGGACTTGGCCCGGCGACACAGAAACAGCGTTCAGCGCTGGAGGCTGAGCACGCACTCCTGCGCCTGCCCGGCTGCTTGCCGGTGGAGGTGAAGTGCAAGGTTTTGTGAGCCCCTGCTGCTTTCTGAGGTGATTTTTTTTTCCCCTCCAGCCCTCCTTGGTGGGGAACACATAATTTTAGGGGGAGGGTAGCAGCTAGGGAAGAGGAGAGAAAAAGTTTGGAAATATTTTTTCCCGGACGTTTTGGTCTCACGCGTCGGCTGGAGAGGGGATTTGTCAGTGGGATCAAAGCAGTTTTGCTGATGTTTCGTGTGCTTGAGAGGTGAATTGCAAAGTTTAGCCTGTAATTAATGTGGGTTTGTTGGTCCTGGGAGCAGTCAGCAGATGATGCTGTAATTTGGGTTTGCCTGAAAAGCGGCGCTCGGTGTGTTTCGGCTTGGGTCAGGCCAGTGGGAGTTTGCAGCTGCTGTTCTGGTGCTGGCTGTGGCATACCGGGAGTTACTGCTGGAGAACTCTCCTGCAGAACTTTGGGAATGGGTGGTTCTGGGGAAGACACTTCTGGTGGGGTGGGGATTCCAGGAGAGATGGTGAGATGGGGCTTTAGCTGGGTTGGAAGGAGGCAGCAGGGACAGGGATGCTGCAGGTGGGACGGGAGGGCTGTGCTGGGACAGTCAGAGCTGGGCTCAGCTCTGCTGCTCCACATCGTGCTCAGTTCTCCTTCAGTAAATGAGAATCTTGCAGCTGTGACTTTCTGAATCTTTAACATTGGGTGTCAAGCTCCAAAGAGTGAACTAAGCCCATTTTTGGAGGGGATGAAGAATGCTTTGATATGCTGCAAACTTGCTGCGGAGGTTACAAAGGTGTATAGAATCTGCAGTGTGCTGTGATTTATTTTTTTTTTAATTTTCTTTCATTGCACAGCATCCTACTAAGGAGTTACCTTCTCAGTCCATCCTAATCTGCCTTCTTGCCACTGTTGTATGGTGTGTACAGGTGAAATATCCCAGACTGCTATTGAGAGTGGACTCCAGTGTTGTCCAGCACTTGTGACTCAGATCTTGTACTTCTTAGGGCAGCTGCAGTCCCATATGGACATATTTGGGCTCTGTCTTAAAACACAGGGGTGCCTCAGTGGGAATGATGCACACAACAGCTTGTTGAATGCACGCTGCAGAAATAAGCTGCTTTTTGCACAGTTTCCCACAGTTATGGGCAAAAACTTGGGAGAGTGATGACACGCTTTCCCTGGGGAAATGTCCCTTGAAACAGCAGGTTTGCCTGCTGCTTTCAGAGATGCATGGGTGTGTTACACAAAATAATTCAATCATTTAATGATCCATAATACTGCTCTAACTCCTACCACAGATGCTGTTGGATTCAATACAAGTTGGATTTGTTACTGCAGGGGTTTTTGGGGTTTTTTTTTCCTTTCTCTGGGATTCATGCCAAGATGAACTGTATGTTCTGTTCATAAGAGCTATGAGTAATGTATGTGTGAATCTATAACATAAGTAATACGAGTATATAAAATGTGTGAGTATGCAGGATCTGTGTATCCTGTGTCTGCAGAGCACCGCACACATGCTCCGTGTGCGATCTGAAATGGGGTGTGATACATGTCTGGGCAAAATTAATGACATGCCTTGGAGTTACTGCTCGCTGCAGAGCCCTGTCTGATGGCCTCATCACAGAGAGCTGAGCTGAAATCCCAGTCACAGCTACGGTTTGGCTGCTTAATTGCCCTTTTGGAGGAGTTACAAATTAGAGAGAGCTGGAAGTCGCTCCCTGTGCCTTAACGGAAGCCAGCCTTAACAGAGAGGGGAGGGTTGCTTGCACTGTAGCCTGATGTGCTCTGTGGGTTGGTGGGTCAGTCTAGGGGTGCCTGGGGGTTTGTTCCTTGGAGCCAGGGGTACAGGGAGTGCTGGGCATCCCGCTCTGCATCACCCCAGGTGGGTGCTGCTCCAGGAGCTGCTCTACGAGTGACACACTCCAAGGCAGGCCTGCTGCTTTTAGTAGGATTTTTTTTTTCCAGATGAATAAAATGGGCTTTCACTCATAAATTATTTTTCTTATGTGAAAAATGAGAAGGTGGCAAGTAGCCAATTTCCCCGCCTCCCTCTTCCCAGCTCCGATGAGGTCATTGCCTCTTAAAGTTTATACCACGCACTGTGAGACATGGCTGGAGGAGCAAGGAGGCAACAAATGACTCTCTCGGAGCGGGTGGGAGTGATGGCCGCCCATCCCTGAAGTGTTAGTCAGCCGTAAGTGATACCTGGGCACACACAGTGGGGAGGGGGCCTGGTACAGATTGCTGGGATAACCTTATAGGATCAGATCCCTGTGGGAGGGGAGTGCCCTGGTCACTTCCCAGTCCCTGCTGTGCTCCAGGTACAGGGCAGGATCTGGGGTGCTTCGGGTGCAGCTCCCACGGGGTGGTCGTGCTGTTTGGTGGGCTGCCAGGTGGAAGGAGAACTGGGCATGTGCTTTGGTGAAATGGGATCAGCAGCAGTGCTGGCATTCCTTGTCTGAGCTTGCTCTTGTGTCCATTTTTTACTTTTCCTCGGGAATTTCCTCGGCGCTGTTTTTGCAGTGGGGTTGCGAAAGTTCGTGACCCAATGAAGGATCTCTCCAAGACCTTTGTGTCCCTGGCTGAGTGGCTGCCTGGAGAAGCTGTTTTTCTTTTCCCTTGAACTCCATGCTGAGCTGTGTGTAGATTCCTGAGCTATTGTTTTCTCCTTGTCTGTCCCCCCCGCCATCCCATGGTGGAAGTGATATGGAAACAGGACTGCCCAGACCAGGTTTTTCCTGGGGCTCTCCTACACACTGAGCCCAGGAGGGTGGATTTGGAGAGCTGTGCTCTCCTCCCCACAGCCTCCACTGGGGTACTTGGGGACAGTGGTTTGCATTGCCTATGCTTTTTAGGTGCAGCATTGGCCTGAAACCACTATTGCTATACTACCATAATTGATTATTGAAATGTCAGAGCTTATTTACTGCCTGGTGTCTTTGCTGTGGCTCTGATTTTTGCCTGGAGTTGGCTGTACATTCTGGGGTGGTCAGGAGAGGACTCTTGATGTGTCTCTTACTGTTTCACAGCCCTGTCATTGCTCTGTGGAGGTGTGATGGGCTGAAGAACTACAGGTGGAAATTAGTGAGGGAGGAGTCCTACATATCACTGTGCTTCTAGCCACAAACTTAATAAAACCCAGCCTGTATTAAAATTGCTCTTCCATTGCAGCTTTTCTGTTCCCTGGAGATCTTTGGAGTGTCCCGTTACCTCCAGCTGCTCTTGTGCTGCTGCACCCCAGCGATGTCTTCTGTTCACCAGTTCTTTGTCTTTTCACTTCTCCTTAGCAGCCTCATGGATTTTTTTTTTCTCTGTCGACACAATACAATCACTCCTTGTTAGCCTATCTTGCTCTTTCCTCTTTCAAGGAAGGGAAGGAGCAGGGGAACCAGATCTGATAATTCCAGTGAGTAGAACTGTTCCCCTGAGCCCTTTATAAAGAAATAAAAAGGCTCTCCTTCTCTCTGCTTCTCTTTGAGTACAAGCACTTTACCCTCTTGGATTCCCTGCAGGCTCCTCATACTGCTAAAATTGAAACATCAAGATGTCTGAGGCAGCAGGAATTACCATCAGTGTTTTGACACCTGGAGGTACAATTTCTATTAGCTTTTATATAAAAACAACACCAGTTTTGCCAACAGAGTTCTTGTTAAATAATGCATGAAGACCCCACTCCTGACAGTAGGTATTTTTCTTTCACTTCCCTGGACTCTTGGATTATGGCTTAATTTTTGTGACCACTGGGGAAAACGATATGCACTCTCACACATGGAAATATGTATGTGGACACACACGTGCTTAACTCCCAGGCAGAGAGTCAATTACCCCATTTGCTAATTAATGTGGGGAGATAGGGGAAAGCAATTTGAGGTTGGTCTGCTGAGCAGGCTTGGGTTGTTGTTGTATTCTTTAGGAGCAGCAGAACACAGTCCTCCTGAGAGTTTTGATGGCAAATAAGACTATTTCTGTGTGATCTGAGAAGGGTGTGCCTGCTCCCGGACAGGGATGAGCACAAGGGTCATCAGCAACAGAAATGGGAAACTTGTGGTTTTGCCTGGATGATGCTTGGCATGGAGCATATGCTATGTGCTCACTTTTTGGGGGAAATGAAGTGCAACAGAAGGGCACAGCATGTGGATGTGACTGCTAATAGTGAGAATCAAAGTACAGTTTTGACATTTCTAACCTAATAAGTGGCGCTGCGTGCGAGAGCCTGCTTATTTTCCTTTTTCACCATGAGATGCTTTGACAGAGGAGTAAAGTCCCATTTTGACATTTCTGTCATTTTAACTAAAGAGAGAGATTACAGTAAATTGGATTAAGTGAAAATCTTCTTCAGATGTTTGTGGTTTGGGCTGATTTATGGATAGATGTCATTTGAACGTCATTCTGCATTTTTTAAGCATCTGCTTGATGGTTGCTTTAATGCTGTTTCTGCAAATAGTCCACGCAGAGGAGGGAAGGCTGAGCAAGCAGCAGCACCCCGTGACAGAGCTAATGCTGGTGTGTGGCATGGGGACAGCAGAACAGTGTCCTTCTCACGCTCCTGGACTCACAGTGCCAGACTCTGTAATGGGTGCTTGCTTCTCGTTTGAGTTCCTGTTATTAAACTTCGTTGTCTTCTGCTGAAAGTAATTTAAATAGGCTTTTAAAAGTATTTTTCCCACTGTGGAGAGAGATGGTTCAGCACACACATTCCTTATCGTGCTCTTGGCAAATCTGGGGTTGCCTGTTGCCCCGCGACCGGCGGTGACGTTCTTCTGGTTACGCTCATGCAGAGCCTTCACTCACCATGAGTGTGACTTTTCCAGAAACCAAAATATTCTCCTAAATGCGTGCTGGCTCACTGACATGAGCGACAGCATGTGAAAATACTTTGTCCATGCACGGATATTTCCAAAAGATAGTGTTGAAAGTTCTTCCATTAAACTTACAACCTGAGACTTCTGAAATTTATATGTCCTTCGTGGCTTCCTCCACCTAAGCTATTTAGAAGCTGCTGGTGCCATTTGGAAAGCTGCATAATCTCTTGTGGGTGATGATGTAATCAGCACTGTAACCAAATCTGCCAATGATGTCATTGCTGGAGTAGCCCAGTGTTCCCTGGTGCAGAGATTAGTGGGATGAGATTGAAGTGTCAGTGCAGTTGGTGATGCAAAGTGGGGTGTCCCCACTCTGGGAGGTGTGGGGCAGTTGGTGATGGGCAGTGGATGTCCCCACCCTGGGAGGTGTGGGGCAGTTGTTGACCAGCACTGATCCTGGAGCTGCCTCTGCTCTGCACTGTGCTCTGCACTGGGGCTGGGGGTGAGACTGTAAAAATTGCCTTAATTCTCTCAAGGGATGTCTTGGACTGTGTCTGTGTTTATTTTTACTGTCCTGGAGCAAGAAGGCCCTGCCTGTATGTAAGAAAGGTGCCATCAGAAGCAGAATGTGTCAAATCCCAGCTTCTTGGGGTGAGTTGGCTGCTGATGCTTCACATCTTCCCTCCCAGCTGAGCCCCACCAGTTCGATTTGCAGGGTCTCAGCACTGCCAGGGTTTTCTTGTGCTGGTAGTGACACCAGGGCTGTGGTGTTTTGTTTTCTGTCTCTCTGCCCACCTCGGTTTTTTGCAGCATCCTTGCAGTTAAAAGACAAGATTTTGCCTTTTGCCATGTGAGCATTTTGTGCCTTGCTAGTGACTCAAAGGGCAATTCTTTAAACATTTTCTGTTATATTTCATGATACCATTATTAGTAGAAGATCACACTGGTGAGGGAAGCTAAATTTGTAATCCTGCTTAATGGCTGATCTTATCCAGCTGAGTAACTCTCATTGCATAAGGGACAGTGACCTGAAATCTTTTTAAACCATTGGACAGGATGCCTTTCCCCTCTCTACTTAGCACACACGGGTGTGATACAGACTTAAAATGGTTTAAAGTTTAACTCTTTTACTTTGAAATTTGAATACCTGCTGGTAGCTAACCTTTGGGTTGGTGTGCCAGAGAGAACAGTGGTGCTGCAGGGTGTGAGTGACTTTAATGTGTTACCCTACGTGTTAAACTGCATCTCTTGCTCTTTGGGATTGCTAAACAGCATTTGCAGAAGTTACCTGGCATGAATTACAGGAGGATGGAACAGAAGAGCTTGATCACAGCCCTTCTCAGGCAGGTTCAGGAGAGGGGCTGGGGTGGGAGCTCTGAGGGATGCTCTGCTCCATCCCTCTCCATGCCACTGCTGGATACCCTCAGAGAGGGTGGGTGGGTTGTTGGCAGAGCCCTGCCAGAGGTGCTCCTTCATTTACCAAAGGTGATATCCTGGTGGCTGGCACTGGGGAAGGAAGAGGGTTTTTCCTCTCATATTTGGGTGTATCAGTGCTGTCTGTGATGGATTCTCACTGTGACAGGCTCTAAATGGGAACTCCCAGGGGAAATTAGCCTGCAGCTTTTGCCTTTATTAAATATTCTCCAGTGCCATCCCAAAGGACTGCTTTTTAGTGCTCTGCAGTGTTTCATCTGTATTTTTAACATCATCCACATGGAATGTGGCAATATATAGTCTATATTTACATTAAAGCTTATGCACAAATAGTTAAGAAATGATAGATAGCATGTTCTGTTCTTCAGGTCTGTGATGTGATGGGGTCCTGTACATAGGTGTGGGAATCTCAGCTGGAGATTTTGCAGGTTATTACAAAGTCCAATAGCTTACTTAGAGTTAGGGCTTATAATGATTGATTTAGCCATTTATTCAAACACCTATTTAATGATTGATTAAGCCTTTATAAACTATTTGCAACTTTTAAAATGGGACCTGATGTATTGTAGCTCCATTAGCATCTAGCTAATAAAAGAGGCCGTGGGCCTGTAACACCGATTTTGTTGACAGAAATTATATTTCATGTGTTGAAGTATTAAGTACGTTGTTACAGTGTGTTTAAGGTACAGAAGTGCAATCTACTGCCTTGCTTCTGTCCTTCCAGCAGCTCTTTGCTGACTTGGAGCAGAGCCCTGGTGGTGCTGGTGACTGTTCACACACATCCCAGCTGACCTGGCTTCTGCTAGAGCAAGTGGGGTCCTGCACTTGCCCCTGTGGCCCTGTCTGATCTCCTTTGCCTTTAGGCTGAGGGAGCTAAAAATTGTAAAGGGAAGAGGGCTTGGAGCCATGGGATGCCAAACTGGAATCTCGTTGAAAAGGCTGGGTTGGAGGGGGAGAGCAGGAAGGTTGCTTTGAAAGAGAAGAGGTACAGGCAAAACTCTGCATCCTGCTCCATGTCCAGAAGTGTGCTGTCTTCTGAGTTTTACTGGAATCTCAGGATGGGTGGGATTTGAAAGGACCTTAAACATCATCTAGTTCCAGCCCCCTGCCCCCATACCTTCCACTAGATAGATTGCTCAACCCCCCATCCAACCTCTCCTTACCTTTATATAACCAAGTATCAGAACCTAGAGGTAAATTCTGTACAGGCTTTTTTCAAATCTGACTTCTTTTTCTGTGTATCAAAGCATTTTTTTCCATGAACTGCTCAACTTTCCATTTGCTTGAGCTGTACAGAGCTGGCAGCTGGGATGAGCTGTGTAATGGGATATCTGAATTGCAGCAGGAAACCAACTCCAGTTCAAGCAGACCTGATTTAAAAGAAAATTTAGTCAAACCAGTACAAACTCCTGCTCGGAGGAATTAAAACTGCTGGATGTCCAAAGGATGGCACTTCTGCTCAGGCCAGTGACTGCTGCTGAGGGATCCTCAAGTGGACAATGAACAGAACCTCTCAAGTGCAGGTTGAGCAAGGTACATCCCTGATGCTCTGCCCTTCTCACAGGGCTGTGGGAAGAAGGTAAAATTTGGCAAGGAAGAAGGTAAAATTTGGCAAGGGCTGACTTTTCCTCTGTCCCCACCCCTGCCTCCTAGGTGACTTTCTGCTCACATGGTTAAATGTTCTTGGTGAGTGGTGTATGTTTGGATGGTAATGCTGTCCTTTTCCTTGGCAGTCTGAGCTTGTAGGACTTGGAAATATTTAGGCAAGGCTGATGATGTAAATGAGCACATGGGGACGTGGGAATGGTCCTGCCCTGTGGGTGGCTGATGTAAAAACAAAACTGGGAAGCCTTTTCCAGCTTGGGCTGTGGAGCAGGGAGGTGGTTTTGTGGAAGGCTGCAATTAATATTTCTCTTTCCATGTTGCTAAACAGTTCAGCATTCATTTCTTTACCTCTAGCATCTGTCTGCAAGATTTGTGTGTTTGTTTCTGGAGATTTCCTACTCCTTAGCAATCAGGCATGCCGTAGGAAATGGAGGGAGAAGGGGTTGGCTCCCGTGGCCCGAGCCCATTGTTCAGTTCCCAGCCAGCTGTTCTGCAGCTGTTTGCAGTGCAGAGCCCACAGTGATGGGAACAGAGGGGGTTTCCCAGAGCTCACCCCTAGGCTGGGCAGGAGGTGACAGAGGAGGGTGCCCTGTCTGCCTGTGCCCCCTCCACAGGGATGTGTGTGGCTGCTGTGTACAGTGCCAGGTGCTTCTCTGGGACATTGTGGTAGGATGAAAAAAATGAAGGTTTATTTACCCTAACTGCTCTAATATTTTTTTTTTTCTTGATTTTTCTCTCTGTAAAGTTTATCACTTTAACCCAGGGATAAACTGTGGGGGACGCTAATGAATTGCAAGAGGGGAAACAGCAAATTCCCCTTTGGGTAAGAGTTTACTGTTCAAGCCTTGACCTTGTTAAAACTTGTTAACTCAATAAAAGTTTGAGTATTTAAAGACAAGCGACTTCTTCCTGCCTTGAGGGGCATAATTAAGTCATTCCACACCCCTTAAACCAGAGCTGTGGGAGGAGGACTAAGGAGCTCCCTATCCTGCCTGCCTAAGTCAGTCAACAGCCTTGCACCTGGGTCACCTCTGTCCTGCAAGGCAGCACTCCTGGGCTGTGTGGGGCTTCTGCTGGCAGTGGTTTTGTGGGAAACCTGCTGTTCCCCAGCTGCTGGGAGGATGGCATTGCTCCTTTTGAAGGGCAGGCAGTTCTTCCACTGGGTGAAATTGTGGTCAAGTGTTTTGTATTAAAGCAGATTGAATTTCCTGGGTAAAGCATGGAACAGAGCTTCACAGTGTGTGTGTGCTGTGTTCATCCATAAAAATTCCTGTACGACTTAAAAGCTGGAGAGTTACCCAAATACAGAAACTTGCTGTTTTTCCAGTTTGAAGTGGCACGTCTGTGCCTACCGAGCTGTAATCAGTACCCAGTGGTGTGAATTCTTCTGGAATTGCAGCTCCAAAGATGGACAAAAAAGGACTTTCCCATGCCAGAGAGCCCCAGGAGCGCACACACACTGCCCAGCTGTGCAGAGGAGTAACTCCTGATGTGACTGCTGTACACCTGGAGTAAAGCTATAGTGGCCTCTTGGCTATTTAAAAAGCATTTTGCTTCATTTTTTTTTCTTTTTTTTTGGTTGGATTTGTGTTCCCTGGGTGGGCTCGGGGGCTTTGCAGGAGCAGTGGGAAGGGCTGTGTGCTGTGGTACAGAGCCCTCACAGGCACCACAGCTATTTTCACTGAAATCCACAATCACTGGCTACTCCCAGTAAAGCATCAGGGCTGTTAAAGGCAGCTCGACTGCCCAAGCAGAAGTCATGGAGATGTGGGGGCAATAATTGTCTTAGCTATCCCTGTGTAGGCTGCCTGTTTCATCTTGGCACCACAGGAAACTCATTGTCTCAGCAGAGACAATTTTGGACGCCAGGTCTTTTCTTGCTGTGCATGATGAGCTTTCATCTCAGTTTAAATCTGAGGCCTTCATCAAGGTTATTAGCTCAATGCATGGAAGTACTGGGAAGCATCCTTAAGTACCTCCCAGATGGACTCTGGAAAGATTATTATGCCATAATTTGTTTCTATAGCTCCACAAAAGCAGTATTTGACCTTGAGGCTGTGGCTCTCCTGTTTCCTCTGCTGGCATTCCCGGTGCTCTTGTCCAGACCAGCTCGGTGTGAGCTCAGTGACTCAGGCACAGAGCTGCTGTTTGCCCAGGAGCTGTGCTGCCCAGATGAGGATTGCTTTGTGTCACACGCTTCCCTCGTGGTTTTCTTTGTTTCTCTTACATGGCTGAAAGGTTGGAGGGTGAGGAGCCCTTTGTAACCTTGGCTCCAGGACAGATGGAGGGGGACAGGAGGTACCTGTTTGTGGCAACAGCAAATTGGGCCAGTGACTCATTTTAGGAATAGCTTGACATTGGCAGCTCAGAGGGTTTTTAAAGTAGTTATTAATTATTATTACTAAATAGCTTTGAGTTCAGCAATTGCTAAACAGGATGGACTGATAGCCCAGGGACTGGCATTTTGCCAGCAAACAAGGCAAAAGTCTCCCCTCCCTCCCCTGTGACAGGGCAGGGAGGGCAGAGTCTTCTGACCCCAGTGCTCATTGCTTCTCCCTGGAGCAGCCCACCCTGCGAGATATCTGTCTAGCATGAGTTACAGCCACCTTTCAAGGACTCCTGCAAACTAAGTCCTCAGGCTTCCAGAAACCTGTAAATGACAGGCTGAAAAGCATTGCCTCAAGCCCAGGAGAGGCAAATGACAAAGGGTCTGAGCAGGCTGCAGCTGGAGAAGTCCTGGTTGACAAGGCAGGAGTCCTGATCTGCTGGGGAGTGACTGACAGCTTTGGACAGCGTGTTGTCAGCAGGACTGAGCTTGGCAGGGAAGCACCGAAATCCTGTTTGCCCACTTGCATGAGTTCAGTTATTAAACACATCAGGAATCCCCAGCTGTTCTGTAAGCCTGTCCTAGAAACATAACCCAGAGCCTGCTAAGTGCTGTTTGCCTTGGAGTGAAGCTGGAGGGAGCTGGAGCTGTGCAAGCCTTTCCTTCTTTTCAGGGTAAGACTCCTCTGTGGATTCAGAGCAGGTTTGCTGCAGTCCAGGCCTCTTGCTGCAGTGGGCTGTGGTTTATGTAGGGGTGTCTGACAAGGGGATGGAGGAGGAGGTGAAGGTGATGTTCTCCTGCTCCCCTTCCCTCGCTGCAAATTGCCCTCATTGTATGCAAACACTGGAATTTTTTGGTGCCTCAAGAGAGACTTTGACTTTCTGTCTAGAAGCTATTAATTACCTAGACAAGAAAAGCAGAATATAGCCAATTAATGCCTGCTACTGCTTGGACCTGTCTGACTGTGAACTAATGAGCAGCTCCTTTCTCTGGGCCACCAGCGAGCCAGAACTTCTCATCAGTGTTCCTGGGGAGAAATGAAAGCAGCAGCAATATGCAGCAACAAATAGCTGGAATTCAGTTATTAACCTGGGCTGAAAATTGACTCTATCTGCTAGTAATTACCTGGAGGATGTTAGGAGGAAGGCCCAGGGGAGGGTTCAGAGCTGATATTTGACAGACCATCACAAGTGGCTGAGGTAGCATTACCTCAGTTCCCATCCGGAGTCTGGGGTGCAGGGGTGTGTGGAACAACTGCAGTGAAAACCAGGAGTGAAATGGGTTAGTTTAAAACAGCTCTGCTCCCAGAAGACCCCTTTCTTTAGTGATATTTTATGGCACAGTTGCATAGCATCTCATATATTTTTGAGTACCTTGGTTTACAGGTCATTTAATTTATTTGCAGGCTTCATTTCGGTTCCCTAGGGTAATTCTGTTCCTTTGCACGTGTCTTCCTAGGGAGGCATTAAATTGTGCAGTTTGTCATAATAGTTCAGCTTTTATGCTGGCAGTTGGTGCTCTTCAAAGGTCCTCGTGTGGAGTTTAGACTCCTGAATCATTAGAGGATCATGAAAGAAAAGGAATAATTTAGAAGGCAAAGATGTTTTGTCGCCTTTGAAAACCGGGAACGTGCGAAAGGAGAAAATGTTTAGTGGTACAATCTTCCTCAAAGAATTTATCTTAGGAACTCCAGAAAATGAATTTCCCTTCTTTATTCAGGATGTAAATAACTGAAAATGTCACTCCTGAGCTGAGTAATTTGTTCAACAAAAGGATCTGGAGGAGATGACTCCCCTCGCTTTCATGAATGTGCCCAAGACATCAGAGGACCTGTCTCTTTAGCAACATGAACTGAAGGGTTTGAAAATCAAATGAGCAGCGTGTTCTGTGCAAAATATATAAATAAACCTCGCAGGTGCTTTGTAATCTGCCTTGCATTTTAAAAGCCTTGTTTGTCTGGGTAGCCTGGGCTCTGGGTTAGCTCCTGGGAGCAGCGAGTGGACGCAGTGGTGATGTGTTGTTACAGCCACGGTTGTTAATGTGCTGTTCAATGCACTTGGGAGCAGGGCAGAAATTCCCATGTGCTTACAGTGTCATTGTCAGCAAGGAATTGCGTGGGGTTTTTTGATTTAAACTTGCTGGTGTGTGTTTATTCAACTGAGATTGGAACTGCGTAAGAGTTCCAGCATTTAAGTCCATGTTTAATGTAAGATGGTGTACAGGGTGAGCAGGGAAAAGAGAGAAATGGGGTCTGGAAGTGGGGAGAGAAGGAGTTTTGCCCTGGAACAGGCTGTCTGCTCTTGCACCATGGTAAAATTGCCTGGATCCCATCCCAGGTGGATGTGGCAGCACAGGGTGAATATTGCAGCATGCCAGGCTGCCAGACAGAGGGCTGGGCAGGAGGAGGAGGGTTTGGTTTGTTCCTTTGCACAGCCCATCTTACCCCAGCAGATGGGCTTTTTAGTTTCAGCTCCTGCACTTCTGTATCTGGGACTTTGGGATGGGCTTCCACCACAAAATGGGGCATTTTCAGCTGTTTTTCCATCCCTGGGGTTTTACCAGTCAGTTCTGTTAGTCTGCTTTTGCTGTCCTCCACTGGTTTTCTTATCTGTCTCCTTTTTGGCATCTGATTGTCACTCCTTTCCTTTCCTTCTCCACTCCCCTGCCCTGTTTCCCTTTGCAGTCCCAGTGCCCGGGTGGTTTCATGTTTAGGTTTTTTTTAATTTCCTCTCCAGGCGTTTCCATTTGTCTTTGCAGATCATCTTCAACAAAGGCCTTGCATGGTCTAATTTGTTTTCTATTTCCAGCCCAGACTTAAAATAACTCCTTTGTTCCATGAATGGCCTGTGCATGGATCCAAATCCCACCTCCCCCCTTTATTTTTTTTTTAACTTTTTTTTTTTAATTTTTTTTTTTTTTTTAGTGTGGATTTCTGTTTCACTGTTCCTTGTCACTATCTGTAATTACTCAAAGTGTCCCTTTTGGGCATGTGGGTTGTGTGTGGCTGTGTGCATGCTGGCTGTCCCCACTTCCCTTGGAGCAGCTTGGGAATGGGTTTGCAGGGCTGTGGGTGCCTTGGCACGGGAGCAACGACGCTGTTGCATAACAGGAGCAGCTCTGCCATCGTGTCCCTGCTGACAGGCTCGCTGCTCCAGGAGCCATGCGTCGTCTGCATGGTTTACCAGTCTCAATGGCAAAATCAGGAGGTGCTTATGTTCTTTAGATTGATTCCAAGAGGGGAATCCAGCAATGGGAGCAGAGAGATTAAAGGAAAAGAGGCACATTGGGACTGGATTTGGAAAGCAAAGACTCAGACTAGCCATGTTGATGCTGACCTGAGGCTGGAGCCATGGCCAGGCTGGCACTTGGTGTGTGGCTTGTGCATTTTAATAAGACAATGTCCCTGCAGCTGGGGAGTGACGGCCAAGTTCTCCTGCAAAGAGAAATGGGTCAGTCTTGTTCTTTTAAGCACATACATGTCCCTCTGGGAACCATCACAAGGTCACTTGCAGCCCCTCTGCTGCGGGCTGAGATGTATTTAAAGCCTGTGAAATCCCCTGCAAGTGCTCCCCTGACGAGGAGGAGTGCTGGGGCGAGTGCACAGATGTCTCACGGGCTCTTGGGGAATCAGTGGGTTGGGGTCTGAGCACGGGCTGTCAGGGACAGGAATCACAGTGCACACTCAGCATGTCCTTTCCAGAAGCATCAGGCTGGGAGCAGCTGGCCTGGCAAACCTGCTTTTCAGAACACTACTGGGAATGGGGCTGGCAAAATCCAACGCTCTGACCTTGCTCCGTGCCGCCGCGGTGCCAAGGTCTGTGCACAAATGCTGGCAAAGGTTATCTTGGGGCAGAGCTAAACATGGGTCCCATGCCTAAAATAGCTTGGAAAGATTGAAAAGGAGAAATGCAAGTGGCAAATCCTGCTTTGTGGCTTTGGGCAGTGATAGGAGCAGGGCAGAGAAGTCATCTTTCATCAGGGCTTGGAACCGGTTCTGCGTGGAGCCATGCCGTGGCTGGGAGAGCTGATGAAGACTGATTGCAGCTATGAGACAGCAAACCAGCATGAGAGACTTCAGCTCCTGAGCTTCTGTCATCCCCTCCATGGCCTTAGGGACCAGTTGTACCTTCTTACAAGGGCAACACCCTGCTCTGAGCAGCTCTGTGGTGGAGCTGCAAAGTCCGTTCTTCCCCCAGATCTGCTGCTGTAATTGCTTGTGCATCTGCACCGTTGGTTAAGCAAGGAAAAAAATCTAGTTCAGAAGTCATCTGGACAAAAGAGAAGAGGGAGGAGCGCTGTGCCAGAGGGTGAGCTGGGGAATGGGACAAGAGCTGTTTTGGGTACTGATGTTGGAGGAGCAGCTGAGGAGCTGCAGGGTCTGACCATCATGTGCAGGTGCTGCCAGTCTGGCTTGACTTCTGTACTCTTCCAAAGCAAGGAGAATGTTTTAGGATCACATGCAGGTACAAGCCTTGATCCCTGGGGTTGAAATAACCTCTCCTTCATGCCACAGAGCTCAGGATGTGCCTGATTTTTCCTGTTGACCCCGTGCTGCAATGTTAATGTAAAACCTCTGTGCTCCGCTGTGATTGAACTGCGGATTCCCGGGCTGCAGACGTTGACATTGTTATCTTTGTTGTTCTGAATAGAGCCCTAAATTTGTGGCAGACAGCCTGCTTTCCTCTTGAAAGGACTTCATAGATACAGTACATACAAATATTTGTGTATAATGTCAACTGTCTTCCAAGAAAATTTCATGCACATATTGATTAGACAAATCCATTAACGTTACGTTGTGGTGCATTTCGGAGGAACAGCTCTCTACCCATTTTCATCGCATCTAAATGATTTCTGCTTCCCCTAGTCCTTTAAAGCAAGAGTGAGTAAATCTCTTAGCTGCTTTTCAGGTCTGGTTTTGATCTAGAGCTGCACGTCAGTGGGGTGGAGGCTGACAAGCAATGCTCTCTGCTGTGCCACACACAGCTGGGTGCTGGGGATTGTTAGGCACCATGGATGGTTGGTTGGACTCCTGGAGGTGGATGTTACAGCTTGCTATTAATTAAGCATCATTACAAAGGTCTCCTTAACTTTTATTTGAAAATGCACGAGTTGACTGGAGGATATATACCTTTTATTTCTTGTTTGAGGAGGAAAATTGTCATGTATTTAGCATTTGATTAAAGATGACTTTGTTGTTTTTTCCAAAAACTGCATCATTTAATGTAATTAAATATGAGCTTTGTTGTCAATACTCTTCAGTTAAATGCGCTGGTGAGTGCCAACAGTATCTCTCTTGTTGGCCATGTCTGCATGGTGTGGTGGTACTAGTTTTTGCCTTTTAATGAGGCATTTTGTGGGCTGCTTCTTAACGTCTTCTATAGATCACCCATGGTCCGTAGACCACAAGTTGAGTAACATTACTCTGGGCTTAGGAAACAAAATATTCTGTTAATCTTATTTCAGCATGTCCTTGCTTTTAAAAAAAAAAAAAAAAAAAAAAAAAAAATCTGCTGCTGTAATTGCTTGTGCATCTGCACCGTTGGTTAAGCAAGGAAAAAAATCTAGTTCAGAAGTCATCTGGACAAAAGAGAAGAGGGAGGAGCGCTGTGCCAGAGGGTGAGCTGGGGAATGGGACAAGAGCTGTTTTGGGTACTGATGTTGGCGGAGCAGCTGAGGAGCTGCAGGGTCTGACCATCATGTGCAGGTGCTGCCAGTCTGGCTTGACTTCTGTACTCTTCCAAAGCAAGGAGAATGTTTTAGGATCACATGCAGGTACAAGCCTTGATCCCTGGGGTTGAAATAACCTCTCCTTCATGCCACAGAGCTCAGGATGTGCCTGATTTTTCCTGTTGACCCCGTGCTGCAATGTTAATGTAAAACCTCTGTGCTCCGCTGTGATTGAACTGCGGATTCCCGGGCTGCAGACGTTGACATTGTTATCTTTGTTGTTCTGAATAGAGCCCTAAATTTGTGGCAGACAGCCTGCTTTCCTCTTGAAAGGACTTCATAGATACAGTACATACAAATATTTGTGTATAATGTCAACTGTCTTCCAAGAAAATTTCATGCACATATTGATTAGACAAATCCATTAACGTTACGTTGTGGTGCATTTCGGAGGAACAGCTCTCTACCCATTTTCATCGCATCTAAATGATTTCTGCTTCCCCTAGTCCTTTAAAGCAAGAGTGAGTAAATCTCTTAGCTGCTTTTCAGGTCTGGTTTTGATCTAGAGCTGCACGTCAGTGGGGTGGAGGCTGACAAGCAATGCTCTCTGCTGTGCCACACACAGCTGGGTGCTGGGGATTGTTAGGCACCATGGATGGTTGGTTGGACTCCTGGAGGTGGATGTTACAGCTTGCTATTAATTAAGCATCATTACAAAGGTCTCCTTAACTTTTATTTGAAAATGCACGAGTTGACTGGAGGATATATACCTTTTATTTCTTGTTTGAGGAGGAAAATTGTCATGTATTTAGCATTTGATTAAAGATGACTTTGTTGTTTTTTCCAAAAACTGCATCATTTAATGTAATTAAATATGAGCTTTGTTGTCAATACTCTTCAGTTAAATGCGCTGGTGAGTGCCAACAGTATCTCTCTTGTTGGCCATGTCTGCATGGTGTGGTGGTACTAGTTTTTGCCTTTTAATGAGGCATTTTGTGGGCTGCTTCTTAACGTCTTCTATAGATCACCCATGGTCCGTAGACCACAAGTTGAGTAACATTACTCTGGGCTTAGGAAACAAAATATTCTGTTAATCTTATTTCAGCATGTCCTTGCTTTTAAAAAAAAAAAAAAAAAAAAAAAAGAAAAAAGTGTGTTTTGAACTTGAGCCATGTGTTTTCATTGGGATCTTTAAAACTCCTCTGAGAACAGATGAACTGGTATTTTCTGTGAGCTGGGAGTGTCTTGTTGTTCTCACCTTTCAGAGAGATGAACTCAGGCACTGGGTAATTACAGCAGCTGGCCCACATTTGTGTTGTACCAGTCAAGCCAGGGACCTCGCCTGGGAATCCTGCTCTCCCTGAGGAGTCCAGAGCAAATCAGGAAGGTTGTCTCTAACTTTGAAGAGCAACAAGTGTGTTGGATGATGTTAATTAAATTTTTTTGCAGCTGGATTTAATTGCAAACCCTTTATTTTAGACCTGCAGGGTTTAGCAGGGTTCTGCCTGTATCAGCGTAGGCTTTGGGAGGGAGCTGCACTGAAGGTCCAGCGTGGAGCTGTACAGCCCCCTGCCCAAGTGCTGTGGGTTGGGAATCCAGAGGTGGCTGCAGGGTGTTGTGGACTCCTCTGTGCCCCTCTTTTGGATGTGAATGTGCTTGGCCTGGTGCTGTGCACCCCCTTAGCACAGGCTGGGGACGCTGCTGGGAGCTGGCTGGTGCTGGGGCAGAGCTCCTTGGCATGTGGGCCAGCCTGCAGCAACTTGCTGTGGCTTGTGGTGTGCTTTTGTGGTGTGATTGGGAGAACAGGTGATGGGGAAGCAATTTTAGGCAGTAAATGGCACGTGAAGAGGAGAAACAGGAGAGCAGGGTGGTGGCAGGGGGAGGATGGGGGAGTTTTGAAGGCTTTAGCAGCGGGGCAGAATCCTGTGAGTCTTTCAACAGGTGAAAATGAACAGATACAGGAGGTTCCATAGGCACTCGCCTCCTCCACAGGTTCATGTTGTAGCCCTGATTCTGGTTGTGGTGATAACCTCCAGCTTTCTCCTGTTCCTAATCAGAGACCATAAATCTCCTGGTACCTAGTGCTGTAATGGCTAATGCAGGTTTGTGGGTAAAACAGTCTCAGATGGAGACTCTAACTGGGGGGGGAAATACCTTTCCTGTGAGACAATGTCTGTTCTTCATCAAAATCAGTTGAGAAAGTAAGAACTAAACAGTTTGATTTAAAAGATTTAAAGAGCCTGGCTGCACTCTCTCTCTTGCTTCCATTAATCTGTTCCTATTGTTTGTGTTCCTCTCTTAAAATGATTAATAGGGTTTTGGAGGAGGAGGCACCCCAGTGTCTTTGGCTGGGAATAGGTGGCCTGGTGGTGTCCCAGCTGCACCCAGAGAAGGGCACCAGTGCATGTCCTGCAGGATGTGCTCCCACTTTACTCCCAGTGGAAGCCCTCATAACATTTTTGCTGGCTGGGCACATGGAGTGTAAAAATGGGACCTGAGGTGTGATCTGAGGCATCTGTGGAGCTGCCCCAGTGCTTTGGTGACCTTGTTTGGCTCCTCCTGTGGTAGAAACATCCAGGGCTTGTGCTGGGATCTTGCTGGTGACCTGCTGTTTCCAGATGTGGGAATGCATGGGCAGTGCTTCTGCCCTGCTTGCAAAGGACCATGTGATTTTTACTTTTGTCTTCCCAGGGCTTCTAACAAGAAGCCTTAATAGAGGCAGAGGTAGTTTGCTGCCCTTGTTAAGGAAAAATCCTTTATATGCTGCTGCTAGCTTGTGATTTGCAGGACACAGCTCGCAGACACTGTGCCTTGGTGCAGGATGGTTTTGTTGGCCCCTGTATTTCATCCTGTGTCTGTACTCCTCTAGCACACAGTTAACTTTTTTTAGTTGCACAGACCAAGGCAAAAAAGCTTTTAAACTGTTTTAGAGCTCGATACCATGTGGCTTTGCACCTGGTGCTGTGTTTTAAGCTGAACTGCTGATCTGAAGAGTTAAAGAAAAAAATCATCCTATTTCTTTTACTGTAGGCAGCTGCCTCAGCACGGTCAGGTACCTGCTGTGCTTCCAGGAAGCCTCGGCTTGCTGAAAGCTGCCATGGACTTTGGGTTGGAGAGTGTGTGTGTGTGTATATTTTTACATGTGCTAATTAACTTGTAGGTGGCCGTAAGCCAAGATGTCTGAGTTTGAATCTGTTATTGGGAAAGTACCTTAAATTACTGCAGATCCCACTGAGCTTTCAGAGCCCTTGAGAGAGCCCTGTGCACATGTCCTTGGCAGCTGCAGGAAGGGTTTGCCCCTGGAACTGGGCTGCAGGAGAGCTGGAGGGTGCTGGTGTCTCCTGGCAGGGTGCTGGTGTCTCCTGGGAGGGTGAGCATGGCAGCTTTGGGACAATGTGCTCCTGGCACAGCCCCCAGCTTAGGGTGGGAATGGGTGAGCACAATCCCGTCCAGTCGGAAGCAGGAGGGGGAAGTGGGACAGTCATACTGGAAGTATAAATACGCCTGTTCTGGGTATCTCTGAATTCCCCCGTGTGCACAGGGGCTTTCCTGCCCGGGCTGGATTGCACTGAGCACGTCAAGCTCCAGCATGGGGAGGCTGTCTCATCTGGGATGAGGGTCAGGCTGCTCCCAGCCACCGGTGCTTCCCTGGGCTGGCAGGTAAGGTGTCCTGGGGCTCAGCAGGGATATGTGGATCCAGCTCTTGTGTAAGGAGTGAGCTGAAAGCAGGAGGGACCTGGTTGTCCCCTTTGCACCCTGCCTTGAGAGCTAAACCTTGCCTTTTTCGTTTGTCACTGGGTAAAATGCCTTTTTCAGAGAGACTCACCTGACCCCCATCAGGAGCGTGGTGATGTCTTTGTGTGTCTGCCATCCTTAGGCTTCATGGGGGTTTGCTGAGAAGATGATTTCTGTAAGATTTGACCTCTGGGTGAGAGGCTGCCTTTCCCTGGCTGCCCAGGGACTGTTGCTTGGTTTGGTTTATTTCTGGCTGTGAGGCTGCTGGCAAACCAGTGAGGCAGCTTCGTGCCTGCTGCAGCAGATAGCGAGGGGTTTATCAGCACGGGCTCATCTGTGGTCTCGCAGCAGGGAAAAGAAATATAAAAAGAAAAGCTTCCTCTTTCTTTTTTTCTTTTTTTTCTTTTTTTTTGCCCAGCTTTCCCACCCCCTTTTGGTTTTTGTGCATGCCAACTGCTGTTTCAGTTGAAATTGCGTTGGCTGGGGCTGGCTGTGCTCCCCATGCACAGAGACCACAAGTGTGGGGAGAGGCTCCTGGGAGCACTGGAAGTTTCCTTTGCTGCTCCTGGTGTGCTGCTGGAAGAGTTCGATACTGCCAAAAACCTTGCACAGATCCATACCTAACACATACCTGCACTGGGGAGGAGCTTTGTGAGCACTGGGTGGGATGGGAATGGGTCCCAGGGAGCTGATCCCTGCTTGGGATCAGTCCTGATAACATCCCCTGACCCGGGCAGGCAGCAGTGGCAGTTTATGCTTTGTGTAACTAGCTGTTAATTTGAGAATAATAGTTAATGCACCTCACATTGACAGCGATGAAGGGCAGCATTTAGACCTTTGTTACTTTTTCAATCCAGACAAAAGCCAGGAGGCTTAAAATCATCACCAAGCAAACAGTGTGTGAAGTATCTGTAAAAATCAGTAACTTGCAAATCTCCCCTTGGGGCCAAGAGCCACCTTCCCACTTTGTTGGTTTTCCTGATTTTGTTGCAGCTGCTAAAGGAGTTGCAACAGGTGGTAGAGGAGTGAAGGCGTGGGTGACGGGGTGTTTGTGAAAATACCCTCGGGGCTGTGCTGTGTTCTCTGGCATTCTGGCCCCATCAGAAGGGCTGATCCAGGTGGCACTGAAGGTGTGTGATGTGCGTGAGTCCTGGCTTTTATTATGGCTTCGTGGATGGACACAGCTGCAGGCAAGGTCAGTGGCTGGTGTCCCTCCTGCCATTAGATCAGGGCTTAGCTCAGAGGGCTGCAGGAGTGGCCGCAGCTTGGAAAGAAGAGCACTGACATGTGAGAGTGTGGATGTTGGAAGGCTTGGGCTGGGGAGGGACCTTGTGCCTTTTTGGGCCTTGTGTTGAAATGCCAAAACTCTAGACTGTGTTTTTGGAAACTGAGTCACCCTGCAAAAAAAATACTCATCTCCAAGAAACTTAGAGACCAGTAGGACCCAAAGAAATAGCTGGCAGTTTGGCTTCCTGGTCCTGCTGGGGGTGGGCGAAGGCTTTCTGGGAAAACTGGGTGCGATAAATTTTGGACAATCTTACATTTGGACTTCCTGTGATAGGAGTAATCTACAGAAAAAATTTAGCAGTGTGGTTTGCCAAATGGAGAAGGGGGCTGCTGGGGAACTGCGAGGGCACTGAGGTTTTGGTGACGGCCCAAGGCCTGATCCTCGGTTGTCTCACAGGACTGAATTTTAACCTGCTGCTTTCCCGCTTCCTTCCAGCTATCGCACGCCGTGGAGAGCGCACACGCGATGAAGAGGAGCTCTCGGCTCTCCTAATCCTTGGCTGGTGATTTGGAGGCAGCCTGCTCGCCGGCCATGTCTGGCTCCACGCAGCCCGTGACGCAGAGCTGGCGCGCGGCCGAGCCGCGCTACGCCCCGCACGCCATGTCCTACCCGGTGCAGATCGCCCGGCCGCACGCGGTAAGGCCACCGGCACGCTCCCACTGTCTGAAAAATCCCTTCGCCCAGGAGTTTTCCTCCTGGGAAGCTGAGAAGCCTCAGAGAAAAAGGAAAACAGTTTTATTTCGTTTGCTTCTCCTGTGTTTTGCTCCTTTGGAATGTGTTTGGAGATTGTTTATCCAACGGGTGGTTGTTTCATTGGGTTTCTGGTGAGTTGTTTTGACTCAGTGGCCAACCAGTGCTGAGCTGTGCCATGAGTTTTATTACTATCTTTTCCTCCTGGGAAGCTGAGAAGCCTCAGAGAAAAAGGAAAACAGTTTTATTTCGTTTGCTTCTCCTGTGTTTTGCTCCTTTGGAATGTGTTTGGAGATTGTTTATCCAACGGGTGGTTGTTTCATTGGGTTTCTGGTGAGTTGTTTTGACTCAGTGGCCAACCAGTGCTGAGCTGTGCCATGAGTTTTATTACTATCTTTTTAGCATTCTGTAAGTATCCTTTCTGTATTCTTTAGTATAATATAGTTTAGTGTTCTTCAATATAATATAGTATAAAATAATCAATTAGCCTTCTGAGAACATAGATCCATCATTCCTTCCTTCATCGAGGCACCCCACAAATACAGTAGGCCACATCTTTCCTTCCCCAGCCACTGGCAGGGTGGGAGCCACGTGGGTGTCCCCAGTGTCAGGCAGTGGTTGGGCTGCGCCGGTCTCGGATGTGGCTGTTACGGAGGAATCAGACCATTTCTGTGCCTGTGGTACAGGATTTCATTGTTCCTCTCTCATGGGATCCTCTTCTGTTTCTCCATATGGTGCTTTCAGTTTTTCTCTCCCTTTCCAGCCTTTTCCTAAGCACTGGCTGTGGTGGTGCTCATGAGCTCTGGCTCATCATTTCTGAGCACCTGTGTCTGTTTGTCCTCCTGGCAAGAGCACCTTTGGTTTGGTGCATCCAACCTGGGGGCAAAGGGGAAGGTTTGACCACTGTTGTGGAGCAGGAGCATGTGCCCTCCAGCCCTTTTTGGCATGGCCTTTCCTTGGCACTGAATCACAAGGGAAGGAGCATCCTCTTCTACGTGTGGGCTCGCTGCTTCCCAGTGAACCCAGTCCTTGCTCCTCACACCCTCAGGAGAGTTCTCCTGGTTCCCAGGCAAGCTGCTGAGTGAACCTGCCTCCTGCTCTCTGTTAGCAGACCTGCCTCTTTATGCAGCTCTCCTGGGGAGCAAGAAGATAACTGAGCTGCTGAGCTTTCCATTTTATCCTTCCCCCTCTTTTCCCCCCCTCTTAGTCTTGACCTGTAATCTTTTCTTTTCTTGGATCAAGGCATAAGCTGGAGATGATTTTTTTTTTTTTTGGCTCTGTCTTGTTGAATGTACCAGAACTCACAGAGGTTAATTCACCTGGATCCAGCCTCTCCTTTCTGTGCTGTCTCACTCATGCCTGTGTTTGCTCATCCCAGGCGGGTGAATGTTTTCAGTTTAAGCCCTTAACGGAGGAAACTCTTCTTAGTGGAACAGCTTTAGTCAGCTCAGGCTGCTTAAAGGAATCTTATTAGGTGCTGGAGTATGGCTCACACTTCCAAGAGTCTTTGGAGCTGCTTCTTGGTGGATCACAGTGAGGTGGAAGGTGCCTGAAACACAAGTCAGGGAGGAGACCTTGTCTGGGGGTTGCTTGTGACAGTCACAGCTACTGAATGGTAAAATTCAGTCTCTGCTGGTTTAGTGTTCAACTTGAGAGCCTGGAAACCCACAAAATGCCAGTGAAGGGCTGAAATTCCCTCATTTGCCCTCTTTGCCTGGCTACAGCAGAGTGGCACAAGGAGCAGACCTGGAGATTGGAAAGGCTTTGAAATAGAAACGTTAAGGAGGGCGCGGGACGAGCTCTTGGCTGCGTTTGCTGGCTCATCTACATCGCTCGGGGCCTGCGTGCTGCTGCACAAAGAAGCTTTTCATCCTGGCTATGAGACACGCTGACCTGGTTCGATTTATGGGAGCTTTGCTTCCATCACTGTGAGCGTGTTTGTTTGGGGGCTGGAACATAACCAAGAGCATTTGTCTCAAAAAGAAAATCCCAGTTCTCGTTTCTAGAAGAAACCCGAGCGGGAGGAGGATGCGACCAAGGTGAGCACGATCTGCAGTTGTTGCAAGACTCTGGTTTAAAAGCAAACCAAAGGAACCTTCGTCTGCAGTGTGGAGACAGATTTTAAAGTGTGAATGGCTCCTGTCCTTGGGGTGCTGAGCCCCGGTCTCCTGCAAAATCCCAACTGCTTCCCCTTAGTGCTGCAACAGCAGGATGAGCAGAGCAGTTGTCTGCAGCGGGCTGGAGCTGGGAGTTTCTGCAGCCTGCAGTGAACACTGGTTCTGTTCTCTTGTATTAATGTTGGAAGAAGCTGCTGGCATTCACTTCTAGAAGCTATTTTTACAGGCACATGTAATCACCCGGAGTTAAGTGATACCTTTTGGGTGTCTGGATGCAGGAGAGGTCCGAGCTGAGATTTTTTTTGGATGGAAAGCCAGAAGGCTGCTGTGGGCAGAAGCGTGCCAGCCCCACACAAACGGACGCACCTTGCCTGAGCTGGGAGGGCAGGCAGGCTGTTTGTGGAAGCGTGTCCCTGCATGATCTGCCCCGCCGCTCTCAGCTGTTCACTAACACGTGTCTCCTGCTCGGCGGCGCCGTGAGCTGGAGCCTGGCCATGGCTCTGGGGCTGGAGCTGATCTCTGGTGGGATTGCTTGGGAGAGGAGAGCCCAGTTCCTTTGAAGTTGCTGCGCTGTTTAATATTAAAAGTCAGCGGTATTTGCTTGCATGTCTTGGCCAGGTCAGTTTTGTCATGGGGTGTGTTTGCACAGTGAGAGCTTGTTTGGAAGAAACCAAGAGAGGCCAAAACCAACCCGACACTGACATGTACTTGCATCTAATTAAATTTTGGTTCTGGTTTGTTGCGTTCCAAGACATCCTTTCCTGAGAACTGGGAATTCGTCAGCTCAGGGATCCTTATCCTGGTGGTGGAAACGCCCTGGGTCACCTCCTGGGCGCGTGTGCAGGGCTGAGCACAGCAGGGCTGCAAATGCTATTATAATATAAATAAATAATCACAGCTCAGCTGTGACGGTCGCACCCAGGGAAATGCGGCGCGGCAGGAATGCTGAGCTCAGAAATGAGCCGTGACATTATTTTAGGCTTGGAGACACTTTATGAAAAGTGATTTAAAGGATTGCAGCTGTTTGATTTCACAGATGAGGCAAGTGAGAGGAGATGTTGTGAAGGGGCAGGAGGCAGTGGAAAGCAGGCTGAGGGATTTTTCTTCTCCCATCACATAAAGCTTAAGGGAATAGCCAACAAAATGGGGAGAAAAAAGTGTATTTCAAGTAAACAAACAGAAATATGCTTTGTACATAGGGGCACCTCCTCCCAGCAGCATGTTCCACGAGCTACTGCTGAGTTTGGAGCTGGCAGAGAAGACCAGTACTGGTTGAGGGAGGATGTTTGTTGTCTGGTTTCATCCTTGGTTGCCAGCTTTGGGCAGGGCTGTGAACCGTGGGTCTGACCCAGACTGAGCTCTCTCCAATGGCTGACACAGCAAACAGGCACTTCCACAGGGTAAGCAGCACACTCAGGTGTCTTGCTCCTCTTCCTCCTCACTGAGAGATATCTGGTCCAACAGCTGTTGGGAAGGCTGGGTGTTATGTGAAAATGGAAATGCAAAGTTCTATAATGACCCTGAATTTAATTCTGCCTTAGTAGAGAATGACTTGCAAAAAGCTTTGACAAGTCAGCATGCTTTTAACGGGAAGAAGGAAGCTTAGTGAAAAGGTTCTGGTTTGTTTGACTTTCTTGAGGTAAAACTAATATCTCCAATAATCAGCAGTTCCTTCTTAAGGGCACAGAGTGGTTCTTGGCCAAAGTGCAGGAAAAACATTTCTGTTTTCCATATTCATTAGCTGTAATGTTGGGGTGCACAGTTGACTTCTGTCATGTTCAGCTTGGAAACAGAGGAATTGTTTGAATGCTCCGTGACCTTTAGCTAAAGGTGAAAAAACACATTA
Organism: Onychostruthus taczanowskii; assembly: GCF_017590055.1. Lineage (NCBI taxonomy): Eukaryota > Metazoa > Chordata > Aves > Passeriformes > Passeridae > Onychostruthus > Onychostruthus taczanowskii. The sequence continues at coordinate 1,883,854 of NW_024500572.1, forward strand.
CTTACGCTCTTAACCTTCTAATGTGTCCAAAGTTCATGCTCTCTCAAAGGAAACTTTCGCATGAAGGATATTAATTTTCAGGCAACCTGCAGATATTTTCTGTAAACAGATCAATTTTCCAGTGTAGTGCATGTCCCCCTTTCTTTTTAAAACCTCTTCATGATCAATATTCCCTGGGAACAGAAGAGTTCCCCTCTTTTCCTCCTGCATGAATCCAGTTTCTTGCTGTGACCTCCTTATCAGCCTTCCTGCTCCTGTTACTGCCCTGACATTTCAGAGCAGGAATGGTGTGGCTTTGGATGCAGGCTGGGCTTTCCAGGAGGGTGGTATCAGGTGCTGGAGGTGCTGGGGGTCAGGGCACACAAGGTGTCCTCAAGCAGCAGCCTCTGTGACAAAACAGCTTCTGCTTTTGGGGTGCTTTAAGTGTTTTAGAGATGCTAAACAGGATTAGGGATTGGTAGGATTGGGGTGTGTGCACCATCCATATGAAATTGGTGCTCCACCATCACTTGAATTCCCCTTTGTGAGCACTTTTCCCTCCCTGCTAAACAAGAGGCTCATTTTGCCTCCTTCCTGCTGTTTGCCCCCATTCCCTGCACACAGCTTCAGCCCTCCTCAGCTCCTCTGCTCCAGCTTTGAGACCATTGTGCTTTTCCCGTGGCACCTCTCCTGGCTGGGAGCAGCTCAGCAGTTCCTTCATTAAGCTCCCCATTCTCAACACAGCCCTTGTGCAGGAGCGTCCCGGCCCCATCGCTCGTTTGCTTTGGCCCATGATAAATAACTTCCTTGTTTGTGCGAACCAGAGACAAGAGGTTGGTGCAAACTTGCGTGTTGATTTGGTGTCCAAGCCAAAAAGTGGCCTGGGGGGGAATGGAGTGCCTTCCCTGCCCAGACTCCTCCTCCCAGCAGTTTGAGCAGAGCGAGTTAAATGCAGTGTGGTGCTGTGGAAAGCGCAGGCTCTGGGGATGGCAGGAGCTCGCTGCTCTCCACGGTGACATGGTCGGTGTGGTGCCAGGTAAGCCTGCACAGGGGCACTGTACTGTGCCTTGCTGCTGCTGTGGTGGTTTTCCTTGGAGTAGTTATTCGTGCTTTTGTCTCCTGGGAGCAAATTGCCGGTCTGTGTCAGTGATCCAGGAACTGGAGGAACAGAAGAGTTTGTGGTGCACCACCTCCGAGCACAAACTCCTGCTACCAGCTGAGCGAGGGGAGTCCTGAATTCTGCCTGCTGGGCTAATGTTTTAAGGAATGGCCTGAAAATAAAAGACATACCTTGGAAATACTGAGTCTGATCAGGTCTGTCACGAGAACTCAGCGCTATCTCTCTTGAGTCCCTTTCCAGTGACAGATTGCGTTAGCTCTGAGCAGCTCAGTGGTGGATTTCGGGAAATTGGCTTTCTGTTCTGGGAATGGGAGAGCATGGAGGTGAAAGAACAGGACGCCTAATTCCCTGCCCTAGAGTCCCCTTGCCATTGCTGGGAAGAAGTTGGCTTACAGCAGTTTTTATTTAAATCTTGTTTTCCCTAGGATACAGCCTTTATCCAAAACACTTTTTTTACTTCAAGCTACAGTAAACTTCTGTGGTTGCTCCCTAATCTTCTTTTTGGACAAGATTTGATGCAGAAGGTGATGCTTTGCTTTTGGTTGATCTCATGATTGTAAATCCACTGGTGAAGAAAGAACTTCCACAGCTTATGTGGTTTGGCAAAGCCACTTTTGGAGCCTTTTCCTGTGCTTCAGGCCTGACCCTGATTGTGCTGCCCCACCAGCCCCTGGAGGCACCTTCTGCAAGGCTGGGGACTTGTGCTGGTTGTCATTGTGACAGCATTTATTCAAAATACTGAGCAAGTGAAGGATTTGCTGTGGAGGTGTAAAGAAGAGTATAGGGGACATGGAAAGCTGAAAGGGTCCTACATGGACCTGCAGCTAGGTTGTGGGTGTTGTATGGGAGCAGGTGTGGTAGGAGATGGTGAGGGCTACAGAAGAGATGTGATGATGAGCTAAATGACCTGGTGCCTTTTGTGGTAGAAAGTCTGTGTTTGTTGTGTGAAGAGAGCTGCTCACCCTGGGTGTGTGTTCATGGCTTCAGGAAGCACAGCACCAGGCGTGGGGGCTGGAGGAAGGGCAGACGGGTCATTCCCGACTCAAAGGCGCCTGGATGCGACTGGGACAAAAGTCTTGTGATGGGGAGAGGCTGAAAAGCAGCACTGTAGTGGATGTGCTGCTGCTCTGTGGGCACCTCTGGCTGCCGGGGAGAGGGCTGGCAGCTGGCTCCAGCACCCGGCACCGGTCAGATGACCGGGAAGCCACAACAGCTGAGAGCTGTCCTCACCGAGACGTGACTGCTCCATGAATGGCACATTCAGACAGGGCAGCCAAGCACTGCTGACAGCCCTGCTTTGCTGGAGAGGTGGGAGAGGGCGTGGAGAAGGGTGCAGTGCTGTGCAGCTGGTACAGATGCCATCAGTGCTGGCAGCAGTTGTGGCCTTGGTGCAGGGACGGCAGCAGGAGTCGGTGCCTTCCAACGAGGGGCCACGCGCACTGTGGTCACCTCCTAAAACAAAGGGCCAAGTCAGCAGCTTCTGAGAGATGGATGGCAGTGAGACTGTCTCGGAACAATAAGGGCATTTGTCTTTTCAGCACATGTTGCATCCCTGTAGGCAAGATAAAAATGCATGTATTCAGCCAGGTTTTTATTACTGACCTTATCTTCAACAGGAGAGCTGGTTGTGGAGGAGTTATTGTTTAGTTTATGTTGTTGGCATTTTTTTCTTAAACCTGCAGTGAGCTCCTCACAGGGTTTTGGGGAGGAAGTTGGGCAGACAGCATTATGCTTGTGGACAACTTGTTTGGATCAATAATCACCTCCTTTGCACTTCAGAGGAGGCTTTCAGCAGCAGAGGATGGTTCCCCTGGGCTGGGGAGGCTGAGTGTGGTGGGTTGTGTGCCACACTGGCCCCCTCACAGCCCAAGCTGTGTCTGGACCTTGGCACAGTGGCAGCTCTGCTACCACCCTGCTTCCTCCCAAACCTTTCCTCTTCCTCCTACCTTTGAGAATTGGCTTTGGGAAAAATTATTTTCTTCAGGCAAATGCTAAAAAGTGCATTTCTCAGTCTGATGAGCAAATGCTGTGCTGCCAGTGCCAAGGGGTATCCAGGCACCAGAGAACTTTTCCTTTTATTGCTAAAATAGGTCACACTCACTGCTGGCAGAAAGAGATGTTAGGGAACTTCTTTTTCCAAAGCTGAGGGTGTGCAGAGCAGGGCTGGGTGACATCCCCTTGTCTCTGACAAAGCCACCAGGGTGGTGGCCGTGCTGCTTTGTGCACCCCACAAATTAACTGCAGGATGATCTGAGGCCCTGGCATGTGCCAAGTGCTGCTCCATGGGGTCTGGGGGTGCAGGAATCTCAGCAAGCCCCGTGCTTCCCCAGGGGATGGGGTGGCTCTGCAGTCCAAAGCTGTGTGGTCATGTCTTGGACACCGTGTTGCTCTGGACCATGTGGACATGCCAGAGCAGCAGCTGTGAGGTGTCCAGCTGTGGCTCTACGTGCCACCAGTGCCACGGTCTGGGGGGCACCAGCCCTGTGCCATCACCCATCACTTCCCCTGTGGTTAACCCGTTCCAGATTGGCACGCGAGCTGCTCACGAGCAGCGGGGACATCCTTTGTGAGATTAGATAAGGGCCAGTTCATGGGAAGTGAAATAAACAGGGATGTTTTGGCATTGTTTTTTTTCTCACTGTCTGTGCCACACCATTATTAACTGGCCTCACTGAATGTTTCAGCAGAAACAGCACATCATTAGAAAATAAAAACTATTTGCAACACAACTCGGGGTGATCTTGTAAGGAGCAGCCCTAATCCATGCTGGAGGTGACGAGGAGCTGGCATTTGCTTCTCGAGGAGTGCGTGCAGTGCCCAGGCCTGTTTGTCTGGCTGTGGAAGGTGACGAGGACACTGTGGGGCAGTGGCTTGTCACAGGGTGAGCTCTCCTGCGCCGGGGAGCTCCGCAGGTGCGGCGCTGCCCGATGCCGTGATTCGAGGCGGCCGCGGTGCCGGTGCCGCTCTCCGCCGGGAGCCGGCCCAGCTGGCGGATGTGGTGGCTGACCCCAGGCTGCTCCTCCTCAGTGTCACGGCAAAACAAGCACCGGTGGTTTTGAAACAAAGCTGCCTTGCACCGAAACTCGGCGGGGAGCTCCCGGTTGCTTTCTCGGCTTGAGGACGTGGTAAGCGCCGAGGACGGATCTCACGCTTTGGGCCGCTCGAGCTGTGCTGCAGGTTCTCACCTGGCTGCTCTGGGTCTCCATGGGTTTGCTCCAGAGCTGTTTTCCAAGGAAGCCAGAAGCGCTGGGTGTTTGTACTTGTTTTTCTGCTGGTGGGAGGAAGAGAGGAGGAGCAGTTCGCCTTTCTGTTGCAAGACCAGCTCCAGGCCTCCTGTCTCTGAGGTCTTCTCCTCAGAGGTTGATCCTTGGAGCCATGGGAAGGCCATCGGGATGGAGCAGTCGGTGCACGCCCTGTCTGTGTGGATGTGCTTGGTGCTGGAGCTGGGAGTGCAGGGTCAGAGGTGCTGTTGGCTCTGGCGTGGCGCTTCTGGCGCCGTGTGCTGCGGGTCAGAGCCTGGGGTGCTCCCAGCATGTTCGCCTTTCTGTTACAAAACCAGCTTCAGGCCTCCTTTCTGCAGGCCTCCTGTCTCTGAGGTCTTCTCCTCAGAGGCTGATCCTTGGAGCCATGGGAAGGCCATCGGGATGGAGCAGTCGGTGCACGCCCTGTCTGTGTGGATGTGCTTGGTGCTGGAGCTGGGAGTGCAGGGTCAGAGGTGCTGTTGGCTCTGGCGTGGCGCTTCTGGCGCCGTGTGCTGCGGGTCAGAGCCTGGGGTGCTCCCAGCATCGCTCTCAGACCTCCCCTTCTTCCTCCTGCTTGGAGATCAGGACCCAGCAGCTGCAGGCAGGGAAGGAGAAATGAACACACCAGCAAGAGCACGTGTCCAAAACAGAAAGCGAGAGAGGCAGAACGGCTGCCTGCAGTTGTTGGCTTAGTGTGGGGGTTACCCTGAGTCGGGGACAGCACTGAAGAGTTTGCTAGAGACTTTATGCTAGGTAAGGCAGCAGGCTGGAAGCTTTAAAATTATTTATAAACATGGGGGTGGGTGGCTTCTTTCTTTTTCATTCTGTTGGGCTTTCTCTGTGTGTTGCCATAGAACTTTTCTGTAATACTGTGTTCAGGAGCCTGGCTTTTTACAGTTTGATTAGCAAATCTAAATGAGCCCGGTAGACTCAGGTTATTTGGGGTAGAAGGATTTACCAGGAAGGGGGATGGAAATAGTGTTCTTGGCACTCCCAAATCAAGGGATAGCACAGAAGCCTTGAGACTGGGGGTGCTTTCCCTGGCTCTCCCTGCCAGCACCCCACACAGGAGCAGCAGGGACGTGTCCAACTTCCCTGGTGGGCAGCAAAGGTCTCTTAGGCTGGGTCTAAGCAGACCTCTTCAGTCTGCTGCATGAAGAAGTGTTTTAATGAGGCCACTTTTGGGTCTTTAGCATTTAATTTATTTAAAGGTTTGCCTGGTGCTGCCCTGCTCTGCTGGGGTGGCTTGAGGTGGTGCTGTGGCACTCTCAGTGTCTGTCTGGCCTTGGCAGTGCTGGCCTCCTCCCCCAAATCTGATTTTCTAGAGCCCCTGACTATCCATGGTCTTTCTGCTTCCTTGATTTCTGTCATGACATTTACTGAATTCATTAAATCTGCACAGCCTCCCAAAGTACATCCATGTGGGAGCACCAGAACCACAAGGAACAACAGGAAAGTTGATGTAAAAGGGAGAAAGTCCTTACTGGAGGCAGCTGGAGATTGAAAGGTCTGGAGAGGGTGCTGTGGCAAATCAGCAGATTTGTGGGGTGGGGGGAAGGTTTGCAGAGGGCAGGAAGAGATGCAAAGAGAGGGAGAGGAGGAGCAAAAAAATAGAATTGAGCAAAACAATGGAGAGGAAAAGGAGCAACGTGTAGTTTGGGGCTGCAGGGCTCTTTAGCTGTTTTATTTCAGGTGTCTCGGAGTTGCCCAGGAGCAGGTGCTGGAAGTTTGAGGTCAGGGTGAGGGCTACACCATATTTGTGTGATTCAGTGGTGGGGAATTCAGGTGGCACCCACTGGGTGCTGCTCCTGTGTCTGTGTGGAAGGTGCAGTGGTGCTGGCAGCAAGGAGCCTCCCAGCAGATATCTTTAAAACTCTGCTAGAGAAAATTGATGCCTCTTCTGAGTCATAGAATCATTTAGATTGGAAAATGCCCATAGAATCATCAAATCTGACCATCAGCCCAGCACTGCCAAGTCCACCAGGCAGTTTGAAGGCAACTCATAAACCTTTCTGGTGTTTGCATTTGAAAAACACTGTCACAGCTCACACTGCAATTTACTGGAGTAACTTTCTGAGCAATTAATCCACCTACATCTTCCAGGGCTTCCACAGTGCCTCTTAACAGTTCATCATAGGGCACAGAAATTTGTCAATTTTAATCCTCCTCACTAAATTCTAGGTTTTGTTTTCTCCTTGTAAAAGCCAACAGGGATGTAAGGAAGGCAGAGCAGGTCAGAGTCACTTCAGGCCATGCCAGCAGGTTCTGAGCTCCACCAGCCATTTTCTGACGGGGTTAGAGGAGGCAAAAGCTCAGCTGAGTGTGGGCAGGGGAAAAGGAAAAACAGATGGTTCTTGGGGCATGCAAGAGCCTTTTTTTTTTTCTCAAGGGCACAGCCTTTGAGCCTCCCAGACGGGTAATTCTTGTTTATACACCCACAGAAAGTGATGGTCCTGGTTTTGGGCCTATTGGTGTGTCTTCCCAGACACGATGTGTTTGTTTTGTAGGTGGATGTCAGGAGCTGCATCACTCTTCTATTTAAATATTTATTTTTAATTTCAAACCAGGACAAGTGTGAACGTGGGGAAGCTTGCAGGGATTTTGCTTTGGCTGGGCTGGAGGAGCTGAGGGCTCCCTCAAAAGTCTGTGTTTGTCCCATCTGTGGTTGGAGTCATGGCACCTTCTGTCCCTGGCATCCTGCACGGATGGACTCCAGAGCTGGAGGAAAAGCAGCTTTTTGGGGCTGTATCCTCCCCACACACCTGGATTTACAGCAGGACAGCCCTGGGAGGATGAGTGCACACTGTCCAAGTCGTGTCCTTGTTAATGTCACAAGAACCTGTGTGCAGACACCCCTTGGCCCAGAGGCTGAGCTCAGGGCTGGCAGAGGTCTCTTGTTCCTGCTGTTTCCCAACATTGGTCAGAACACAGAAGGAGCAGCACCACTATTGCCTGACAGTGGGGAGAAATAAACTTGATTCCAAAAACCAGCACAGCTTTCTAGGCATGAGAAGTGGCCATAGGACACCACAATTCTCTTCCTCCTCCCTTTGATGTTTGGCCTTTTCAGCTTTTGTGCAAGAGAGGTTGGATGTGAGACAGGGGATCTGCTTTTCTTGGCTCTCCCAGGCTGAATGTTTATAATCTCTGCATTTCTTCCTGGCTTTCCAGAAAAACTCTCATTTTACTCTTTGGTGGTCAAACATGTTGGGCCTTGATACTCCTCCTCCACAACTTGCTGGGGGACAGCATGACATCTGCTGTGAGGCTGCTCTTTTCACTTCCAGCTTGGGACAGGGCATCTCCAGGCTCAGGTTGTTGCTGTTTAAGCTCCCAAACCCATTCTTTGCTTGCCATTCACCTTGCTGGGGGAATTCTCCAGCTTTCATATTGATCTTCATTACTTCAGATCAAATAATTGCTGTTGCAGTTGTTGGGGCTGAGACCCCCTGCCCACATCAGCTATATGCATGTTGTGTCTTATTTTTTTTTTTTTCCTATAGACTCTGAAATTCCTTTTTTATTTTTGAGGAAGTTAAAGCTTTTTTCTTGTTCCAGTTGAGAACTGTTCAAAAATAGACTCCCAGGTGGAATTGGTTCTTCTAAGGTAAATGTATGTCAGTGTTACCAGGGTTATTCTGTGACAGGGTTTTCTATGCCATTGCTGAAGGTCTTAGTTAATTAGATGATTAGTCTGTTGGTCAAGAATCTATCTACAAATAAAAAATAGCAGTTGAATGTAGCTGCCTAAAATACTGCTGCTGGAATCAGTCTGTGGCACAGAGCAGGAGGGCTTCTTATTTAATTAAAATCAGGAACATACTGTACTGTACTCTCCAAGGGTCAAGGAACAAAAGGGACGTACACATAATAAGTAGCAAACTGTCCTTTCAAACCCCTTGAGCTCAGCCCAGGGGAGCTGTGTTTAAAGGAACATTTTCAAGATAACATTTGTGATTTTTCTTCTGTCCTTTTTCCCCCCTTTTTTTCCTTCTCCATGCTGCTATGTGGACTTTTGAAGCTGAAAGTATCCTGTGACTTAATTTTGTTCTTACCTGTTCTTACTCTTGGATTCACAATTGTCATCAGGATTGCTTGGATGCCAAAAACCTGTGTGTGGGTGCTCAGTGGCTGGCTTGGGCTTGCTGGGGTCCTTTCCCAGGAGCCAGCCCTGCCTGCAGCCCCAGGAAAAGGCCGGATTGAACAAGTGGCTGAGCTACCATTCCAGTTGTGGAACTGGGAGTTACTGGGAACCTTCTGGGGAGGGCAAAGCACTGAGCTTTGTGGCCCAGTGCTTCAGAGGTGGAATGTCTACATGGGTTTCTTTGAGTTATTCTGTTCTTGCTTGAGAGTTCCCAGGAGTCTGAGCTGTGCTGTGTTTGTTCCTGCAGGACGTGGCGCTCTTGGAGTACCAGCATCATTCCAGGGATTTCGCTTCCCACCTCCCGCCAGGGTCGATCATGCAGCCGCAGCGGCGGAGGCCGTCCCTGCTCTCCGAGTTCCAGCCGGGCAATGAAAGGTACTGGCTCCCTGCCTGCCCCAAACAGGGCTTGGGGCAGGGCTGGGCTGGCAGTAGGAGGGTTGGGAGGGACCCATCCGGGCAGTGGGATGCTGGTTTTGGGTAGTGACCACCAGTTTGGATTCCTTCTGCCAGTCAATGGCGCCTTTGCCTTCTGGTTCCTCACCTTTGACCGTCGTGCGTTGTAAAGAAGTCTTGAAAACAACAAACAACCAAAAAAACCACCCCCACACTTGTGTGGAGCTTCACGTGTCTGTGACTCGTTGTGTTGGCTTGTTCAGCATAGGAAGTGAAGCCGTGTGGTCGGGTTTGGTCTGTGGCTCCCGAGGCTGCAGGGAGGAGTGAGAAGAGCTCATTTCCTCCCCCATCTCCGCTTCCTCTGCTGCTGCTCTTCCTCCCCGCTTTCATTGTTTTTGTTTCTCTTTCTGCATTCCCCTCACAACTTTCTCTGAGCTGCTTTTTTTCCTCTCTGCTCCCTTCGTGCCTCTCCCTGTGTCCCTGTTTCCTGTTGTAGCCCCATGGGAAGTTGGCAGAGGTTTAGGTGCAAGTCAGGCAAGTGCTGTGGCTGGGAATGCTGTACATGCTTTAACCACAGGAGCTGATTTGTTTGGAGGACATCACTCTCACTCTCTGTTTCAGTGCAAAACTCTGCTCTCTCTCTCACAGTTTCTCTTCTGCATTTGATGCTTAGTGGTTTGGGGGAAAAAAACTGGCCTGGAAGTGAAATAAGAGCCTTGCTACAGTAGATACACATAAAACAATTATTTAAATACTTACTATTTAGTCTAAGAATAAAACCAGTGCAGAGTCAGAGATTAATCTGTTCCTCTAAAATCATCACTGTGAGGGGAGAGGAGTAAGAACTCAGGGTGCTGTATGCATAGTAAATACAGACAGCATCCTCTTTTTCTAGTAGGTTGGGTTCAGCTTGGTGCTCAGCAGAAACAAACTAGTGAGAATTTGGAGGCAAAAAGTACCTTCCAAAGTTCATTTTGCATCTGGATGTGCCCTTCTGGTGCCTGTGGCACCTGTACGTACAGAGGGTCGTGCCACTTTTGATAACCCATAATTTATTGCAGCAAGTTGCACTGCCTTGGCTCGCTTTGATTTCTCAGTGCTTTGATTTCTTAGCACAGAGTAACACGGTTAAGTTGGAATTGGGTCAGATTTAGCTAAATTTGGGGGAGATGGGTAAAGAGGACCCAGCAACATGCTCCTGCCTGGTTTTGTTTTTCACACTACTGATGGTTTGCAAAATGGAGAAGCAGTTCTGCTCTCCAGTAATATGCTGTTTAAAAAAAATGTATCTTGGGTTTTCTGTATCACTAAAAAAAAGTCCAACTGCAGACCTTGGTGTCTGCTGTACCACATGCCTGGTCTGGTGTGGTCATCCAGGCATCTGCCTTTGGCTTACAAATGTTTCCAAATCCCCAGACTTTATTTTTATGTTGACAGTCACATGAATGTGGGTAAATGTTAATCAAAGTTGTCAGGGGATGTTACACATCCACATGATTACCATGGTACCTCATTTTCAACCTGAATGGTGATGTTTTGGCATGCTGTAAAAAGAAACTCTTTTAATAACTTACATTTAATCCCTTTCCCCTTAACATTCAAAAAATAGTACTTTTGCAAAAATTATACTACGTAGTAAAGCTAAAAATACTGCTTCAGTTCAGCTGACATCTTGTGCCAGAATGCTGGGACATAGACTCATGGCAAATTTTTGGGGGCATCTGGGGATACAAAAAGAGGAGGGGATGTTTGAAGAAATTGTAAAGAAATTTTCAATCCAATATAATTAGTTATTGGGGTGATTTGGATTGGGTACCATTGAGGTTGGAGAGGTGTTAGTCTGCTTTTCAAAGCCAGCTGCTGTTTCTCTGCATCTTTAAGCTCTACACTTAGAAATCCATTCTCTGGGGGCTTTGCTGGTTCACCTTGGTGGTCTGAGGAGCTGCTGTAACACAGTTCCTGCTGTGTTGTAAGAGGAGCCCTTTGGCTGGGGGTTCCAGGGCCAAGACCCTGGAGCAGGTTGGGTTGGTCACTGGTGCCCTCCCCAAAAAATAGCTGTGGCTCTTCCTGGTGCAGAGCCTGGATGAGGGAGGGTGCTGATGGCAGCCGTGGCTGCAGCTGAGTCCCCTTGGCAGGCTCAGAGCCTTGGCTTTGTTCCTGGGCTGGGATTGATGGTTTCGAGCACAGGCAGCTGGCTCTCAGCATGAGGGGCTGGGAGGAGGGAGACCAAGGCAAACAACATCCACAACACGGCACAGGGGTGAGGAGAGGGAAGCACAGGGGTGTGCTGGGTCTGAAAGGAAGACCCTCGCTGTGGTTCCCTGCCTGACAGCCCAGCTGGCACTTCAGGGATGGTGGGCACGTGGCAATCCTCCCCTTGGAGCAAGTGTCAGCAGAGGGGAGCCCTTCCAATCCTGTGCTGCCTCAGGAGCTCAGAGGAAGCAGCCTGTCTGCTCTTGGTTGCGGTGGCTGAAGCGCTTCCAGGATCGCTCTGCTCCTTAAGGATATCAGCTTGCAAGTCTGGTGCAAGTGGGATGTGGCAGGCTGACAGCGCTGGAGACTGAGCCCTGTGAGCATTCCCAGGTGGACATCCCTGCCCTGGCATCACCACCGTGCCTGGCACTCACCCAGGGCAGCCTGCAGCCCCCGTGCCGCTCTGCCCCAGCTCCTCCGAGCCCACCTGCCCGGTGAGGGGCTGCTGCTTGCCTTCCTGTCCTGGAAACTGCAGGGATTCACTTCACTCCATGTGCTGCTTTTGTGGTGTTATCCCCTATTTTGGCTTTGCCTTCCCTTTGGACAGATCTCTAAAGCCTCTGCAGGTTTTTGGGTGTTATCCCCTATTTTGGCTTTACCTTCTCTTTGGACAGATCTCTAAAGCCTCTGCAGGTTTTTGGGTGATATCCCCTTTTTTGGCTTTACCTTCCCTTTGGACAGATCTCTAAAGCCACTGCAGGTTGTCTTTACACGTGGTGTTGGAGGCTTGACCCTGGGGATGCTCAAAATCCCACAGAAATCATTTGGGCTTGCTTGGATGGTCTTCCTAGAGCTGTGCATGCTTTCAGTCTCTCCTGGCTGCAGTTTTGCTGTAGCCACCAGGATGGTGGTTAGTTGTGATTCAGTGGAAAGGAAACAAGGAGTGAAGCACAATGGGCACAACATGTTTAGGATGAATCAAGTGTTGTTGGCAAAAAGGTGTCAAGTGGTAACTTGCTGGAAGGAATGGAATGCTGAGATGGTCCCGCTTTTTAGGGCTTCTGAGCAAGAAGCTTGTTGGGAAGTTCCAGACTGCCCTTCTCCACGTCACAATCAAAAGTTGTCATCACCCCTTGGTGGCTGGGCAAAGAATTGAACTCCCTGTGCAGCCATTCTGGCTGGAAGAAGGAAGGAAAACCTGAGCCACTCTGAATCTCTTGCTGCAGGGAAAATTGGCTGTGCCTGTCTTTGCAGGGATGTGCTGCTTTCCGTGATGGTTTTTTTGGTAGCAGGCTTTTTCTTGGAAGGATCTGCAGACTTCCCCTTAGCTTGTTCAGTTGGCTGTGCCAACTGGTCTGCAGGAGTGAAGAGAAGTATTTCAGGATCTGCTGTTGGTACAAGTCGTACCATGAATACTTGCAGTGGAATGTCCTGGCAAGGTGACAAGGATTAGGGCTTTTTTCCCTCTTCTATATATATTTTGGTCCTCAGAAGAAGTGAGAAAAACTGGGTTGAGTGTTAAATGGCAGGTGCCAGAGGGTGAGTGATCTGAAAAATGAAGGAACTGGATTTTTCTAACTTTTCATATGTGTTAGGATTTTAGAGCAAGGTTCCATATTAATGCAGGAATGCCGGGGTGGATACTTCTCTCTGCTTCTCTGGCAGAAAATGTGGCTGTAAATAAATGGAATAAATGGTATGTGTGTTAACACACTATATTCCACCTTTATCCCGAATGAGTCACTATTTTCATAGAAGATTATTTTCCCAGTTCAGGAGACCGTGCTCCTCTTTCGGAGCCCTTCTGCTTAGCAGGCACAAGGAGTCTGAAGAGCTTGCCCAGTGTGGATCTGCAGGGTGACATTTAGGATACATTAAGCAGCTGCTGTGTTTCTGCAGCCATCTGAGGTAGCCATGTGCAGTGTGGCACATGGAGAGCAGGCAGGATCACTGTGCCTCTTGTTGGGATTTATCCTGCTGGCCCAGGAGCCCGGGGAGGGGTGGGAAGCTGGGGCAGCATGCGTGGTGCTGGAAATCACACACAGCTCTCACTCTTCATCTGTGCTGGGCCAAATGGCACCAGCTGCTCCCAAGGTAACAGCACGACCAATTTGGTTTTATTTATGGTTTTTAATTAAGTTTCCGTTTTTAAAGGTGATCCTTTTCTCAGGAGTGAGCGGCGGTGCGGCTGAAATCCCCACAGCCATATATCTGTGTCTCTCCCACTGGAAATGATGTACCAGGAGCTGTAGTTTTTTTCTTCCCCACAATTGAACACAGGAAAACAACATCTGGAGAGGGCAGATGCTGGTGTGGGGACACTTGGGGACAAGCCTTACCTTGCAAGCTCTGGTGTGGGCTGCCTGGTGTGTCCATGGATGGACATGGAGGATGGCCAAGGGCTGGGAAGTATCTGAAGCCATTGGTTCAGGATGTTCCAGCCACCCAGGACTGCTAAGAGGGTTTTACTGGCAGGCTGCAGTTTTGGATGCCTGGAGAATGCATGTGGGGGAGCTTGTGGAGAGAGACAAATGGTCCTTCTCTTCCTCTTGAGTGAGGCAATGCCATTGTGTTAAAGCTTCTGCTGGTCCTGTCCATGAATAATTCAGGGGGATCTTCAGTATGCAAGTTTTAAATAAAGCATCTGCTATTATCTAAATTGCAGTTGGCTTGGAAGAAGGTGGCTGAGGGGTTGAGCAGGGCAGCCGAGCCACTGCTCCCTGCCCTTGTGTGGGAATGCACAGCCCGAGCATCCCGAGGGTGCACGTGGCTGCTTGGTCAGAGCTCCTGAAGACCTGGTATTCCTTCAGCAGGGCCACATGGTGAGCTGAGCATCCTGCTCCAGGCTGTCCCACACCTTTGGCTTGGGAAGAGTCAGTCCTGCTGCTGGCAGACTTTGCTGAGGGCGTGGGAGCAGCTCCATCTTCCCGCCCAGACATGCAGCTCTTCCCATCAAGTCACGGTGGTTTATCTGCCTCCCCACCTACATGACAAAGGGAATATATCAGCTGGTCCTGGACATGTTTCTGTAGGTGCCTGGTGGCAGGTTTGGTCCTACAAAGCCTCCAGTTCCTCTCTTTAACAGGTCCCAATTTGCCCAGTCTCACACTCTGGCTCTCATTAGCCGTAAGGGGGTTGTTGAAACCTCTGACAAATCTTAGCGTTGGCTATAAATAATTCACTTCAACACCACTGTTTTTCTGTATTACTGTTTCTCAAAAGCATTTCATTGTCTGTCTGTACCTGTGGAGGTTGGATACTCTTTTTAGAACTTTTTTTCTTTTTATAGACAATTTCCCACCAAACCATCTCAGCTGGAGGAAATAAACAGCCTCAGCAAGGCTGTCGTTTGTCTTGGTTCTGGTTCCAGGAGACACTGAGAATCAGTTTTCCAGCCTGGTTATGTTGTTTGGCCCCATGGTGTGGGGAACAGTATTTGCAGATGGGAGCAACTCTTAAAGTGTGTTCCTGGTGGGAATTTGGTGGGAGCTGCTGATGTTTTGAGCCCTTGGTGCAGGAGGCTTCAGGAGGTCCAGCTGCATTTGCTGGATGTTGCAGAATAGGCATCATTCCTCCTGCAGCCACCTGCTGCTGCTCTGCTGAGAGAGAAATGGGAAGGTCTGAGGAGCCAGACAGTGGATCATTGGGGAGGGAGAGACTTTGGCCTCCTGAAAAGTTTGTGCTTGCCCATTTCCCAGTGATTTGGCTTCAGGAAAGTACAAGTAAGATCCCTCATGGTAAAATCTCATCACGACTGCTCAAGTCCCAGCCAAGGGCAGCTCAGGATATCTCATCTGATCCTCTCTCCCCAGCTCTCAGCTTAATGACTTGACTCAGTGATTTTAGAGGTCTTTTTCAGCCTTGAGGATTCTTTGATTCCTTGATAGCCAGCTACCAGACAACCCATGTTTTCAGCCCATCTTGTACACTTGCTGGGGTGAGCTGCTGTAGGATCTTATCTGCTCCTGCCTTCCATCCACCCTCTGTGAGTCTGCTGAGGAATCTGCCCCGGTGAATGAGTAACACAGCCCTGCAGCTGGGAGGGTGCGATTCCTTTGTCGGGTTAGCAATAAACCAAAGGTCTCATCTTGGGTTATCTTGGTCTTCTGGACCTGGACCTACCCTGAGCAGGGATGTGTGGGGGTGGCTGGAAGTTGGGCAAACCCTGGGCACCCAGCCTTGTGTGTCAGCACGTCTCAGGCTGCTCTGCTTCTCTGAAGTATTCAGTGTTTGTGGTGAAGGACTCAGGTGAAGACTAACCTGTCCCACTTCATAATTAATGCTGGCATTTGCTTTGCTTCGTTTAATTATGCACAACTCACATGCAATTAAAAACACTCTTTCCCTTCAGCAAAGTAGGAATCTCTGGAATAAACCAGATGGGTGGGAGCTGTTTGGAAAATGCAGCAAACCCCAAACTCGATGTAACAGGAGGGCTTTTCAGGCAGAGTCATTTTTTTGCACTGACAGCAGCATCTTTGCTGTATAAAAGTCTGTTGTAAAGAGCTTGCTGCAGGTGTGGATGTGAGGAGTGAAAGGTGTGAAGGCTTCAAGCAAAAGCATTTGTGTTTGCAGCCAGGACAGGCTGAGCGGGTTGTGTTGGGCAAAGTAATCTCGGGAGCGGCTGGAAATTCCAGTGGATAAAGTTAATAGCTGTTCCAGTGGATGTGGAAATGGAAATAAAATAGCACCTTATAACTTTGCAGCTGCTTTCCCTGGCGTGGCCCCTGCCTCGCTGTGAGTAACTGCCTTTGTAAAGCTCTGTGGTGCTCTTATCTTCAGAATCCTTGGTTTTTTTCTGAGTGCAGCAGTTGTGTCGAGTTCCTGACAACTGCAGAGGTCTTGGAGCCATCCTTTGTCAATTAGCAGCTTCTTGGTAATATGGCCTTAAAAAGGGGGAAGAAGGGAAAAATAAATACATCTGATTTTAATTGCCTCAGTAGAGCAGGGCCTTGGGTGCTGGAATACTTTAGCACCTGCCCAGCTCAACAGTTGCTTATTGTTCATGGGTTTTACAGCAGAGCCTGAAATGCTGGCATGCAGCTGTGGGCAGGCAGGGATTGCATGAAGGGCTGGGTCCAGGCAGCAGGAAACCTGAGAGGTGCCAGGAGAGATTTCTGGGCTTGCTGGGAAAAGCTGAGGCTCCTTCAGCATGGAAGTGTTTGCAGGTGAAGCGAGCTGTGCTTCAGTGCCACATTTCAGGGCTGTTCAGCTCTGGAGGGTTTGCTGTGTGAGCTGTAAATTCTGTCTGGGATGTTGGAGCACCAAAGGCAGTGCTGGAGCCTCCTCATTCCCCTGTCCCCTTTTCGCTGGGGAGGAGGAAGAGGATGAGCCAGATTCTGGTTTTGTGTGTCAGCAGCAAAGCTGCTGCCCGATCCCGATGCCAAACCCACAGCAGCAGAGCTTGGCATGCATGTGCTTTGTGCCTGCTGTTGATGTTTAATTAAAAAATAACCCTCCCAGTTTTATCTTGATTCCCTGGGGCTGGGTTAAGCTGGCCATGCTGCTGCAGGGGAGGGCACAGGGCAGTGCTCAGGGTGTCAGGGTGGCGGCTCTGAGAGCCTGGATTTCCACAAAATCCTCTCCCTGGGTGTCAGCCAGAGCCATTACAGCTGCTGGCTTCAGGGCACTCTGGGTCCTTCCCTTTGTGCCATCTTCCCTGAGATTTTTCATGTCAGCAGTTGCAGTTTTTGGGGGGGGTCAAGCAAGGCATAAGAGCCCCTGTCTCCTAGGCTTACTCTTCCTCCCTCCCCTTCAAGCAGCTCCAAAGGCTGTTAAGTTTGTTGGAGTTTGGTAACTGGGGAAGACACTTTACCACCAGCTCAGGAGAATTGCAACAATCTTGTTTAAGGGGAAAAGAAAAAAAAGACAAACCATGTTTTTTCACAAGCTTTGAATCTCTTGTGCTTCATTTTATTTTTTTTTAGGGGACACTTCTGCCTGAAGTGTTAAAAACACACCCTTGGAGCTGCTGCAGCAAAGCTGATCCTAGGGCATAGTAAAAGGTTTAATGTGTTTTTGTAGGATCCCTTTACAATCCCCACAAGAGAATCCTGCTGAGGAAGACAGAAGTACAAAAAAAAATTCAACATTTGTTTAAAAAAACCAAAACCAAGCCCACTCTCCAGGTATTACCAACTGCATCATATTTAACAGGTAAAAGGTGTTTGTTTGAGCTCGATGTGACTCGTTGGTGCAGTTAGCACTGGATAATGTGCCTGTACAGCCTGCCAGCTCTGTGTCAGAGACGTGCAACTACATGTGGCTGCTTTCTTTCCTCCCCCATCCTGGAAAAATAAATCCCTGCTGTCTAGCCATGGAGGAGTAGGCATTTTTTCTCCAACATACAATCTTTGGTATTCCTATCAAAGACACTAAATATAAACACTGAGGCAGGTACCTTTGACTAAATAAGCCAAATGTGGCAGAAGGGGGCTCTGCCTGGTCTTGGAGGCAGAGGAGGATTTATGGGGTAGATTTGGGGATTTGCCAAGCTTTGCCTTTTTGTGACCAGCCCAACCCATGTGTCATGACAGGGAGGGCTCAGACCTGCAGCCTCACTCGCTTTGTCCCGGTGTAGGGACAGCCACCCACTGCATTGGTGGCACAGGAGGTGACAGCAGGGCTCTCCAGGTGACACAGCAGCGGTGCTGGGGAGGGGGACAGCAGGGTGGCCCCTTGTCCTTGGAGGGTGCTGGCGGTCCTGCTCCAGCACATGGACAGCAGCCGAGCTCTGGGGCTGTGCCTGTGGGTCTGCAGGGACCTGAGATGTTGGAGTGCAGGGCCACCTGGCTCCCCACATGGATCCTTCTGGAAAACTGAGCCCTGTCCTCCTCGAGTGGTTTTGGACCTGAGATGTTGGAGTGCAGGGCCACCTGGCTCCCCACGTGGATCCTTCTGGAAAACAGCCCTGTTCTTGAGTGGTTTGCAGTCGTGGAGCAGGGGAGAGCAGAGGTAGTTTCTTTTCTAAAGGCTCCTTTATTTTTGTCCCCAGATCTCAGGAGCTGCACCTGAGAACCGAGGGCCATTCCTATCTCTCTGACCTGACCAAGCCGTCGGACTTGGAGTTCATTGAAAGCAAGAGGCCACGCCTGGACCTGCTGCAGGACCCCCTGATGAGGCACTCGCCTCTCCTCAACCAGAGCCAGCAGGGTGGCACCGAGGACCTCTCAAAGGTAAGGGGCTGGGGGCTGAGCCACCAGCTGGATGTGGGGAATCTGCATTTTGGGCTTGTGTGGAGCTGCCTTTGAGGCTCTGAGCTGCTGCTGAGTTCAGTGCAGGTTGTGGTTCCCAATGCATCGGGCAGTGCTTGGAGGTACTGGATGGTTTTCCCTGAGCTCTTTGGGGGAATGGAAGCATATCAGCTTTCCCCATAACTGTTACAGTGCTGGGCTCTTTTTACTGGGCTATTAGATGCACCAGAACAACGTGGAAGCTCCTGTAGGCTGAATTAAGGATGGTCATGTCTGGCTTTTCTGGATACGCTGCCTTGATTTGATTTTTACTTGACGCTTCTCATTTATCACATCTCTTTATTTAATATTGGTGTTTGAAGGGCTGGAATCGGTTTCTGGTGGTTCTTTAATATAATCTTCCCCAGGAAAGCCTCTCTTGTCCCAGTCTCATTTAACAAAGCAAATCGTTTACTTACAATTGTCCCCTCTGTGCATGGAATAAATGTTGCAAAGAGAAATCCCTTGCTTGTGTGCCTGTTTGGATTTACTTTCATCTTCTCTTGGGGTAAATTGTATTTGATTTTACCTCCAGTTTGGACATGCTCCTGGTTGGCAGGAAAGTCTTGCTGGATAAATGTGCTGGAGGCTCTGATGCTTGGTGCAGCTCTGCAGGCTGGGCTTGGGAACTGCCCAAGCCCTCAGTGAACTGAAAGGGAAGTCACATTCATAGCCAGGAAGATGGGGATGGTTTGTTGTGTCCCTGTGGGAGCTGATTGAAATAACACAGACAAGAAAGCTCTTCCTTGGGAATGCTGGGATATTCAGACATTTTTTATCCATATAATACTGCTGGCTTTACTTGAGATCCCTCTGACCTCTTTAGTGAGAAGGGTATTTAACTTTGGAGTGGTTCAGATGCCAAGGGAGGCCTGAAGGCTCTGAAGCATCCTCAGGGGATGTTGTTTGGGTGGCTGATGCACTGTTGTCCACGAAACAAAATATAGCCCTCTCCAAAGATATGAGGATACCAGGATGACTTTTCTGTCTTCACATTATTCCCACCAGCAGTTTTGTTCTGCCTCTCACCAGAAAACCATGGGTTGTCTCAACTGTTTGTTCGAATAGGCAGAGCTGCTCTTGAGGAGTTAGTTCATCAGTTCAGGGGCTGCATTTGCTTGTCAGTCTGTGACACGTTTCCAAGAAGTACATGCATTTTATGGGACTTAAAACATTGGTTAATGAAAGAGAGAGAGAGCTGAGATGCAATTCAGCAAGACAAGATTATGCTTGTAGTGGAGCCATTTGTAATTTTAGAGTCTGGAAGGAAGAAGAAAATGTGGTGTCCTTGACTGGTGAGAGCCTGAGTGGAGCTGGGATTAGGTGCTCTAAACTAGCAGGAGCTGCTTCCAGAGTGGTTTGATGGAGCTCACTGTGAGACTGGATGATCTCAGTGCTGTTCAAGTGGCTGGGAGCAGAAGGCAGGTCTGGAACACAGGATATATCAGCCTTTGCAGCTTGGGAAATTGGGTTAATAGCAGTCTTTTGGTGTTAGTCCTGAGCAGTTGTCCTCAGAGTAGTCTGTAAACTGCTGGTCGTGGACATTAAGATGGTGGAAAAGCTCCTGAAGCCAGTGTGTGTGTTGCTCTGAGCCTCAGCATGCTGGAGGAGCTGCTCTGGGTCCAGGGGAAATGCAAAGAGCTGAGGCTGCCCTTTGGGCACAGCTCTGGGCACTGGCAGATCTGGGCTGGGGACACAGGTAGAACCTCTTCCTGCACCCACAGTAAGCCAGCCACAGCTGAATTCAGCCCTGGGCTCTGAAATCACCCTCCAGGACAGATGATCAAGACCTTCCTGAGAGTCTCTGTGCTGAGGGAGCAGTGGCACACACATGGTGGCAGGACATGCGTCCCAGTGACCAGAGCTGGAGAGAAATATTTGCTGTTCTGTCTGTGCTGCTGACTCAGTGTCTGATGAAGTCACTCAATACTTTTATCTAGGGCAGCTCTGGCAGCTGGGTGAGCTCTTTGGGTGAGAAGCACCACGTGAGGCCAGTATTGCTAAACACACTGCTGGTTGTTTAGTCAGAGTATCCCAGGAGTTGTTCCCTTACCCGTTACCCCATTCCTCATTGCTGCAGTCACTGCGTGGGGAGGAGCTCGATTTACTCACTGGGGTAATAGTGCTAGGACTGCTCTTCATGGTGATTTTGCAGATTGAGCTCATTTTTGCACAGTAAGAGCTCCACAAAGCCCTCAATAAAAAGGGTAGGGGTTTGGTTACAGGCTCTGGGCGCCAGCCTGGCTGTCCCAGGGGATGTGGATGTCATGGAAGTTGCTCTCGGGCTGTCTTGGTCTCTCCTGGTTTCAGAGCAGCCCTTGAGCCGAGATGCAGAATCAGGTCTGTGATGGGATATAAGTTTAGCACATCCCTGATAACCACTGATAACTGGATTTACCAACCTTCAGCCCAGGGGAGAGAAGTCAGCACCATTCCTGCACATTTCCAAGGCCTTTGTTTAGAGCCATAATCCATGCTCTGAACACAGACAGGACAATTGATGGGGCAGCTGCTGCTAACAGGCTTCAGAATTTTTCCTCCCCTGAAGAGAAAGGGATTTCTCATGTCCTTTGTTCCTCATCTACCTCTCCCAAACAGGAGGAGAGCCGGGCCCCTTAAGCCCTGTTCAGTATCACTGCAGCCTCACTCCAGACAAGGCTGTAAGGAGAAGCTCTTGGATCAGTGCATTTTCCCTGCAGAAAACAGACACACTTTTGGGCAGCGTGCCTTTCAAAAGCAGCAGCTTTCAGCTAAATCTCACTTGGATAAGTAAAAGATACTACCTTTCCTTATGAACCTCACACTGCTCATATCCCCAAACACTGGTGTTTCTTTGCAAGCCAGAGGAAGAAGGTTGTTTTCTTACCTGCTTTACCCCACTTCAACATCTTTTTCCCTGCTGTTGTGTGTTATCTTGCTTTAGTACCGTGGTCCTGGGTTCCTGCTGCTGGATGGCTCTGGGAAGAAATGAAACCCTGTGCCCTCTGTGCCAGCTGGGGATGATGCTTTTCCCCAGGAAGGTTCTCCCTTTGTCTGGCTGACAGTAACCAGAACAGCTAAAGCAGGGCTGTTTTTTCACTCACTGCAAGCCTGGATGTGGGATTCACTGGAAAAGCTGCTATGATGTGGCCTTGCCAGGTGTGTTCTTGGCAGAGAGGCAGGGGCTGGTTCCCAGGACCCTCAGTGGCTTCTGCTTTCTTTCCAGTAAATTCATGGACCTCCCTCAGGTAACAGCAGCCAGGAGTGAAGCAGACAGCCCCAGAGCAGGCCAGGGTGATGTGCACAATCCCTGTCCCTGCACACACGTGCAGAACTGTGCTGCCAGTGATCCTGCTTCACAGGGATGGTGAGCATGGCACATCTGGTCAGTCAGTGCCTACTCTCCCCTCTCCAGAGCTGGAGCTTCATCCTGCCTCTCCCCTGCCATCTCTTCTTATTCTTGTTGTGCTTTCGCTGTTCTTCTTCCCATTTTTAAGGCTGCTCTCCCACCACTTACGTGGTTTGCTGCTCCTTCCTATAGGATGTGAGTCAGTTGTGATCTGCATTCAGGCCCCTTGGCTGGCTGGCTGCACTTATGAGTGGCCTATTGCTCCAACAGGAATTCACTGACAGGGAGCCATGTAATCCCACGGGAATGGGGCTGGGTGGAGGCTTAGGAAACCTGAACCTTGCTGCCATCTGCCCTGGCAGGCTGCTGGTCACTGGGTAAGTCTCTTCCCCTTTCTCTGTCTCAGATTTCCCCATCTGTACAGGACAATGCCACTTCCCTCTTTTGTAAAATAATTAACAACTGTGGATGGAAAAAGGCAATTAAGAAGCCATGTGTTGTTAAGAATTGGACTCTACATTGTGCAAAGGTTCTCATTTCTTCCCTTTCTGCATGAGCATTTTTGTTTTGTTACGGACTGAAAAATGGAATAAGAAAAGTATGTGTGTGGGGGGGTAGTCTTGGAAAAGACAGCACTAAGGTCAGGAAATAGGTATGGCAAAACAGAAATTAGGGCAGAGGGTATTTTGCTTTCATGCATATCAATGCAGCTTTAAAAGCAATTAATTGAAAAAGGAGGAATTAACACATTTGAAATGCCTTTTTAATGATGCATTGAAGCCAGCAGCGTACATGCCAAATTTCACACTGGCTGCCCGTTCCAGAGCCCAATTTACAATGAACTCCTGGAAGACAGGCTGTGGGATGGAAAAGGCTCTTGGCCAGCCTGCTAGCTTCTGCCCTGGCCACAGGCTGGCAGGGCACCAAGGAGAGCAGAAAGGCCTTTCGGGAGCTCGGCTTCCTCCTCCTTCACTGGCCCGTGCCTTGGCACTGCTGGTCCCTGGTGGCTGCTCCATCCCTTGACAAATGCACCAGGGGAGAGGAGCAGGAGGCTCAGGTGCCTGGCAGCAGGGTTTGCCCTGGTGTGGGCTGGAGGAGCAGTGCCACAGCTCCCAGCACAGATAGCTGGGCTGGCTGGTAAATCATCACTTGCGTTTCTGCTCCGTGGCTTTGTTATGGGAACATTGATCTGTTGCTGGGATTAACCTCTCAGAGTTTCCAGCGGGCTGGTCTCGCAGTTATTAATGAAACTGGCTGGAACTTGTGTTGACCTTGGCAGAGGCCCCAGTTGGCTTGGAGGTAACTGGCAAAGGCATAATCTCTAATTGAGTAATCCAGGGCTGGGGGAAGGGAGCGGAGGGGGCGGACACGCTGCTTTGAACCGGGAGAGCCATGGTGCTGCGACGGGATGCGTGGGAGCGAGCAGGGCTCAGCACGGCGCTCGCCGGGGGAATTAGCAGGCACAGCCAGGCAGCAGCTCGGTTCCGGCACCCCAGGCTCCCTCCCGTAGGAAACAGCCCGGAATTCCAGCGCCTCCCCGTGATTTATTGCTGTGGAACAATAGCGCAGAGGGGCTGGAGAGTGGAACGAGCTGTGAGCGTCGGCCGTCCCTGGGCGTGTGTCCTCCCATAGCCTCTGAGTGTGCAGCGGGGATCACTCGGGGCTCTCCCTTCCCCACGGGAGGTTGTTTTTCACTTGAGCAAAAGAGCTCTGGGCTTGTTTCTTGGGCTTTTGCGGAATGTCTGCAAGCGGGGGCCGAGAGACAGCACGGCTCTGGTTTCCCTGCTGGGAGAGGGGGAGATGATTCCTTGGCCAGCTGTGGCTGTGCCCACATCTGGCTGCCAACCAGCCCTGCAGGATGCCCAGGCAGAGGGATCCTGTGGAGCTGGGGTAGCACCAATGCCCAGGGGACACAGCAATGCTGCCAGCACCCTGTTATCCATCCCAGCTCCATCCAGCTCCATCCCAGTTATCCAGAACCCAAGTGAGATGCAGAGACCTGTGGCAGTGCTTGGCTTGACCGGCCCTGTGGGAAATGAAATTCCTCAAACACTCTGCCATGAGAAGAACTCCTTGTCCTGAGGACTGTGGGGTTCTCCACATGCTGTGTGGCCTCCCCACCGCTTCTTGGAGGAGTGGACTTCTGTAGAAGCAGCTCTAACCTCAGATCTGAGCAGTGAAATGAAACAATTTCAGCGGGTACAAACACACCTACGTCTTTCCTGCTTTTGTCCTCCTTCCCCTGCAGAGCACAGCAGTTCTTGTTAACTCTCCTTGCAGCTGGGCTCTCCCTCTGAAGCTGGGCCAGTGGGACTGGGCACTCCTCAGGACTGAGTGGCGTGGGGTTGTTGAGCCCAGCAGCTCGAGTGGAGCTGGGCTTGTGCAGTCAGGAGGATCCTCCTGTGACGTGTTTGACACCCACCCATCTGCCATGTGCTCGCTCACACTGTCGACTTGTGCCTGATAGAAATCTGGTTGCAAAAAAAAACCTATTTGGTGGGGTGGGGAATTTACGTTAGGGGAGCAATGATTCAAAGCTATTTCTGGGAAGATGAGGGACGTGTTGGCATTCTCTGTCATTCCAAACATATTTAAAAGCTGAAATATTTGCGTTGTTCACGTTGCCACAGCACAAACACTTCTGGCTGGATTTCCCCTCCCTGCTCTGCAGATAATTTCCAAATCATGGGAGGATGGGATGAGTGTCAGTGTGTCAATCCCTGCTCAGCTGCCTGTGAACACACACTTCTGTGGTGTGCAAGCAGAGTGGCTCTCCTGGCATGCCTGGCAGTCCATTCCATTGCCCGCTGTGCCAGGATGGCTGCAGGGGGATGGTCAGCAGCCTGTGCCATGCACCAGTGTGGAAGCCAAGGGAACAGCCTGAGGAGTGTTGTATCTGGAATCTCCATCCCATGCATGGATTTGTGCTGGTTTCATTTGAAAAACAGATGCTTTTGGGCGTTGCATAGTCCTTGTGAGAGGTTTGGCTCCTCCATCTGGACCTGGGCTGAGGGGCGAAGGAAAGGAGCACCATGATTGCAAGACAACTGGTTTTATTCCATTTCTCAGCTGAAGCTCCTGTGGCCAAAGAACTGAACTGTGGTCTGAGAGGCTCGGGTATGGCAGGAAAAACCCTCATGGGCTGCAGAAACATTCCAGAGGCAGGATGTAAAAACCTTTGACCCTTCCCTGAGCTGCCTGCAGCCTGGCTCTCCCCTTCCCTGTCTCCTCCAGCCTGCAGTGCTCCTCGAGCCACAGAGAGCAGGGCCAAGGCTCAGTGCAGCTGGAAAACCAACAGGAGAACTGCTGGTGCCTCAAGCAGAGGTTGTTTCACACTTCTTCAGCTCGTTTGTGGTGATTGACATCCCAAACAACCTTTTAAATTGCCTTTCAAGCCACAGTGGTGGCGAAGGACGGTGTGATAAGGCTGGCTGCTTCTGGGAGCCTGCTTCATCATTTGCATAATTGGACTTTTCTGTTCCACTCAGTCAATATTACAAGGCTCGCGCAGTGCGACATCTCACCTGATCTGCTGGAGGGAAAGAAAGTCCCCTGACTTTGTGTGCCTCACCCCTGTAATTGGAAGAAATATTTCTGGCTCTGTGCTTGCAGGAGGCAGTGTTGCTGTGTGCATTCATGGAGACTTTTCTTCTCCATCTAGGAAGTGTTTTTACATGTTGTATGTATCTGTTTTATCTGATAGCAAGAATTCTAATGTGCCCTGTTTTGTCCTGGAAGTGCAGGAGAGAGGAGAGCTAGCTTGCTGCTTTGTCGGTCCTCAGGTGGGATTTAGGAAATAGTGCTGGTATGGCAGGAACTGATGCTGGTCTCCAGGGCATGAGGATGGTGTGGGGTGAGGATGGCTGTGCCAACCACCATTTTCGCCTGTGCTCAGCTGGTTGTGCTCATTTGTGTTAAAAATTCCTCTCCTGTAATAAAAGTCAAGGGAAGAGTTTGGTCCTGGTAACAAGAACATCCTAGCTGTTTTTTTCCTCCCTTGTAGTCTCTTCTGATCTGTTTTCTTCTTTTCCCTCATGTTCTGGGAGGGGGTGTGGGAGCTGCTGGGCAGGGAGCGTTGCTCCAGCTCCCACCAGATCTAGGCACACCCTGGGATGGGTTGTGTGGGATCTGTCGAGTTAGTGCAGGTGACCAAGCAGCAGGAGCTTGTTACCCATTTGCAAGCATGTACATCTCACAGCTGAACTGCTCCTCCCTCCTTGTTCAGCATCCTGCATGCCCTTCCTACCCAAGGCTCTTCCTGGGAACAGCTTGGGTGACTTCTCTGTGGATGTACAGCACCGAGCACATTTTTGGCACTGTACTTCTCCCTGGCTGGGAAGTGCAGCCCATCAGCAGTCCTGACTCACACAACGAAAGCCAGTGAGTTGTGACACCCATCAGATTGATTCTGGGTGCTGTGTCTTGAGGAGGAGGGTATTTCATGCTAATACCTTCCTTCCCAGCGTGGGGTGGAAGCTGTGGAGGAGATGCAACAGCAATCAATGGTGTTTGCCTGCTGCTGCTGGAGGGGATGGAGTGGGGGAGTGATTTCAGAGATGGATTTGGCAGAGATGAGGTGCTGCTCTTTGTGCCTGTGGAGATGGAGCTGTAATAACATATTGAACATGGCAACAGCCCTTGCTAAAGCGCTGTGACTTCACGTTCGTGCTTCGTGGAGCTTCATCTCCTAACAACACCCTTAGCATCCATAACAAGAGAGGAACTGTCG
This sequence comes from Onychostruthus taczanowskii, assembly GCF_017590055.1. Taxonomy (NCBI): domain Eukaryota; kingdom Metazoa; phylum Chordata; class Aves; order Passeriformes; family Passeridae; genus Onychostruthus; species Onychostruthus taczanowskii. Next base: position 1,910,214 of record NW_024500572.1, read on the forward strand.
AGTGCCAAAGGGCCTAGTTAAAATCACTCGCTGAGAACCTCCTTTCTTTTTGGACCTAAACTTGCTTTTTAAACAGAAAAGCTCCTTGGCTGTGCTTTAGGCAGAGCACACTGAGGGTTTTTTGGCTCTGCAGCCCCGTGCTGCATGGGGGGGCCGGGGGGCCGTGGACGCTGGTGTGTGTCAGGAATGCTGGCTGCGTGCTCGGAGAGCAGAGAGGGGTTGTTTTAGGACAAGCTGACAGGCCCTTGGCTTGTTCTGCTGCTCTCGAAAAATGTAATTCTAATTCTTGGCACCTTTTTCCAGGAGGATAAGGAGAGAGAGCACAGTGGAGCCTGTTCCCTCTGTCCTTGGAAATGGGCTTTTACCCAGCAGCAGAGCTGGCTCGTGTGCTCTGCCCTACCCCAGGTTTGGTGGAGCAAAAGTAGGAGCTAGTTGGGGAGAAGCAGTGTGGGATGAAATGACCTGAACCACCTCCTTGCAGTCCTCACCTGTCTAGTTACTCTTTGCTCATCTCAGTGCTCTGACAGAGCATTTTTGGCAGGTGCCAGTGTTCTGCCCAGGTTCTGCTTGCCTTCATCTGGCCTTAATCCTGCACCTGATACCCTTTCCTGAGAGGAAGAAGCACACTGTCCTCTGGCAGTGCCAAGCAGGAGAGGAGGAGATGGGCAGTGCTTGTGGTGTTTCCCAGTCCTCTGCTGCATCCTGAGGGATTCTCCCATGGCTGCAGAGCCCGTGGCATCCTGCTCCAGCACGTGTCCACAGTGGATTTCTCTGCTGCCACAGCACTGCCTCCCCTCCTCTGCCTGCACCTTAATGCTTCCTGGGCTTGGCTTTGAGCAACGTGCTTGGTCACTGCCCCAACAGGGTCTGATTTCTCTCCTCCTGTGCTGTTCCCTGAGGAGCAGCAGTGATCCTTTCTGCCTTCTCATCTCCACTTTGGACGCTGTTGTTCCCATGGCTGCTTAAAAAAGAGCCATTGCCTCGTGCAGGTCAAGCTGTCACACGTGGTTACGTGACCAAACCAAGCACAGGCTTTTATTTCGAGCTGGTTTTCTGCTCTGTGTTATTTTATCTCATGCAGCCATCTCAGGTATGATGTAGAACAGATTGCCCCCAGCAGCTAATGTGTTTCTGCCTCGGCAGCAGACAGAGTGGCAGATGTAAACACAGGAACGTTGCAGGCTTTCAAACACTAAAAACTCCTACAGAATAGGCAGGTATGTGTACATAAAGATATACAGTGCATTATATGAAAGGCTTTCAGTATATTTGGAGAGAGATTTGTAAATTTGTGAAATCGTGTGTGTATACTTTCTATAGGTTTTTAGGTAAATGAAAAGCCTACATTTCATATATATATATATATATATACACAAATACATGTCTATGTATTTATATATGCTGCCTCCTATTCTTGTAAGCTGTTTTTTCAAAGGCTTCTTCTAGCCTTGTTCAGTGATTCTGCCTTCAGCTGCCACAAGGAGAAAGACTCCCAGTCTCGAGCAAAGCTAAATATTGATTTGAGTCAATCTGGGTGCACTTGGAGACATCACTGGTGTTCATGAATGCAGCATAATCGCTGATTGGAGTGGGGAAATTTCATCATAAAGGCCCCAAAAGGGAGGTTTATTATTGCTTTCTTCCAAATGCCTGAATTTTATTAGCTTCAGTCATTCTTGGCAGGGCAGTGGAATGGGATTTTATAGTTAGCAAAGGAAAAGTAAACACAGTAATCATTTCACAGCCCTGTGCCTGCCAAACCAAGATGGAAATTCCAGCCTTGGTGGGAAGCTGCTGCTTTGCTAACAGATAATAACAAATTCACTGTGGGCTTATTCTTGCTATGGGAGCTGAGGTGTTCAGGTTTCTCTGTAATTCCCTGGTCTGGGGAAGCAGAGATGCTTCATGGTTTTCTGCAGGAACAGGCTGGGAAAGGTTTGTGGTTTGAGCAAGTCCCACAGCCATTCCCAGGAAGAAGTGGTGTTTCTGCTCTGGCCCTTTGGGAACTGCTCTGTCCCATGCTCTTGTTGGTGTTTGGTTTTTCCTTGGCCAGTCTGCTCTGATGGCAGAGCTGAGCGATGCTGAAGGTGTGACACATTTGAGATGCTCCCAGCACCTTGAGCCCATCTCTGCTGCTGTATGGGGGCAGGGTTATTATGGCAAAAAAAAAAAAACCTCCACATAAACCCAAAACTCCCACGTAAGGTTTGTGTTGTATGTTTTCCTGGGCTTATTGAGGTGCAGGGCTTGGCTGCCAGCTGAGATCTGAAGCAGCAGATCCTGCTGTGTTTCCTGGTCCTGGGAGATGCTGTTTCTGCTTCCTCCCACCATCCTGCCCCATGGGCTGGGGCTGGCTGCCACTGTCCCCACCTGCCACCACAGCATGCCACTCCTGATGGAAAACCAGGCAGAGCAGTGAAGGAAATGGCTCCTCAAACAAGCAAAATGCCCCTCAAACAAGCAAAATGCTCCTCAAACAAGCATCCAGTGTGGAGGCAGCCCCTTCCACGTGTCTGCACAATTTTTAGAACAATGAGGCATTGAGCACAGCGGGCTCTGAGGGATGGTGCAGCTGATGGGGCTGTGCACCACCCGTGCTCCTGTCAGCACCGAGCCTGCCGGGCTGCTGGCCGTGCTGGGCTGTGTCCCACATCCCAGAGCTGCTCCTGGGGTCTTTGGGATGCTCACTGGATGTGCTTTATACAGCCTTGAGGGCTGCTGGTGGATTCCTCATGCAGTGGAGAGGCAGCAGAGGTGTCCCTGCTTTGTCCCTCATGGTTTTTACAGCTGAGAGGTATTTGATGTCCTGCTTCATACACCTGAGAGCACAGGCAGACCCTGCAGTAGTGACCCTGAGGACACTGGAGCGAGGTGGTGACGTGCAGCTGGCAGGCTCAGCTCGCTGGCTTCCGTTAGGAGCAGTTACTTCAGTTTGGGGAGCTGACACAGTTGGAGCGGGAGCTGCTGGGGCTGAACATCATCCAGGACATCATCCTGGGACTCCTCATCCTGTGCTGTGAGTCTTGGGAGAGTTGTTGGGAGCCTTGGCTTGGTACAGTGGCTCTTGCATGCAAGAGGAGGTCTGGGTTGTCCCACAACGCAGCTCAGCTGCTGCTCAAACCATTTTAGATCTTGTTTGCATTTCCTTTTTCCATCAGTCAATCTCCTCCTCGGTAGGCAGCTCAGTCTCTGGGATTTGGGGAAAATAATTTTGGGGGATGGTTGTGAGAGAGGGAGGGAGTGTGAGCTGCTGCCTTTAAGTGTATCTCACTTGCAGCAGAAGTGGTTAAATAGAGCTGTCTTCAATCATTCCCTTCCCTCCCCTCTAAATCTGATTCCCCTTCAAGCCAAATTCCCAATATTGATGTTGTGTGCCATCCTGATTAACTCCCAGACAAACCCCTGCTTCACAGGGCTGCCCTGTGCGTATCCCGCTGGGATGTGTGTGGCTGAGGAGTCCCTGCTCCTCCTCAGCCTCCTGCCTCCTCCCTGGCAATAGGAGGAAATTTAAATGTTTCTGAAGAGCAACATTTCCATTTCAAAAGCTGTTCGTTCAAGTGCGTCTGGAGTGGGATTTCTCTCCCCCACTCCTCTCTGAATGGGAGCTTTAGAAGTCTCATTTCCTCTGCTTGATAACACCAGGCTGAGAAGGGCTTTTGTCTTTTCATTTCCCCTCAATTTTTTATTTTTAAATCAGTGAGGTTTGGAGAAGCTGCCGTGGTGGATTTTCCCTCCTCCTCCCATCTTTGCCCATGTGCTGGAGGATGCACCTGGCATCACCCAGTGAATGAGCTGGAGCTTCCTGGGCACAGCCCACCTGGGAGCAGCCTGTCAGTCCCTCCTGGGAGCAGAGGAGCAGGAGGTTTGCTGCCCTGTCCATGCTGTGGAGCTCCTGGGAGCAGATTTGCTGCCCTGTTCATGCTGTGGAGCTCTGTGCTGCCCTTCCCAGCCATCCCACAGGGCTCTGGTGTCCCAGCACCCCAGGACAGTGCTGGCTGTGTTGGTGCTGAGCCTGGCTCAGGATCTGGCCCTGTGTTTCCAGCACATGATGCTGCAGTGGCTGCAGTCCTGCTCACTGGTTGCCCACCTGCTTTTTTGGCTTTTCCAGTTGGTGGGAAGTTGTATTTTTTGTCAGGATGCTCAGCAGAGCAGATGTAAGCAGATGCAGTGCCCAGCTCCCACTTCTGCAGGACTGATGGTTGTGGATGCAGGCACTGTCCCAGCAGTGCAATGGTATTTGTGCTGTTCACTGGACTGTTGCACTGGTATAAAAAGGGATTTTTATTCTGCAGAAGCCTTTTTTACAACACCTGAGCTTGCTTTTCAAACAATATCTAGGCCTGGAGGGCTTTCTACCTGCTTGAGGGACAGCTGGGATTTGGCAGGGACTATTCCAGCACCTTCTCTCAGAGGGAACTTGCCTGCTGGGATTAAGATGGACCTTGATGTTTCATCCATGCCTGGTTGACATGCTGGGAAGACTCAGAACTTGCTTTGCTGCATGTGGTAATTGAAAGAGGATGAGTGACACTGAAAAAAAAAATAAAAATGGGAGACTAAAGCTTTGACAGGCATGGAGTGAGTGTTCATCCCCCTGAGGTTTGTGGGGCTGGGTGACAAGGTGCTTCCTAGGCTGCTGCAGGAGGTTTGGGGATTGTGCCTGCACCCCCAGGCAGGCACCTCCCTGCCTCCCTAAAGAAACTCTGTGAGCAGCAGGCACAAGTAGGAATGCTAAAACAGGCTCTGGTGATGATTCAGAGATTCCTGTGAAAGCTGCCCGAAATGGGCTGACCCCAGGGAGTGCAGGGGAGGTTTGAGCCCCAGCAAGGAGGAGCCAGGCTCTGCCATGAGCTCCCCATTTCCTTTAAAATGCTGTTCTGCAGCCGGGGGTGACCCCACTGCCTGGCTGAGGGCCAAATGGGGCAATTAAAAATTTCCCTCCCTGCCTTGGCACGTCATGCAGGAGGCATTTCTGTAGTTTGGTCCTTTTTAAGAGGTTTCAAGCATGAGCTCGTGTGTGCAGTGTCAGCACGGGTGGCTGCTGGCCGAACAAATTACAGAAAGAACATTCAAGTTGCAGCTGGAGGAGTGGAAGGGCTTGAGTTTAACTTGTCCTGCCCTTGTCTGCTGGAAGCAGCAGGACCCTGTGTTTGCTGTCCCAGCCTGGGACAGGCTCTGCCCTGTGCTGGGTGGGTCAGGGGCTGCTCTGCTCCCTCCTCCTCATCTGCTGGGTGGGCTCAGGCTGTCTGTACCTGCCCAAACCGTGCATTTATTCACAGCTCTTTTGGAGCATTTGCTGTTGGCCTGGAATGCTCCACTCATGCCAGCATCTCTTCCATCTCAGCCTTTTCCTTCCCTTTGTAGAAGTGCAATTCCTTTCCTGCAGCTTCCCAGAACCAGGACCTCACTCTGCCTGCCTGCTCAATTCCAAGTCATTCCCCTAAGGCAAGCACCAAGATGAGATTTTTATTAATTTTTTTTTCCTTTGGCTTGGACATTTTTGCAGTGTTAACAAAAGGCAAATCGCTGGCAGAGAGAATTACCAGATGTATCAACTGTACTGAAGATGCTCAAAGAAAAAGTTCCCAGAATTTTTCTGAATGTTGCAGAAAGGCATATTTTCTTGTAAACTTGTTCTTGGAAGTGACAGAGTTGTTTTGGCTGGAATTCCCTGTTTAGGAAAAAAAAAAAAAAAAAAAAAAAAAAAAAAAAGACTAAAAATGCCTAAAGCTGATATTCAGCATGGAAAATTTCAGTCCAGACAGTTACTGTTGGAACAAACTTAAGGTCAGCTGAAAATCCAGGGATGCAGAATAGGCAGTGTTGGGGAATTCTTAATGAGAGGTGGAGCAATTAGCTCCTCGCTGTAATGAGTAGATGGGTAGGTGAGAATTCATCACTCCTAAGTCAGTGGGGAACGCTGGCATTCGATGCAATTATTATCCACTAATGGGGATAATAAAGGAAGGGAATGAAAGGCACAGCATCCATTTGTCGGGTAATGCCTTCGGTGCTGTGGGAGTTTGCCTGAGTCAGGATTTCCGAATTTGACCCGTTATTTTAGGCTGAGCCCGTCAGGCTGTTTGGCGGTGCTGCTGTAGAATTCTGCAGCGCTGAGATCCAGAGCAGCATCTGCAACACCACGGAACAGCTCTTCAGAGCAGGAGCAAGTTTTGGGAGACCAGATACAAGGCTTTGGTTACTGCATTTACTGAGGCTGGCAAGGTTTTACCACCCTCATAAATCTGCCAGGGAGGGAGGGGTCAGCATTTGGTACTGGTTTTGCAATTAAATTGCTTCAAGCTGTTGAAACATTGGGGGAAGTTTTTTGACCTACTTTCGTGCAAGCTTTAGAAATTGTTGGGATGTTTTCTGCTCTGTCTGCGTGGAATTCAGCTGGATTACGGAGGAAAGGAATTTTGTGGGCCTGCTCGTAAAGTCAGATCTATTAAAAAAAAATAAATTAAATTTAAAAAATACCCCTGGCTTTGTCTTCAGACAGCTCCTTGGTCCCCAGCTTCATGAATTCCCATGAGAGCACGTAGTGGGCTGCATCCATTGAAAGCAATCCCTGTTTTTGCACATGCCATGGAGAGTGGGGATGGAGGAAGGAGGTGGGTGACGCCTTGGTCCCACAGCTGGCATCCCTGGGGAGCACTGGTTGGCCTTGCAGGGGAACAGCCACGTGCTCCTGGCTGGTGAGCAGCACCCCAGGTGCTCCCCAGAGCACACTCGGGTCTCCATCCTGCTCTGGCAGCCCTTGGAGCACGTGGGGATGCAGCCCAGCTAGAGCCCAGCTGTATTTCAGAATTAAAACCCCATTGAAGGGGCAGGCTGCAGAAGGAGCCCTTAGCACAGCAGATGGCCACGAACAAAGGAATTGCAGTAACTCGATGTACTTTTCACTGCTCGGACTCCCTGACTTTTTGTACTCGTGCACCTCCCTGGGGAAACGAGACATTAATTTTCAGCTCCATAACTTTTTCCCTCTCTCAGTGCTGTCATCCTGGGGCTTAAGATATGTCAGAATGTGTTGGACGCTTTTCCAATTAAAAAACCAAATTCCTTTAGTCTGTATTTGGCTCACTTAGGAGTTTTATATGCATATTTTTACCTAAAAACCTGACTGATGGACAAGTGGGGTTTTGCTTTCCTGTGTGGTTCTCATCCCAGGGAGTGTGGGAAGCCCTGGGGGCTCGGTGTCTGCTCAGAGTGTGATGCTGCTCATCCCTGGGCTCCTGGACAGGGAGGATGAGCTGCTGGCTCTGCAGTGTGGCACAGCCCCACACGGATGGGGATTTGGGAGAGGTGTTGGCTGGTGGAGTGCTGGAATGTTCTCTGGCTCAGTGCTGCCATGAGACGCTCAGGTGGCGGAGGCATCCCCACAAGGAGATCCCCTGATCACAAGTTCATGTGAGGGGTTTTTTTGGGAATTAATTTGAGCACAAATGGAGTGGCCCCAGCCTATCCTCCCTGCTTTGGCAATCTCCTCCAGCCCGTGAGGACAGGAGATGTGTGAGTGGGCAGGAGTTGAAGATAACACCTCATAATCCCTCCTGGCGCTCCAGCAGGAAATGCTGCTGCTGGCTGATAATTAGAAAGTGAACAGGCTGTGGAAGAGATGATGTCGGCATCCCTAAATCTCTGTCATGGGCTTGGGGGAACATCACTAATGATCTGGATTAGAGAGGCAGAGAGGGAACCTGTGGCATCCCTAAATCTCTGTCCTGGGCTTGGGGGGGGAACATCACTAATGATCTGGATTAGAGAGGCAGAGAGGGAACCTGAGGATGAGATGTAGGGCAAACACCGTGAGCCGTGCTGGACATCCTGAGGCTCATCCAGGCAAGCAGCTCTGCTCTGCTGGGCTCTGGAGGTCTGGAAGCTCCACTGGGGAGTTTTGAAGATGCAGTCAAGGGATCAGCAAGGTCAAAATGCACTTTGCAGCAAGAGTTAGGTGCAGATGGAGCAGAGCTACCAATGTGCTGTCTCCTGAGGGTGGGAAGCAGCTGAAAAAATGACCCTTGAGGAAGGCTGGGCTGCATCCAGCTGTAGCTGCTGAGCTGAAGCAGGGCACAGATGCTCTTTTAAATCCCTCCAGCTCACATGCCTTCTCTGTGAGTATCACAGGCTGGGTCAGTAATGCAGAATAAGCAGGTGGAGATGGACTGGTGCAGGTTCCAGTGTGTCCTGGGACCACGCTTGGGGTTCCCAATATAATTTTTTTCTTGTGGACCAGGTGTTAGTGTGTCTGAAGGCAGGGACATCAGATTTACCTGGAGACTTACGTGCTCTTCAAGGCATCAATAGGCAGTTGTCTTATCCTTCTCCTTCCTCTCTTTCTTGCATGTATTTAAAGTCACTGCTTTATAGCAGCCTCGCTCCGTCAGCTGTGTTGGGAATTTTTATTCCTAAGCATGTGGAAGAAACCCACCCCACAGTCTGGCCTTGCTCTTTGACAGCCTCCTCAGTGATAATTGTTTTCCTCAGTGCCAGCACCTCCTCTTGCTGCGGGGAGGTTTGTGCAGCCTCTGCCCCCCTCACACCCACCCTTGTTATCATTTAAATCACAAAACAAGGCCAGGGATAAACAGGAGCTGCAGTAGCTGTTAGCCGTGTGTAAAAACAAATCACATGGAAACAGTATAATTACTGAGAAAATATCAACTTGAGTAATGCAGTAATTGTTTTCTTCCCTCCAGCAGATTTATTCCACCTCTCCCAGCTCTTGCTGGTTGGGAAGTCTGTGACTTCACGTTAATAAGGAGAATTTCACATTTCACCCTGCACTTGCTCAGGGTTTGACACTGTCTAGAGCAGGGGAAAGTATTTTGAGGGTTTCTTGAGAGCTGTGGGAAGCAGAGCACTAGCTGAAATATCTCTGACCATTGGGGTCTTCCCTGTGCTCTGAGCAGACTCTGGTCTTTGCATATCACTTTTCAACCCACTTTTGTGATTTATAAGGGCTTCTTTTATGCCTTGCATAAATCCATGAACTCTGCTTTTTGGATGTCAGCACTGCACAGACAAGATTTTTTTTTTTTTGCCTTTAGTTTTGTTTTTTCCTTCTTTTTGCTGCTTGTCATTTTGTTGATTTAGAGAGGTGCTTGTGACATGACAGTGCCCAGTATGTGAGGTCCAAGGACATTGCCTCTCTCTATTGCTGTAATCATCTCCTAATACCAGATGATGATGATGGTGTTTGTGCTGTGACTTGCAGCTATTTCCCTTACTCAGCTTTGCTGCTCTTTTGCTTCAGATTCTGCAGGGTAAAAAGATAAAAATCAGGACCCAGGTTTCCAAGGTGTTTTGCTCCAAGTAGGAGTTTAAAGATGCCCTGTCCTGCACATTGACAGATGAGAGAAAGTATAATTTGTTTCATGTGCACAGTGAGGAGCCTTTCTCTCCTGCATTTTTGGCAGGTAGCTTCCTTTCCTTTAGAAAAACCTACCCACCTACAAGCCACTGCCACTTCCCCTTCCTGTGCCTTAATCTGAGCAAGATTTCATGAACAGCTAATTTATCTTTTGCTTCTTGTGGTTGTCCTGCTCCTCTTGACTTGAAAAAAAAAACCAACCAAAACCACAAAAAAAAAAAAACCACTTGGGGAGAACACAAAGCCTTCTCATGGCAGCAGACTGACCATTTTTGATGTCTAATAGTAGGAAAGTAAAACAAGACGGGATCTTCTCTTCAGGATTCTCCAGAAAGCTCTCATGTTCTTCTAATGGATGCTGCTTCTTCTAATGGATGCTGGATACAACCAGCTTAGCATTTCTGTGCCTTTGTGCTCCTGAGGTGGATGGGGCTGAGGCAGGACAGTGAGAGGGGGGTTTTGGGGTGCTCCTTTGCCTTCTGTCCCTTGATGGCAGCAGTGGGAAGGGCGTTGGTGCCTCCAGGCTGCATCCAGCAGGGAGGGGTGGAGGCTCACAGCAGATGCTCTTGGGATGCTGAGCAGTGCTGGGTGCTGTCTGCACACTCACCACACTCAGCATGAGCTGCAGCAGGGCTGGTGGGTAACCCAGAGCCACCACCCACGAGCCTGGTTAGCTGGGGGAGCACAGAGGGGTCCATCATGGCAGGAGGACACCTGGGCAGAGGCCCAACAGAGGGGTCCACAAGCCAGCATCCAGGTCCATCATGGCAGGAGGACACCTGGGCAGAGGCTCAGCCCTGGCTTTCTCAGGTGTCAGCACGGAGAGGAGGGTGCTGAGCACAGAACAATGCTGGATTTCTTACAGGGCTGCTGTAATGAAGGTGGCAGAGCTGTGTGAACTTCTTGCCTTGTTTGCCTCCCCCATCCCTCCCCTCCCCTCCCAGCAGCTGCACTGTGCTGCCTGCCCAGCCTAGCACTGGTTTAGGGTTACCAATGGAGCCACTGCTCCTCTCCTCCCGCTCCAGGAAAAGAAATCCATCCTCTCACTAAGCAAATGAATAGATAAACTTTTAATTAAGGCGCTGGGTGGCTGCCAGAGAGGAGTGTCCTGGGTCAGGGTAGGCTGGTGGTGTGCTGTGATCCCATCTGTGTGGCCAGTGGCTGTCAAACAGCTGCCTCATCCCAGGTGTGACCATCCCTGGTGGGCAGGAGGGGGCTGCTTGCCTTGGAGCTGCAGAGGGGAAGGGAGAGGCAGGAGAGGCAGCGTGGCTGTGGGCTGCTCCTGGCACACCAGCAATTGGGCTCAGCAAAGGTGTTAACTGCTGGGGGCAAAGCTGAATGTTTTGGTGTGTTTTCCCTCAGCCCTGGGTCATTAGAGCTGCTCCCTGTCATGGCCACAGAGGTTTTGCTGATCTCTCCAGTCTCTCTGACTTGAAGGGTCTTGTTGAGCTGAGAGCCTCTTCACCTGGAATTTGAAACATGTCAGTTTGGTCTGTTTTTATTTTGACTCACCTATCCCCTTTTTCTCCATATTTGGATGGGTGCATTCAACATCCAACCCTCAGAGTATCCCCAGGGTTTGGGAAGAGATGGAGAAAGACAGCCATGAAGGAGCTAGGAGCCTTCTTTCCTCCCAGGGGCTGCCCTCCTAACCCCTTCTCCTTCAGCATGGCTCATGCTGCTCTTGTCTCTGTGGCACTGTCTGAGGAGGAGGTGATTGTGTTGTCTCATTTTTGCCTTGAGAGAAGGTGGTGTAGCCTCGAGCCCTCCGAAGGGACAGTGGTGCTGGGAGCTCCTGAATATGGATGGGTTTATTGATCCTGTGAGAACATGAGCAGCACTCAGGGTGGTGTGAGCCTCTGAGGCTTTGTCAGGAGGAAGAGCTGCTGTCGTGTCCCTGGGAGAATAACCTGGTTCTCTTTGGAGATGCTGGAGGTTGTGGAGCACTGTGGTGATGTGATCTGACAGCTGGTCCTCCCTCGTCTAGCAGGTTTTTCTGAGGGTTCTGTGCATCTCAGAAGGCTGGGAATGGGCCAGGGAGCTGTGGGAGGACGAGAGAAGGATCCAGAGTCTCCCAGGAGAGAGATGATCCGGTTGTTTTTACGCTTCCCAGGATCGTGGCCTGCCTGGCAAGCTGGAGCCCGTGTCGCCGGTGAGCCCTGCCCACGGCGAGGCCGAGCTGGAGCTGCTGCCCGCCCGGCTCTCCAAGGAGGAGCTCATCCAGAACATGGACCGCGTGGACCGCGAGATCACCATGGTGGAGCAGCAGATCTCCAAGCTGAAGAAGAAGCAGGTAAGAGGCTGTGGTCTGGAGGGGAACACGTGCCCTTGCTTCTGCACGCTGGCACGGGCCCTGTCCTTGCCCCTGCGTGGCCACAAGAGGGGAAGTGGCAGCGCCAGGATCACCTGTGTCCCTGCTCCCTGGTGTCACAGGGGTGGTGGCTGCTGTGCCTGCAGTCTGGAGCTGGCAGTCACACGATGAGGGAGAGAGCTTTGGAACCCCAGCTCGTGGCTCTTTGCATGTCAGAGAACCTACAGGAGAGAAAAACGTGTCCTCGGTGCCTTGGCAGTGGATGTGCAAGTGGTGAGCAGCAGGGCTGCAAGCACAGCCTGGCTTGTCCCACTCACCTGGACAGCCCAGCATAGCACAAGGTCTTTTCTTTTTCCTTTCCAGCAATTCTCTCCCCAGTGCTGTTGTTGCTGCCAGTATTCAGTACTGGGCTGTTTAAACGTTGCTGCAATGACCAAATGGCCCTTGCAGTGCCTCCAGTCCCCTTTCTCTGGATCTTTCCAGCTCTTGCAGCCTTGAGCAGCATCTGATCCAGCTCCAGTCAGGGCTGTGCTTGAGCAGGGATTTGAATCTGATCTTCCTGGCTGCAGCTTTTCCTTGCACAGGAGCACTCACCAGCAAAAGGATGGCCCACTCAGTGTTGGCCTGTACATAATTACCATAAACCCATTAAGAGATTAATATGACAAAACCCTCAGGGACATCTGTGAAAAAACCCAGACTTAAGGGCTTTCACTTTTTAAAGCAAATCATTTCTCTGCCTCTTTTTGTCTGGTTGTTTTATTTTCTTTGCATGGGATGAATTTCTGAACTCCTTGATGGCTGCTAATCCCAAACTGCCCAAGAGGATTGGCCTTTCCCAAGGGGTTGTAGCTACAATAGGAATTTGGGAATGGAGCAAAACTTCTGCTTGAACTGTTTGTTGGAGGTCCTTAGAGTGAGCATGCACTTGCTCTTCCCTGTGAGATCTGTATTTTCCCATACCAAACACAGTTCCTTTCTGTCCTGCAGGACAAAGCAGGAATATTTTCATTTTGTTTTCAAGCAGTGTGGTTGAATTGACATGAAGGACCCTTTTTTTGCATGTGTAGCTGTGTATCTGCAGAGGTGTCTGAGCAGAAGCAGCTGTGCTGGGGGTGTGAGGCAGCAGCCCTGTGTGCCAGCTCAGGGGGCCCAGAGGAACATCTGGAGTGATGGAAACCACAGAGGTTCCTCTTGCTGGTTTTGGGGTGAAGGCAGCCCTTCCCCTCTCCCTCGCAGGAAGCTCAGACAGAATGTTGGTGTCCTCTCCCACCTGGAGAGGGCACCTGGCTGCTGGTCCGTGTTTGTTACTCACATTTGAGGAAAGAGGTGCCAACCAGTCATTTCCTGCTCTGGAAAAGGGCTTCCTGAGTGGGAAGGGCAGGGAAGGTCCCTGTCATGGCAGCTGGGAGGACTGACAGCTCTGATGATCCACTGCCTGACTTTTCAGGGATGCTGAGGAGCTGCTGCTGATGCTGACAGGAGCAGCATATGCTCCTCGCCCTTAAAATCAAACTGTCTTTCCATGAGGAAATGGGGTTTTTATTGTTGGCTGCTCAGTTGCTTTATTTCTTCCCTAAGAACAAATTTTATGATTCTTCCTGCCCACAAAAATTCTCTGTTAAATGGGGAAGAAGGTGAAAGTGGCTGTTGGCAGTAAAAGTGTCCCCTCCCTTCCTTTTATTCTTTTTTTTTTTTTTTTTAATTTTTGGCACATGGTGGCAAAGTTGTATGGTAGCAAAACTAACCCCCCCCACTATGGCCTCCTTCCCTCTCTGGCTGGAGCCTTCCCCATCCCAGTCCTCCAGCAGAGCTAGCACATCTGGGAAGAAGTGTTTTTGGAGCAGGGGGTCCTGTCTGAGATGCTCCAGGAACGTTTTGTGCATCTGAGCTGTCAGTGCAGGAGCACGAGTGAGGGAAAGCAGCGAGCCTGGAACAGATACTGCTCCTGCAGGAACGTCAGTGGAGCAGAGGAGATGTTGCATGCAGCCAGAATATCCTAATGCTTTTCCCCTCTGTCTTTGGGAGGCCTTCTCAGGGTAATTAAATACGCTTGTATGGAAAGGCTGTGCAAAAAATAATAAAAAAAATAATCCCAACCAACCACAATCCACCATCTCTCTCTTTCTGGTTGTTCCAAAAATGGCAGGGAAGGCTCTGCCTGGACTTTGCAAGAAGCAAAGCTGAGAAACCTTCCCCAAACCCTGCACGCCCCTGGCAGGAGGCCACCTCCGTCAGCCATCCCCCGCTCATTCATGCGCCATATGCGCTTAAATCTCTCCGAGTCCTCTCTCCCCCTCTTCCTGACAGGGAAGGATAATCCTTATGCATTTATTCCTGGCAGCGGCACCGGGGATCTGAAGGAGAAATAAACTGCTGGGCTGTTCTCTGCAGTGGCGCCGGAGCCTCCCTGGGCGCTGAGCTCAGCCAAGGGCTCTCCGGGAGTACAACACTCCCACCTGGTGATGGAGGTGGAGCCGCCTGCGAGGAAGAGCTCCAGGGTTTCCCTTTCCACCGGGCTGAGTTTCCTGTGTTCCCTTTGAAGGTGGTTTTCAGAGCTGCCCTGTGGCTGGAAGGCTCTGCTCTCCCCGGGCAGGTGGAGCACGCCAGTGCCCAGGTGATGGCAGCTGGGTGCTGTGTGACAGCCTTGGCTTCACCAGGCAGGTGTGTGCAGCACAGAGCTGCTACCTGCAGGGATGGGACCTTCCTGAAGTGCCACCCACCCTCCCACCAGTGCTGCGGCCTGCAGTGTCCCTCTGTAGCACATGGTCCAGGCAAAGGGTCTCTCTCCTGGTGGGGGCACCTCTTCCACTTGGAAAAGGGTTGGCCTGTGGGTGTTGTGGCTAATGGTGGCATCTTCAACACTGCTGCCCTGTCCTCCATTTGGGGAGAGGAGGGAGGTCTGGGGCAGCCACTCTGGGTGGAGGGAGGGAGTGTGCAGCCATCAGGACTCATCTCTCATCCCACTCTCTCCCTGTAAAGGTCACAGTCCCAGCCTGGCTTTTGTGGCAGACCTTTAAGAAATCCATTTTGTCCCTGTCTGGGAACCCTGACCTATTTTGCTTTGCCATTTCCCACGGCTCCCAGGAGTAGCCGTCGAGGCTGCAGTCAGGTGCTGCCTCCAGCCCCTCCTCACTTCCTTACCCCAGCATCCAGCCCTTTAATATCCATACACTGCTACACCACAGCAAGCAGAGTTTAATTCTCTACTGTACTTCAGCTATAATTAGATTAGTATTTTTTTCTTCTAATGAGCTGTTTTTAATGAGCCTCCACTTAGTGGCAAACTTTCGTTTCCTGATAGGCCATCAAACCCTCTCGTCTGAAATCCCTTGCTGCACACCCAACCACTTGGCAGAATTTTTGTGGCTTTCCAGAACGATATAGCCAAGTTTTGGATGCTTTGACTTTTTTTTTTTTTTTTTTAAACACAAATATTTCCCCCAAGAGACGTAGATATATCTGATCCTTTTTGCTGGCTTGTTCCTGGCTCTTCTCACTCATGCCTGGAGTAACTCTAAGGCTGATGCCAGTTTATGGGACACAGGCTTTCCTGTGCTGCCAGAGCCTGCTCCCCACTCTGGCTGGCAACAGCAGCCTTTTTGGCTTTATCTTGGTCTTCCCTATACTGCTGCTGTTCCCTCTGTGGGGAGAGGTGTCCACCTGTGGGGAGGTGGAGTTCACAGCATGGAGTGCTTCATCTACTGAAACACAATTTTAGGAGTGTGAGTTTTCTTAGCCAAGCCTGTCTGAGTGCTTCAGTGCTTTCTTGGGTTCATCCCAGGTATGTCTTCCTGCCCTGGTGTGCTAAAGGTTTCATCAGCAGGAGTAGAGGTGATGGGGAGGAGGAATAGATGCTCTCCTTCTTCTCAGGCCAGCATCTGCCAGTGTCTCTGGGAAGGCAGTGCTGAAGCCAAGTCCCAGGAGCATTTTCTTCCTAGTACAAGACTCACTCGATTTTCCTCATGCTTCAACAGGGGATGCTTTAGCTGCAGGAAAAAACAACAAACTGCAAAGATTTGGAGATTCAGAGCCTAGCAGGGAAAAACCCTCAGCGTTTTTTGACAGCCTCTCCCTCTCCTGTGCCTGTGCTGCCCCGCAGCTGCCGCGCACGGCTGCGCTCTCCCTCCTCACAGGCTGGTCCCAGGAGGAGCCTGGAGGAATCTGGGATTTCCTCTTTCAGCTGAGCAGTTCCTCAAACTTAGGGAAGGGCTGGGATGTTGCAGGTGGAATGTCAGGTTTAGCTGCTGACCAGGGTGCAGGGGTGGCTGGTGCACGAGTCATTTAATGGAGCACAGTCATCCCAAGGCATCTCCTCCAACCACTCCACTGGAAGGTGAAGCTGAGGGTGGAGAGCAGCCTCGCTCATCACCCCTGGCTCCTCCACCTCTCCCTGCACGCAGCAGCAGCTCCAGAGGCAGGTAGCAGCAGGGAGCCGGGCTGGAGCTGTGGTTTCATTGAAGTGTTCCCAGTCAAATCGTTATTTCTAGCCTCGGGCCCGTTCCAGGAGGCTCCTTTGAGGCAGGTCCTCCTCCTCCATACCTGAAGCACGCCGACCCACGAGCACAGGGCCGGTGCCGGGGGCAGGCCAGCGCTGCGCCTGCGTGGCTGGGGCTGCTGTGGGCTCTCCTCCCCAGCTGTGAGCTCTGCTTTCTCCCCGTGCCTCCCCAGCCCCTGGCTCGCAGGAAATCTCCTACCAGGGCGGTTTCTGCCTCGGTCAAGGCACCACAGAGAGTCTCGTGTGGACGGGGACGGCTGCGTTTCTCGCTGTGACTCACCCTCCTCCTCCCCCCTCTCCTTCCACAGCAACAGTTGGAGGAAGAAGCAGCCAAACCACCAGAGCCTGAAAAACCCATCTCTCCCCCTCCTATCGAGTCCAAACATCGCAGCTTGGTGCAGATCATCTACGACGAGAACAGGGTGAGTCTGGAGATGGGGGAAGGACAAACGATTGTGCCGTGTCACCGCGGCCAGGGATGGGGAGGTTGGTGAGGATCAGGTGGGGGATTTTCCTGGGTGTTACCTTTGGGGTGGAGGCCGTGGGAGTGGGATAGATGGAGCCCTGTTAGGATGGTGCAGATGAGCACTAATGTCTTCTGAAGAACCTGCCTGGGGGTTTTCCTCTGATCAGCCTTAGAGATGAAGTGTTCAAGAGATGCTTCAGTCTCCTCTCTGTTTAACAGTTTGCTTCATCCTCTCCTCTGGGAGTGAACCAGCTTGAAAGCTGCCTCAAGGGGTGGGCTTTGACGTGGTGGGTGGGCTGCATGGATGGAGGGTGACATCTGTGCTGCTCCAATACTGGCAGGCCAGCTGTGAGCCCTCCTGGCTGCCCCTAAACCCCCCAGGCTGGAGCAGCAAGGATGTGGCTGCAGCCGTGGCTGGATTTGTGGATATTTGATGCTGTAAATAGCATTAACAAAGGTCAGGCTGGCATCCCTGGCACTGGATCTCTGCCTTGACCGCTCATTTATCAGCTGTTGCCTGTAACAGCAGCCCGAGGAGAGATGAATTTTGCTGTGTGCATCGGAGCGATGCTCAGAAATTGGGCCCTTTGGTAGATAATCAAGCATATTCATTTTCATTTAGGTGTTGGATAAAAAGGATGATTTTGCATAAAAGGAAAACTACCAGTCGCTAATTATTTTGAATTGCGAGGCCTGCGATTTCACTGGGAGCTGCAGAAATCCAGGTGCCTGACTCCTAAAAAGAAAAAAAAAAAAATCGCCTACCCTGCGCTCCCAGGCAGTGCAGTTTTCCTGGTTTTCCTTTTTCCATCTGCTTCTCCCCCTGAGCAGTAGGAAAGCCAGAGCTGGCACGGTCTGTTGTGTGAGTGGGTGAAGGCTGAGGTCGATGAGTTTGAAGCATTAGCAAGCACCAGCTGGTGATGGCTGCACAGCCCTGGGCTTTGGGGGCAGTGCTGAGTGTTCCTCAAAGCCATTCTCACCACCAAGTGTCCTCTCTGGGGATCCTGGGCTAGATGGATTGTGCTTCCTGTGCAAGGGGGAGGCTCAAAAAAAGTGAGCTTTCAAACATTTTTATTCCTGTACATTTGAGCCCTGTCCTCCTTGGACACTCTTGTGTAGCTGAACCACAAGGGGAAGAAATGGGTGATGGTGGTGAGGCAGGAGGGAGAGGTGATCTTCAGCCATCACATCCCCAGCAGCCTGCATTGTGGCAGTCCCCATTAGCTGGAGCTCAGGGCTGGGTGTCCTGCCAACCCCCTGTCCTGCTTTGTCACCTCATCTCTGCCCATGCCAGCAGAAGGGTCACACATTCCCTCCCACCACCTTCTCACAGCAGACAGGGTCTGCTCTCCAAGCCTCACCACCACTCAGGGTGGTCCCTTGGCACCCATGGGTGGTGGCAGAGGTTGTGGAGGGCAAGCATGGAGGTCTACATTTCTCCTGGAAAGTCCATGGCCGTAACACCTGGGACACTGTCCCACAGTGCTCAGAGCTGGTGGTGTCCCTTTGTCAGTGTTAGGGGCATCTCAGCCAGCTTGGTGCCAGGGGTTTCACCATAACCTTTGTGATGGGTGCACTCATTCCAGGTGGTGCCCAGCAAGCAAAGGTCACGTTGGACACCAGATGTTTGTATGATTTCAAATCTCTGTGTTCATGTCTGAATTATGCCAGGGAAGGGCAAGCAAGGATTCTTCCCTGTTCTTGTCAAGTGCCCTTGCGTGTCGTGTGTGAGGAGCCCGTCTGCGGGCGGGACACTCCAACCAACAACCTTCCCTTTGGCTTGAGAGAAACCAGAGCAGGCTGCAGGCAGGTTCCTCCTCTGGAGAGGACAGGATCTGTCTGTGAGCCACAGAGAGCTGGCAGCATCCCTGGCCAGCTGGGATGGCTGAGGGGTGGAAGGAGCCTTTCCAGTACCACAGCAGGGAGAGGCTGATCTGGGGCTGCAGGGGAAAGGCAGTGCTGAGTGTTGTGTTTGTCGAGGCTCCAGTAACAAGGGTGGGAATCAGGATGTAATTGCCCTTCTAAAGAGCATTCATGGGCTCAGCTTTCAGCCTCTCGTGTACTGAATGTTTGGGATACATTTTTGTGGTGGTTGCTCTGCCTTTGGGGCCAGCAGGAGGAAAGCTGGAAGAGGAAGGGTCTTGGGATTAGAGTCAGTTGAGATTGTGGTGGAAAAGGGTGGCTGGTGGTCAGCTGTAGGGTGGGTTTGATGGCAGTAGATCCTCCAGGTGTTTCCATCTGTCTTTGAATGTGGGAGACACCCAGACACTCCTGTGCTGACCTGCAGCTTTACAATTAATTGCAAGGTGAGGTGGTAGGAGCAAAGGACTGCAAGCCGGATAGAAATGTATTGATTTAGAGTTAATGAAGGTCACTGAGCCAAATTTTAAGCTTTTCTGCCTCTTCTGTGCCGTGGAAAAGCAGTGAAGTTGATGCCTGGAGGTCTACTTGTGGGAAAAGCGTCAGTAATGGCTGAGCCAGGGCTCCAGCCCATGCACAAAGGGAAGGAAAGCCAGATTTACTCGCATCGCTTGGCTTGTGGCTTGCTTGAGGGAGGCAGTGCACGCTAAGAAATGCAAATAAAAAGAGGATATTCAGGCCTCAGGAGGAGGCGAGAAAGGAAAGCACCCCAGAAGTGCTGGCAAAGCCTGAAACGATCTTTAAAGAGCAACGTTGTGGAAGGGGCAGAAAGCCAGCCCTTGTGCCGATCCCCGAGCAGGTGGGAGGCAGCAGCTCGGTGGAGGGGCTTCTGCCTGGCTCTGGCTGAGCTTTGTGTGAAGCAGGGGTCTGTGCTTCCCCGTTCCCACCGCTCCTGCCAGGCCGTGCCGGAGCCGCACACTGCCCGCAGTCATTCCCGAACAAAGGAGAGACCCAGAGCGGTCCATGGGAGAGGAGGGGTTACGTGAGGACAGAGCAGCTAGGAAAGCCGGAAAATCAAGTTAGCCAGCCATTCTGTGACCTACTTTCCTTCTGGCGATAGCTGTGGCTTTGCAGGCGTGAATGGTTTCTAATTTTAGCTTATGGTTCATCAGGGAAGTCTGTATATTTTTCTCACCACCGTGCTGGGTATGGATGAGGGGTTGGCATGAGGGCGGCGCTGGGCTGTATCCCATTTTCTCCAAATTCAGGTTTTCTGATGCTAAATGCCCATCACGCTGCTGGTTCCCTCTTGTGACCTACTTAACGGGTATGATTTGAGAAGTTCCTCGGTGTCAGAGAGGATAATTATGGAAAATGTGACCTGTAATCCCCTCTTGCTACACTCTGCTGGACATGTAATTGATTTCCAGAAAAAAATGGTGACTGTACGAATTCTGCTGGGGAAGAGTGGAGAGAAGCTGCTCTTGACTGCAGTCAAATCCTGGACTATGAGGCTGTGGTTGCATTTGGGAAGCTTTTTTTTAGGAAGAAGACTTGGATTGTAGAGGAGCAGTTGATATTCAAAATCCAGGTGCCTTCTCCCCTGCTATGTGCCAACCAAAGCCATTTTCCCTGGTGTCCAAAGATGGGCTGTGAAGTTGCAGCCTAAAATGTTCTTTTTGGGAAATCTTTGCAGTATAACACAGAAAAACACACATTTGTGTTTCCGAGCCAAAATTTCAACTGTAAGTGTCAACTGTACCATTTCTGAAAGGATTTATGAGAAAGGGAGTTAACTTGTTTGGTACTGTAGACTAATCTGACAACAGACAGTGGGCAGCATTGTCAGAAACATTTGAGTCCTATTTTCAAAAGTCTGTTCAGTCCTTGAAGAAACAAAATTGTGTTTGAAAACAGTTATGGGAGCTAAAATTGCCAAGAGCCTTTGAAAAGTGCATGGGAAGCTCAGGGGACGATTTTGGCTGCAGGGTGCTCCTCCCCAGGAGCTGGGTCTTGGTAGGGTGGCACAGAACTACCTGGAAAAATCAGGTTGGGATGGATGCCTCGGTTGATCCAGAGGCTGACAGTGATGGAGACATTGGGGGTCTCCTAAATTAAACCCTGTGAGTGATTTTAGTGTCTCCCCTGTGCAAGAAAGCTGATCTCTGCTGAGTCTGGCACCTCAGAGGTGGTGACTGTGTGACCCAGCCTCCTTGAGGACTTTAATTTGCAGCTCTGGGATGTGTTATTGTATCAACAGAATTTACCTTTCTTCTACCTCACATCCCCATAACCAGGACAGATCATCTGTGTGTATTTTTAGCTGTAGCTTTATTCCACTGGGCATTCATGGGATTCCTTGCACCTGCCTTCCCTTGAAATCAATTACCTGGGCTGAAGATGTTTTTGTGCTTTAAATGGAAATTTCCAAGTCCCTTGCTAAGCCCGGGGAGGACAGCAGCATTGCTCTGTGCCTTTCCTGGGATACAGGGCTGGCAGTACGTCCTGGAGGAAGCTGCTACCAGCATCCCACCACGGTTTAGCTGGGTGAATTCTCCTGCAAGTCACCTGTGTGTCCCAAAAATTCCTGCTTATGTGCGCGTGCCGTCTCTGTGACTGTTGTGGTGACCTGGAGCCCACGGGTGCCCGTGTCCTGCTCTCTGCCAGCCAGGTGAGGGTGGCTGGGGGTCCCTGCCGTGCCCCAGAGCCAGCAGCACTCCTGCTCAGAGGACAGCAGACAGAGCAGCTCCCGTGCTCGTGTCCCTGCAGACCAGCTCCTCTGAAACATCGCCCTCGTTTATCGCCGAGGGAGAGGTGGCGTCGGGACGTGGCGTGACTTCATCCGTGCCAGGGAGGGGACACCTCGTGCTGTGACCCACCACGCCGTGCCGAGGGCTGGGAGCAGTCCCCACGTCACCCCTGTGGGTGCCAGCAGCCACGGGAGCTCATCCCTGTCTGCTGTCAGCCCTCGGAAAAACTGGGTTTGATGCAGGGCAGGCAGGGGGAGCAGCAGCAGTTTCCTCTGGCTTGCTCTTGAGATTGAGCTGGTGGAAATCAATAAGATTAAATTTTAATTCGTTTTCTGTCTTGATGCTTGTTCCTTCAAAAGGGCACAGCTATCTATCTATGAATTCAGCATTATGCTGTAAAATTGGAATTCAAAGGACTGTTTGGAACTTTTTCCATCCCCTGCTGCTGTTGTGTCTGTGCAAAGCACGTTCCCAGATATCAGTTTACCCTCAAATACCTTCATAAAGCATTAATGCCCCATCCATAAATAAGAGAATAAATAAATGAAGGTTTTTAGCATTGCAAAATATAATCTTGCCGTTAACCACTCACAGACACTGAGTGTGACTCAGATCCTACAGGGATTTGATGTCTGTAGAACTCTGATTTTCTATGAACTCCTGATTTACATGAGAAAGGGAGGAATCGGGCCTGCCTCGTCAGCACGGAGCTGGTGCAGTAAATAAGACCTTAACAGTAAAAGTGCTTTTGAGCATTTAATCTACGGGGCTTTTTTCAAATTCTACTTTACATGGTAGTTGGGATGGGGCCTTTTCATATTTGGCTGATGAAAGGGTCTTGTTTGTTTTGCTTTTGTTTCTAATAACTTGTATTCTGCCTCATCTGAGCTTGGATGCAAAATGGGCTTTTGGAAAGTCTGGAGGAAAACTGGAAAGGCAGGAATTCAGATACTATTGACATTTCTGCATAATAACAAGATTTTTTTAAAAGATAAAATTTAAACAGTCACCCTGGAGTCATTGAGAATCTTTTAATTTTTTATTGGATTTTAAGGAAACTTTCATTTGTTTTGGCTTTTTAAAGGTCCTGGTGTCTGTTTCAGGATCTGGAGTTCCCAAGAGGTGTATTGACTTGGAAGATTTGTTTGTGATTAACCCAGACCAGATAAGGCCATGTCCTGCTTTTTCAGGTCTTGGAAGTAGTGATGAGAACTGCAGAGATCCCAAATCTGCTGGAGGCTGGAAAGCAGACTGCAACACAGCCCTGCTGGCTCTTGGGTTGGGTGACTGGAGCTTTCCTGTAATTGCTGCTGGGCTGAAACGTGGATTTCTGGAAGTTTTCTGTGCAATGCCAGCACTTTGAGCAGTTTTGCAGTGGTGGAATGTTCAGCCATGGTTTGCAGTGGCAAAACCTTGCTGGCACATCCCTTTAAGGTTAAAGTGTGTTTGAAGGGCACCAAAGCCTTGCAGACAGCAGAGTGGGATGAGAGTGTGAGTGGAAACCCAGCTGTGTTTGGGGACTCCCCCACTGGCCGTGGATGGGGTGTGAGCTAGCCAAGGACTGAAACTGTCTGGCAGTGATGAGCCAAAGCCAGAGAGAAGCAAAGAACTGAAATGAGCGGTTCTGTCACAACTCTGTGAGCTGGTGTGAACACACAGCTCACATGTCACCAGCTTCCTCTGTTTTCTTACTGATTGTGATGAGTCACCTGTAACCCCCATTGCATCACCTGCTGGCACTTGGGGACAGTGCTCTGTCACTGCTGCTGTGGTGGGGGGATGGCTCCAGCTCCACACAGGAGGTGGGGGAGCGAGCAGGGCAGCTGCATCCCACGGGCACCCCTGCAGAGCATCAGCCCCTGGACCAGGTGAGAGGGGCTGGGCTCGTGCCACTGAGGCTGACCACGGTTCCCTGGGGCTCATGAGTGCCTCCCTGAACCCCTGAATTTGGGTTTAGGGGGGGCACTCAAGCTTGGTCTGCTGAGAGCACTGTGCTGGCCGTGCCTGCAGGAGCTGGAGAGGGAGGAGTGTTGCTTTCCCTTCCACAGCACTGGGGCTCATCCCACCTGCTTTGTGTGGAGGGCAGCAAATTGCTGGGGTGGTTTGGCTCTCAGAGAGAGCACACTGAGGTTTAAAGGACAGAAAGAAATAGTGCTTGTGGTTGTAGGAGTGAAAATCTTTCCCTATGGAACGGGCATTGCCAGGTTGTGGTTTGGTCCCAGCACATTTTGGCTGTGCTGTTTGCTTTCTGCTGCACGCAGAGAGGTGTCTCGCCTCAGGGTTTACATGATTTCTGCTGACTTCAGCCACACTTCTCCTGAACTTTGTTTTAAACAAAATCCTTCTCCAGCCTACCTTTTTGCCATGCTGCTCCCACAGCCCTGCCTGTCTTGGGGGGATGTGGTGCCAGGACAGGAACTTTTCCCAACACCATCTCCTGCCTCTGGAAGGGCTCTGCAGATCTGTGTGCAGGGCATGTCTGGTCCCAAACAGAAACCCTCCCATTCCCCAGCACTGCTGCCTACGGGATGCTATAAATAACCCCGGGAGCACGGTTCAGCTGCAGCAGCTTTGTGCTGCATGGAACCGTGGCTGGAGTCGGTCCAAGAAAGTGCCGCCTCCTAATTTCAGATCCGCTTTCTCAAAATAACTCCTGTGTTTCCTTCTCTTCCATTTTTAAACTTCGCTTTAAGAAGAGCCCACGCAAAATCCCAGGCTCTCCCTCCTCTGGTTTTGGTTGCTCTGCTGCCTCGTGGGGTTGGCTCCTCATCCCCACGGGAGCTCACATGGCCGGAAAGTTGCTCTCCTGCCTGCTTTCCCCTCCCAAGCCTATTTTAAGTTTCTTCAAAGGAAAAACAAGGGGTTGGAGTTTGCTTTGGAAGCCAAATGCTCTTCAGGCGAGAATGAAGATTTTTGTAGTCTGCAGGGAGGTTTTTGCTGTTGGTGAAGATCTCTTTAGCTCCAGGCCGCTTGGAGGAGCGTGAGCCGGGGTAAGAGCACGATTTCCCTGCCTGTGCCCCTGCCCAGGGGGAGACAGATTCTGTAGGGGCAAATGCTGCTGCCTGATACATCTGTGGGTTCCCTTCTGAATCCCTGGGCCCTGCAGCAGCCTGGTTTTTGTTTCAGACGTGTTTCTTGAGGCACTGATCCCTCCAAAAATGCACTTGGAGGTCCCTTCATGAACACCACTGCTCCACTGGGGCAATATTTCAGGATTCTCTACCAGATCAAGAAAAAAGGGGCTTTGCCTGTGTGCTGGGGGGCTGCAAGAGGGACTGTAAAGTGGTGGGGATCTTCATGTATCTCACTAGAGGTAAAGGCTTAGGTTTGCTTCTGGATGAATTTCCTTCAGCAATACAGGCACGCTGGTGTCATTCAGCAGATGCAGGATGAACCCTGTGGTTTTCTTGTGCAGGATCCATCACTAAACAAAACCAGTATTGGAACCAAGACCTAGGTGGCTGTGCCTTTGGAAGGGAAAGGATTTACCAGGACTGCTGGTGGTCTTTAGCAGAGGTCCTGCTGGTGGGAGGGCCTGGGGGGCTGCCTTTGTACCTGAGCAGTTTGAGCTTTGCATCAAATTCTCCATTCTTTGCATAAATTCTCCAGTCAGGTTCTGGCTTGCTGGGTCCCTAGGGAGGAGCACACCCCCCCTCTGTCTGTCTGTCCTTAGAGATGAACCCTGGCGTGGTGGGAACCTTCTGCTGGGTGTTTTATGTTCTTCCCAGTTCCACTGCCAGCTCTCACCTCGGTCTGCCAGGCCCTTCAGACAGCTCGTTATGGTTCTGCTGTGATCTGATAAAGGCAGCAAGGAGCATCAGCAATTACAGTGGGTGTCAAGTGTTAATTGGGCAGCTTTCAAGATAGAGGAATTTCTTTGTGTACGTACAAAGACATGACGTGCTCGGAATAGCTTCTCCTCCTGATCTTTCGTTCTGGAGACATGTATATTGCAGTTGGTTAATGCAAGACAAATTATGTCATTCTTCTTGATTTGCCACATGTTCTGCCTGTGGTGGTTTGCCTCTGGCTTGTCTCATTAAGTTGTCTAAACATGGCAAATGCAGCAGGCTGAACATACTCAGCTTTTCCTCAAAGTTAATCTCATTGTACACAGCATCGCCAGTCCCTTGCTGTGCCATCCCTGCTGCCAGGGCATCTTCCACCAGCCCGTGGTGGGACTGTCTGCCTTCAGTGAGGCTGCAGTCTTCTGCCCAGAATTATGCAGAATGCAGTTAATTTGTTTGCTGCTTTTTGACCCAGGTGTGCATCAAAAACATTTTGGTAAGCTGATGCCTCCTGCTCACCAGCAGCCAAAGGCAGGCAGGAAGGCATTGGCCAAATCATCCTCTTGGCCACTGATGTAGAGTGTTTTTAGTGGTTTTAGTGATCCTTCCTCTCCTGAAAATCTTACCCTTTGGATTTAATTCTGTAAGGCTTTTTAATGCCACAGTGCTGATGTTCTCCAAGGTCAGCAGATCTTATCGCTCGTGAAGACCAAAATATTAAGCTCTGGCTCACAGTTCTCTGTTGTGTGATGAATTTTTCCAAGGGACAGGTCGCTGGGCAGACTTGGCTCATTCCCATTAACAGAATCAGTGGGCAGTGGCGGTGACACCTGTGACCACCAAGGTCTGCTGTGGATACCAGGCAGGGATGCACTGCCAGCAGGGCTGCTGCCTGCCCCGTGTGGGGATGGTGCCAGAGCAGGCTCCCTGCACGGTC
Source organism: Onychostruthus taczanowskii (assembly GCF_017590055.1). Classification (NCBI taxonomy): domain Eukaryota; kingdom Metazoa; phylum Chordata; class Aves; order Passeriformes; family Passeridae; genus Onychostruthus; species Onychostruthus taczanowskii. The sequence goes on from NW_024500572.1 coordinate 1,936,200, forward strand.
ACATTGCTTACATCTCTCTTAGCATCCTTGAAATCACTTCTAAATTGCACAAAAGCTTTGTGTCCCCCTGAGTGCACAGCAAATACAGGAACTGGAAGCTCTCCTGGTCGTGCTGTGGTGAGGCACCTGCTGCAGGCTTTGCAGCTGGGACAGGGCTGGGTTTGGCCAGGGCCGTTTGCCTGGAGCCTGAGCCCCACCAGGGGCAGGGTGACTCCCACGGCTGCTTGGGGTGACTCTTCCAAAGTGCTCGTGTGCAGATCAGACTCTGTGTGGGTGCACAAGGCCCCTGCCAGGAGTCTGCACACCTACAGCTGCATCAGTGCTTTTGAGGACCTGCCAGCAGTGGGGGGATAGATGAGACTGTTGGAAACCCTCCATGGGGGTGGATGCGGGGGCAAGCAGCAGGGCTGTGTGCCAGCCTTTGGTGAGACAATCCTTGGGAAACTCATCCTACCCTGAGACAGCGTGAGAGGTGCCTGGAGAGCTATGTGAGCTGGACCCCTGGAGCTGAAATCCCTTTCCCTGGAAAGTTTCCCCAGGGTCTGCCAAGCCCCACTGGCTCTGCCAGGAGCCCAGACCGCAGCTCACCCCTGCTCCCCAGGCCTGGGGCTCAGCTCCCTGTTTTAGGCAGCTGGGGATTTTCTCTCTCCCTTACCCCAAAATAGCTAAAACTACCTATTTTATCTGAACCTCTGAAAATCCATCTCCTCATCCCCATCACTGTCAGGTATTTGGCTTTAGCAGCTCAGCCCGTGGTGTCGGCGGCGTGCAGTGATCTGGATTTATTGGACTGTCAGTAACCCCCTGAACAGCCTGGCTTCGGAGGAAGTGCTGTTTACTGAAAATGTCATCTTTTATTTAGACTCCTGCTACAGCCAACCCATGTCTTTTTTTTTTTTCAGGCCTGTTTAATTAGTAACCACTGCACAGCCCCCGACACGTGTTCCTGGGTGGTTTTTTTTGCCTTTAATAAGCACTAGGTAGCCTGGCCGGGGGCGGGAGGGGACGGGGAAGGGCTGCTCTGCGGCAGGGAGGGGAGGGAAGCGAGAGCACGACGAGGAGCCAAGGGCAGCTCAACTCTAATGATCACATGCTCGTCAAGAGATGAATCCTAGAAAGGGCATCTCTGCCTGCGTGCCGGTGTGCCCGCCCTGCTCCTCCTCCTCCTCCTCCTTCTCCTCCTCCTCCTCCTCGCAGGGCAGCGCGCAGAGGTACCGGGCACTGTCCCCGCCTGGCACCAGAGGGGTCGGGGATCCGGGTCACTTCCTGGGCACGGCTCGGATGATTTAAAGCCATGATAACCCGAGTGCCGGCTTTTTGCTGCGGGTCCGGAGGCTGAGCTGAACCTCTTCTCCCAGGCAGGGATGGGATTTGTGACGGCTCTGTGGAGGTTTGAGGAGTGCTTTTAGCGGAGGGGAGAGCTGGAGCAGAGAGCCGCGACGGCACGAGTAACTTTTTTTTTTTCTTCCTGTCCCCTTTCCTCCCTGCAGAAGAAGGCGGAGGCTGCCCACCGGATCCTGGAGGGGCTGGGGCCGCAGGTGGAGCTGGTGAGTGTTACCTGTGCCGCGGGAGCGGGAGCCGGGCCAGCTCGGAGCCGCTCCCGGCGCCCTGGCTGTGCCTGTGCCTGGCACAAGGAAGTGTGCTGCTGGCCCGGACCTCTTGCTGGCACAGCACCAAAGCAGGAAGCGAAGTGACTGAGATGAGTACTGAAACGCAGGCAGACACATACACAGAGCCCTCCTCGGAGAGGCTTAACCCTTTGGCTCCTTGCTCTCACGCTGCGGTGGAGCTGGAGGGTGGAAGGGGCTCTGGCACATTCTGCCTCCACTTGGGATGCTGAGGCTTTGTCTGCTGGTGGCAGACACAGCACCAGCGCTGTGGGGCTGCTGCCTGCTCAGCCAGCCTCAAGATGCTGTGTGGAGGGGTGGGTGCTTGGACTCTCCTCTGTTCCACCCGCTGAAATTGGAGGAGGATGCTGAAGGGTGCTCTGTGAGCACAGCCCGACTGCAGCTGCCTCAGCCTGCAGGTATCAGGACTCACACACTTCCTATTTCGCTCTCTCTCATGCACAGGGAAGCTGAGAAAACAACTTAGGACAAATTGTCAATTTTGGGCTGCTCCCTCATCTGGAAAAATCCATTTGTAGTCAAAGGACTGACTGCCGGAGGGGCAGCTGGAAACAAGCCCTGGGGGCTGAGTCCTGGAGAAGGGTGCCTGGGAAAGGTGCACTGGCAGTGATGCTGCTGGAAGGATCAACCCAGTCTGACAGACAATCTCCTGCTTTGCACCAGCCGTGGGATGCAGTGGAGGGAGCCGTCTGCAGGAGATGGGAGCAGGCAGCTCACAGGCTTCCACAGCTGTAATTTGCACTTGCCTTGTGGGGGTGGTACTAATTGCTGATTTCCCCTGTGCATAAGGGAGAGGTCACACGTGACAAAGCCCACTTCCTTGTTGAGGAGGTAACACTCATTATTATTCCTCTGAGTCACCAGGGTCAAACCCTTTGCTCTTTCTGCTCTGAAGATTGGCAGTGCCCCGGGTTGGTGCTTCCTCATCCAAAAGATGTTGCATTTCCTTTCCTTCCTTCTCCTTTCTTGGTTTGTTTGGGTTTTTTTTTTTGTTTTTTTGGGGTTTTTTTTCCCCACTGTTTTTGCTTTTTTCAATTTATTGATGTTTTCTCCCTGCGTGTTGACACTGAACGGTGGGGGCTGTAACAGAGCCCCGTGCAAACCTTTTCTCTTTCTCTGTGCCTTACTCATCAGAGAGCAGGAGAAAAGGGGAAACCTCACTGAGAAAACCCAGCTGGGCTCTGTGTGCATCCTGCAGACTGTCTGGTCCATCTGCCATGGGAGAGGCACTTCCTCTGGCCCATCCCCACTCTCTGTCGGGCACAGCAGTGCCCAGGACCTGCCAACAGCCTACAAGAGACAAGATGAATGGTCACAGCTTCTTCTGAGCTGGCAAGGAAGCAGCTCCAGGGGGAAGAGCATGGTCTGCCTGATGCTCATGCCTGCCCCACCATGTCACACACCTCGTGCTCCAGCCTTGGAGCTGCCCCAGCCCACGGGTCTCCTACAGGGAGGTTGAGCAACCTGGTGCCAATCCAGTCTGTGCAGGGAGAGGTGTGGCTGTCACCAGCAGGGCTGTGTGTTGCTGTCAGCTCTGCTGGGCTGTCCTGTTGTGGCTGTTCAGAGAGCTCTGGTGGGTGCCTTTGGGGCAGTGATGGTGCTGATGCACGCTGCCTCCGGAGCGGGCAGCGTGCCGGAGCTCAGGGACTGGGCTGAGGGGTTGTGGCGGGACCTGGTCAGTCATGGCACCAGGACTGGAGCAGGAGGCCAAGGATTTCTGGGAAGCAGGGATCCAGTTTGGGTCCTGGGAAGCTGGTGCTCCCCTCTGGATTAGGAGGAGGTTGTGACTCAGTAAACCAGGCTCATTTCATCCCTGCACTGTAGTGGTACCATTTAAAAAATATCCACGTGTTTTCCCCGGGAGAAATGGTTTTGAGATGCATAATTTGAGCCCTGCAGTGTCCAGAAAGCAATTGAGACCTTTCTGTTTATTTCTAAAGAGCTTTCAGTAAATCCAGGGCTTTTCCAGTAATAGTTTGCATTGCAATTATGTTTTTCTAAAATGGCATTCTCCAGAGAAATGTATTACTCGTTCCTAACCCTGGAGAAACACTGGGTATGTTTTGAACATCACCTAACCTATCTGACCTGTGAGCTTTACTTCTCTTACTTACTGAGAAGGGTGGAATTAGGAATTGTGGATGGCTCTGAGGGAAGATGCTGTTTCTCAGTCCCTGCCCTGCTGAGAAAAAAGTTTCTTTAAGTATTTTAGTCTGTGAGTTCTCTGTGGGTAAGTAAACTTGTCTCCTGGGCTTCCTCCACTGCATGGGCTGAGTTGTGGTGCTGAGGCTATTGTGCAGATAGAAATCTCTTTGAGGTGCTGGTGTCATGTGGATCTTGGGTTCTGGTCCCAGAATTTCATATTACTGAGTGTTAGGGCATTTCTTTTAAAACTATGTGTTCCAGTGCTTGTCTGCTAACACTTAAGTTTTCCAGCTAGGACTCTAAGTGTTCATATAATGTATAGGTTGTAGTTGAGAGGAGTCATTAGCTTTTGGTCAGCTGGTTGGCAGCAGGGCATCTGTGATGTCCATGTGCACGTGAGCACTTTCCAACCCAGGTCCAAACCAAAAAGTTAATCCTACTGCTTCTCCCAGGAGGAAAGTCTGTGTGACCTGCAACATGCAAGCTTCTTTGCTTTGATATTTATGAGTAAGGATGGAAGAGATACCATTATTCCTCAGTATTTCCAGTTCCTGCAGTCCTCTTCCAAAAGACAGTCACTGGTCAAGGCCTCCCAGTGGTTGCTGCAGCCTTCCAGGGTGACTGAGGATGTGATGCTCTGGAGCTGTGGATGTTTCTTGTGCCTGTGGTGCAGACCTGCCTCTCTGGAGCTACGTGATGAGACGGATGTCTGTGTTCCTCTGAGCTTTCCAAGCATGAAGTGCACAGCCAGCTCTGAGCCTGGAGTCGAACCAGCAGATCTGAGAGGATTCATGATAGAAACAGCCCTGGGGAAGAGATACCACTGAGAATGTCTTCTTCACAAGGATCTGCTCATCCCTCTCACCTGCCCTGGCTCTGCCAGCACACGGTGGCCAGGTGTCTCCTGGCAGGTGTCCCTGGCAGGCTTGCAGCCTGTCACCCCCTCACCAGGTAACGGAGGCGCGGACGGCCGCCGGCGCTGCGTGCTCCTGGAACACGGTGCTTCATCTCCCCGTGCCTGTCTGCCTGGGGATTACGTGCTCTGCCTGCCCCTTCCACCTGGGATTACGTGTGCTTTCACAGAGAAGAGGGACACGTCCAAGGGCAGCCAGAAAGAGAAGCTGGTGACCTCCTGGTGCAGCAGTGATGGAGTAGGGACAGCTACACCCAGTCTCCGTTCCGTGTGGATTGATGTGGCTGTCCTGTGTGGCAGCAGAGTGGAGAAGCAGAATCTGTGTTTTACAGAGAAGTAGAAACAGGCTGTGTGAAAAAACAAGCTTCTGTGCCAAGCACCTGTGATGGTGATGGGGAGATACCACAGAGGATGTGGGAGTAACACCTTCTTCAAACTGGAGGGGAAAAGGACCCATCTTTGTTTACGCGTCCTGTCGCCTCCAGTGCTGCTCACCTGGTTGAGCAGATGCTCAGCACATGTTTTGCTCTTTTCCTGTGTTTAATCTGGGGTGAAATCGGGTAGACCCAGAGCACAGCCTCAGCCCTATCGACCACAGGAGGAGGGTGAGCTGGTGTGTGTATCCATGGTCAGGATGCTGCCTTCAACCAGGCCATCAGATGTCCCTCTGCCTGTATTGGTCACAGATGTGAGATGCTCACAGCTGCTTTGGGGAAAGTTTGTGGATGAGCTGATTGAGTACTTAGTGATTTTTTTTTTTTGTGGTCAGACCTGAGCTGTGCTCTTTAGGTGATGGTTGCGGGTGATGGTTGGGCTGTGGCAAGCTTTTGGTTATCCCACTCCTGGACATGTTCACAGCAGCTTAAGACAATGAACAGAAGTGTTGAAGGGCTTAATCCTGAGCACCCTGTCAGCCTGCTGATGTGGACACAATTGGTGGCAGCCTCTGGAGTGTGTGCTGAGCTGTTAATTACAATGGGTGGGATTGAGCCTGGTCTCTAGCATCTCTCCCTTCCAGAAGTGGGACCCTCCAGATTCCCAAGGATAAATCCCTGGGGAGGCAGAGGTAGCGGGGCATGGATCCAGCTCCTCTGCCTCCCCGTGGAGGTGCCTGCCATATCCCCACTGAGGGTTTGGGGTGCAGAGCAACCCTGGGGGAAAACACTTTTCTGCTGGAGCCCAGTCACCCCTCCTGAGGCCCAGGTGTGCAGGGGGACCTGGCAAGGCTGGAAACCCCAGGGGCAAACACTTGTCCTGCCTGCAGTTGCCTGTGCCTGGCTCGCTGGGAGGGCTCAGGCAGGCTTCTACCGCGTAGACATAACAACTCGCAGCTCGCAGACTGTCTCTCCCCGCTCGCCGAGCCCCGCTTTCCCCTCGCCTCCCCCGTGTCATATGTTCCGAGGCGCAGTGCGTTTTTTAATCGGTGAATAACAGCCACGTCCTCGCCGCGCCGCGCTGATCCGGACGCCGCCGCAGAGCGCTCGCTCCGAGCCAGCTCGGGCGCTGCCTGCCCTCCCACGGGCTGAGCCAAGGATGCACCGGGATGCACCGGGATTCGAGCGGTGCTGCCGGGAGCCAGCAGCCTCCAGTACGGCCGGGAGCGGGGCTGGGGCCGCGGGCTGGGTGTCTGCGCCGAGGCAGCGGCGCTGCTGATGGGTTTAAGTTCCTAAATGTCAGAGCGTGCCATTTATGCCTTCGTTTCTCTTATTTGTTTCAGCCGTTATACAACCAGCCTTCAGACACCAGGCAGTACCATGAGAACATTAAAATGTAAGTATGTGGCAATAAAGCTGTTTTAAATGTCAGGTTGGGCAGTAGGCTGGAGCAGGAGGGGTGCCAGCGTGCTCCCAGACCCCAATTAAAGCTCTGAGGAATTGTCAGCATCCTATTAGAGCTGCTCGGGGTGCCTGAAGCATGAACCAGCTCCAGGAGCTCAGCAGTCAGGAGCTGTAGCTTAAGGTGGATGCTGAAGGTGCTGTTTGATTTTCTCAGGGTGGGGTGGATGTGGGTCCTTGATGTCTTCCCAGACAACACTTACCTTAAGTGCTTTCTTCTGTGTTTCTCCCGTACTGAAATATGAAATCAGCTGCCTCTGTGTGTGTGTGTTTGCATGCGAGAAAGATGAGGTAAAATGAAAAGTTGCAATTACAATTAGATTTTCATGAAGGACCTCTTGAATGTCTAATAACAACTGGTTATTTCAAAGATACTTACTGAGACTTAGCAATCATCTAATTTGACTTATCACCTCAATACATGATTTAATCATCAGCATGTGTTTAATAACCACAGTGACTTCCTGAACATAGAAGAACTATAACAGATAATGAGAATAGCGATAATTGTGATTATTGTTGGAAATTTAAATAGTCAAACCAGATCTGAAACTTTTTATCTGCCTTGAATGAACTGATGATTGCTCTGAGCTGCCTGCAGCGAGTCTATTTTGGTACCAGCTCGGTCAGCTGGTGATAATCATCTTTAATAATCTATTAACAAAAGTTAATAATCTCTTGCTTTTCAGGGGTATGTTAATTGATCCCGGGGGTTTATAAGGGAAGAGTTCCTGTACCTTTGCTCTAGGGGAACATGGTGGGAGGTGGCAGTGTTTAGGGGCTCTCTGTCCCCAAGGGCTGCAGGGAGGAGGGTTTGGTGATGTGACCCCGCTGCTCGCTGCCAGGCCCCGCTCTGTTCCTGCTCCACCCAGAGCTTCCTCTGTCATCCCAGCAATGCAATCCCTGCAAAACATTCCAGCCCAGGGTCACCCCCAGCCCCTTGGCTCCCACAGGGGGTCCCTGTCACTTCGGGGGGGTGATGAGTGATAAACCATCTTGTGTAGCCCAAGGTGCTGGCCCAAGGACGTGCTCTCTGCCCTGCTGGTCGTGCCTCACCCTGGCTCTGATGGGCTGTGGCAGTCACCAGCTCTCGGGGATGCCTTGAAGGGCCCCACAGCCCTCCCAGTGCAGCTGCTGAAGGTGGCAATTTCAAGCTGGTCGCTAGTGTTGTCCTTGAAAGAACGAGTTAAAAGTAAATTCAGATACTTCACCCACTCTGCATTCCCCTGCCAGTATTTGTGGGTTTGTGATCACATTTTCCTGTGATTTAAACCATTTCCTGTCCTGGGTTGCTGCCTGAAAGACGGGCGCAAACAAGAGGGAGCTGACTGCGCAGGTCAGGAGTAAAACTGTTGGTGAGAGGTGAAGCCCCATCAAACCAGCCAGCAGAGCAGGTGTTCCCTTCCACCCCTGCCTCTGTAGGCATCTGCAGGGTTATCCCCACCCCAGACAGTGACAGTCCCCACGTGGCTGTAGCGCTGGCAGTGACAGACCAAGGAGAGGTTGGAACAGGCAGGCTTGGGGTTAATGTTCGCTGTGATTAATGCTGCAAAAATACGGGAAGGAAACCACACATTTAATGAAAAGCCTCCGTCTCCTCCTTCCAGAAACCTGGCAATTAGCTGCCTTCAGCTGGTTATTGATGCCAGCCGAGCACAGTTACAGATCTGGGTCAGTGAAAGGCCCCTGAGCAATCTGGGCTCCAGATGTTGGCTGGTTTTGGCCGTGGGTCTGTCTTGGAGGTCCTTGGGTTTGGTATGCACTTTGCTACTTGTTGGTGGACATGCAGAGAAGTTGGTGTGTCTTTCCTCCCATCTCTCTGTCCGTGCTGCACGTTAAAGGACATTTTGATGCTTGGGAGGCAGATAGGAAATCAAGATTTTGGTGATTCTTCCAAGCAAATGATTCAGGGTCCTTTGACCAAGAGCAAAAGATATTAGACTTCTCTGTTTTGACTGAGTTACGCTTGGATGTTCACATCTGAGCTACAACTTTTCCACAAGCTGAAATTGAAGATATTTTTTGTCTTTTCCTTGTTCTTAATATGTTTGTGCCTTTCTGCTCCAGAAGAGCAGCTTCTCCTCTATAGCCTGGAGGTGGCTGTTTCCATAGAAGATGGAGTAAATCCCAGGGTGCTGGGAGACATCAGCCAGATGCATTAGAGCATCAGGACAGCTGCCAGGACACCACAGGTTATATTTTGCCAAGGTGTAATTGGATGCAGATTCTCTAGAGCAGCTTCACCCTATGCAGATTTAGCCATGATGAAAAAGCCTTTTGGCAGATTGCTGGAAAATCATCTGGGTTGTGACTCTGTCCACAAATCCTCGCTGCATCCTGGCTGTGTTGTGCCAAATGGCAACTGCCCCCATGTGAAGCTGGTTTGGAGTCTCATGGGCAGAAGATGGCCAGGCTGTTATTGTCACAAATACCTTTTGTAGCTTTTTGTTTTGTTTTGTTTTTAAACGCTTCTTGGTGTGAATTTTTTATTCTCAGTTGAATGTTTGCAAGTGTCAGTGGGAAGGCATTTGAATATCAGAAAGCCAGGATTCCTCGATTTCTCCACAGCTATACTCTGCCTTGCAACACTCATTTAATTCTCCCTTCTTGTTTGCTTTGCTTTTCAGCTGGGATGAGTCACGTATGCTAATAGAGCTGACTGGGGACTTACCGGCAGAATTTCTACTCTTACTGAGATGTTACCGGTCTCTTATATTCATGGAGTTTTATGGCCTGTCTCCTATTCAGTACAGTTAAAATTAATTTCATGCCCCAGTTCATTCCAGTGTTTGCAGCTTCAAAAGCTTTTAAGTCCTATTTAGCTGCCTGGCTGTGCTCCGTTCCTCGTCTGCGCGGTCCCTTTGGTTCACCTGTGAGTGCAGGCTTCCAGCAAACATGGTTAATTTTGTATGCTACATCTGCTGTGGGATCCAAGGCACCCTTGAGTGGTTTGTTCCAAAGACTTGACCTACCATTGATGGGACCGTGTCCTTTCTGTTTGAAATTCCTGCTTTGTTGGAGAGAAGGGCTCTGCCACTTCCTCGTCAGGAAAGAGGAGGGTAAGATGGCATTTAGTGCCCTCATTTCGTAGGGATGGGGTGAGCTTTGCCCCTGTGGCTGGCTTGGCCCTTGCTGTTTGTCAAGGTGAGAACATTTTGGCTTTGCAGCAGGCTGAAAAGTTTCTTCAAGATGCATCACAGCCCTGAACACAGCTGGAAACCACTCGAGTGATTCTGCATCAGTTGAGAAGGCTACAAAAGACCCTTTTTGTACATTTTGATGAAATACAACAAATGCAGAATATGCTGGTGCACTAGTGAAGCACCAGTGCCTCTGGTCCAGGTCTTTATTTCAGTGCTTTGCCAGCTACAAGGATGAGAGCTGCCCTTCCCACCCTGCCACTGTAGCGACTCTGCGTATTCCCCAGGCTCAGGCTCCAAAGATATTAACCTTCTTTCCTCCAAGTGTTTGAAAAATGACAAGATGTTGTTCACATGAGCAGGATCAATTACCTGCTGTCTGTCTGAAGAGATATTCTCCAAGGGGGCCTTCGTCTCTACGGCGGGAGATTCCTGCTCGGTCAGCCATGAAAAACAGCCTGGCAGGACTCTCCTCCCCTCTTTGCTTTCCCAAAGCAGTCATCTTGCAATCATATTCTGTGAGAACTTGTATTTGAAAGCAAAATGTGAGCTTCCCTGAGCCTTGAAAAAGCAGACAAAAAGCAAAGTGAATAGCTCAGGGTTAAGTGCATTCAAGGTGCCGTTCACAGGGTTTGCTTTCAGCCTCCCCTTCCAGAACTTCTCCTTGCTTTACACTGAAATTAGGAATGTTGGGGTGAAACCAGGCTGTGTCCCCTCAAGATGCTTAGAAAGGTATTGGAGAAGCTCTCTGAATGTACAGTTAAAACAGATGGAGAGGTTGGTGTGATTTGGGTTCTCTCACGTGCCCAGATCCAGCAGCAGCAGAGCTGAATGTACTGTTAATATTTGCACATCTGGGTTCCTGTCTGCAGCTGAGAGCTTCTTGGGGAGAGGGCAGGAAATCTGCCTCTGCAGAATTAAAATATGAAGTCAGGATTTTCAGAGAGGTTTCAGGGCTTCTGAATCTCTTTTTGTTTTCTAAGTGCCCCCCCAAAAGAGCAGAACAGCTGTCTCCTGAAAATCTCAAACTGTGGCTTTCCACATCACTTGTCACATAGGGAAATTTAAGTCATCTTTTCATTACTTGCTGTTTAGGGGATTTAGTAGCACTGGATTGCCTCTAAATTCATAGCTGAAGCCTGACATGTAACACAAATGTTCTTTCAAACCCTGTCATTACTAATGCATTCTCTTTCAGGTCTTTTTTATTAGTGCTTGTAGACATTTTCCTCATTAGAAATTCACCTAGCAGCTCCCTGCTCATCCCATTCAAGGTTTCTCATCTCTTTTATTCTCTATTGGCATGCACCAAGGCAGCAGATTACCTAGTGATGAATTACTAAATGATGGAGACACACACTTCTGCTTCTTCCTTTTGCCAGTAAAAAGACAATACTGGTTAGGGGGGGGGAGTAACTTGCAACACTTGGGCTTGTGTTGTCAATTTGGGCTTCAGGGCAAGGCAAAGGTGTTTCTGGGCACCCCCAGTCTGCCTGACTCTATCCAGAGTTATAAACCTCTGCCACTTCACCCTCAGAGGCACTAATGGTGCTAGGGGATTAGTCCATCCCAGTGCTCATGGGCTCTGGGATAAATAACTAAAGATCTGCTTTGCTTTTCTTCCCCAGAAAGTGTTTCTAAATATTGCAAGGAAGTGCCCTGAACAGCTGGCTTTCCAGAAGCGTGCCCTGCCTTGGGGTTAGTAGGTTACAGTGTGTTAGCAGCTGGAGCTGTGTGCTCCAGCCATTTCAGAGCGAGCAGGGAATGAGTGCAGTGACCTGTGAACAGGGTGAGCTGCTCCCTGCCCTCCTGTGGGAGTCCTGTGGCTGCAGGGAATCCGTGGCTGCCCTGAGCTGCAGCTGGGGATCCTGGCACCAGCCGTGCACAGCAGCAGGCGTGGCAGAGGGGAGGACAGAGCTGTTTGGGTCTCCATTGCCTCGGAGCGTTCTCGCTGTGCTCCTCAGGTCTCCTGGTTTGCAGATCTCTCATCTCCCTGTGCTTTGTTTGGCTTTGTTTGGCTGGAGCTTCCTCGGTTTCCTACCCTTGCCTGTGTGCTCCATCTTGCTGTACAATGGCTTTGCCAGTTGCCTCCAGGCGGGTTTCACCTCGGAGCGTTCTCGCTGTGCTCCTCAGGTCTCCTGGTTTGCAGATCTCTCATCTCCCTGTGCTTTGTTTGGCTTTGTTTGGCTGGAGCTTCCTCGGTTTCCTACCCTTGCCTGTGTGCTCCATCTTGCTGTACAATGGCTTTGCCAGCTGCTCGCTGCCTCCTTCCCCATCACTCTCTCCTGGTTTGCAGATCTCCCATCTCCCTGTGCTTTGTTTGGCTGGAGCTTCCTCGGTTTCCTACCCTTGCCTGTGTGCTCCATCTTGCTGTACAATGGCTTTGCCAGCTGCTCGCTGCCTCCTTCCCCATCACTCTTTGAGTTTGGTCCCTACTTTGTTTGCTCTGGCTGATGAAAGACGTTCCTGTGTAATTAAATACCCCTGATTAGTTTTGCTCAAATAGCAAACTTCCTTTCATCTCATCTTGCACCGGCTGAAGGTCTCCCCAGGCTTGGCCAGGTGTGCTGCTGTGCATCAGCTCTTTGTGTCCTTTGGGATCCTTCTGCCAGGGCTTTGGCAGCCTCCCCACGCGGGCGCACAGCAGCACCGACACGCATGCGTGCACCCGCGTCCTTTCAACATCCCAGCCTCCAGAAGGACCGTGGCCAAGTCCTTCGTGTGGACCTGGGCCAGGTGGCTCAAAAGTCAGAGCTGCAGGTTCTCCCCTTGACTGGCTCCATTGTGAAAGACATAAAACAAAAGCAAGCTTGGGCCAAGCCAGTGAAGGTGGAAGCAGCTGCCTCCCACAGGGCTGGCTGTGCTGTGCTTTGCTCACGGTGGGAGATGGGTTTCACTCGGCGGTTTGGAGACTGGCTCTGAGAACTGTGCTCCTCTGTGGAGCTCCCCAGTCAGGGCAGGGGGAAGAGGATGAGTTCTGCAGCACAGAATGGAGATGGGCTCCATCCACAGATGAATTGTTGAGCGCAAGGATGGGGTTGTGCCATCTGGCAGCCTCCGAAACACCAGCTCACCAGAAGCTGGGGGGCTCTGTGTCCATCCCAGCCTGCCCAGTCCTTAGGGACACTGCTGAGGGTAAGGCAGGGAGCTCACACGTCCTCCCCACCCGGCGTGGTGTGGCATGCCAGCCCGGCAATACTTTAAACTGCCCACAAGAGTCACTGTTGCTCTAAGGAGCGCCCGTTCCTCCCGCCTGGGAGCTGCCTGATTTCTCCACCCCTGTGCGGTTCAGGTCTCCATCCTTACATGCTTGATGCTTTCCCCAGAAAACCGCAGGACTCAGGCAGGGGAGGAGGAGAAGGGAGGAGGGCTGGCACCTTGCAGGAGCAGCCCTTGCCATGTGCCACTCCACAGTGGCTGTTTCGGTGCCCAGCTCCCAGCAGACAGCCCTCACCTTCCTCGCTGGTTTGCCCGGGGAGCACGGCGTGTGCTTGGGAGACACGTGGCCCGAATTAACCTCGCTGCAAACGGTTTCTAAGTAACAGCAGTGCATGTAGCAAGATAAACTGTGAAGCCTATTTATATTTACCAAGATTGTATTAACCTTTGAGAGGTTGACCTTATGCAAAAACAAAACAAAAAGATAAAGTGGCAAAAACATTCAGGGCATGAGGGGGTTTGTTGTTGTTGTAATCCTTTCACTCTTTGATTACTTCAGCCTTGGTGGTGGTAAACATACACTGGCTTTCAAGGCATTTCTGATTTTTGCAGCTGCAGAGCCATTAAGCCTTTGCCTGTATTTGCACTTTCAAGGTCAGCCATGATGCACAACTCAAGGCAACCCATCAGCTGCTAAGAGCTGCTGATTCCCTTCACTTGCTCTCCTGTTTTCTAAGAACTTGTGCAGCAGATCCAGCAGCAGCAGAGTGTCAGAGCCCCTCGATGCTCCTGGATGTCACCCAGGTGCCATGGGGAGGGCAGGGCTTGATTTAGCTGGGCTGGCCCCAAGGGACAATCAGTCCCCTTGTTGGGGACCACCTCACACACCATCATCATTAGCGCTGCCCCAAAGGTTTCCTTGTGTTGGAGCTTCAATTAGGATTAGGAATAAACAAACAGGAACCCTCGCAAAGAGCTGAACCTTGGAAGGAAATGTGTCTGACTGTCTGACAGGGTCTCTGCAGGAGGGTTTGCTGCCCACTGAGGCACCACACAGCACTGGGGCCACGGAGGAAAGCTCACCGTGTGTGATGTGAAGGGATGCAGGAGCCTGTGGGGAGCTGGGGCTGCCAAACCAGTGCTGGAGGGAGCTGTGGTTCCCAGGGCAGGGCTTGCTGTGGGGTCTCTGTCATTCCTGTGAGTGCCCATGCATGGTTCAGTGGTGTAGCAAGAAGAGAATTTAAAAAGGGAAAAATGTTGATGCTTTCTGCAATGTTCTCCATTCCTAAACTTAGTCCCTAGTTCTCTCTGAGTGGTCTGGGCCCTCTGCCCCTTGCCAAACAATCCTGTTTGCTGCTAATTATGCAGAGGGATTTACAAGGGCAGGAGGGTGGTTTTTCCCTTCCTGCTAGCCACACAGGAGGGGAATGAGGAAGCAGCAGGGGTGTCTCTTCATTCAGCCAACATGAGACTGCTAAGCTCCTGATCAGTAATTACACACTGCAGCTCTGCCTTTAATCGGGACAAAAGACTTAAGGAAACTCCTTTGCCCCTGGTCTCTACCTTTTACCTAGAGATTTTATTGCTGTGAATATTAGCAACAGGAACAGCCACAGGAGCTCAGCTCTGGGGCTCAGGCAGGCTCTGGGAGCTCCTGCAGCCTTTTCAGCTCTGTTCTGCTCCCGTGCTGCTTCTCTTTGAGCAGTTCTTTCACGCTGCCTTTAGAAAGTAGAAAGAAGAAGAAAGTGAGGGGATGTCTGGGCAGACGCCGGGGTGGTTGGGGTTGTGGTGGCCGATTTCCCCCTTGAGGTCCTAATTCTGCAAGTGGCTAAACTCTCCTGGCTGGTCGTTTGCAGCTCTGTCGGGCACAGCTCCAAGGAGGCAAGAGGTCAGGAGATAAGTGCAGCGAGCCCTGCTGTGATCCTGCCTCCTTATCAGGGCCTCAGAGCCCAGGGGTGAGCGTGAGTGCACCGACAGCCCCATCACTGCTGACCTGGGCACCGCGGTGGTCTCTGCTCTGGGGTTCCACCTCCTGCCATGCAGAGCTTGGCCTGAGCCCCCCAGCTCCTGGGCACCCACTGGGGCTTTGCAGAACAGCCTGAAATCAATGAAGGACCAGCCTGACCCACTGATAGATGCAGAGCTGAGTGTCTGCCCACGTGTGGTGCTGAGAACGTGGCAGAGGTTTGCAGTGGGAATTTATTAATTCAGTTCTCAGTTTTGGTCCTGTTTACACACAGATGTGGATGAAGTTCCTCTTCTCAGAGGGTTTGTTGGTCTTTCTCTAAGCTGGTCCAGGTCTGAGATAAGAGCATTTGCTGTTCTCAAGTTGATGCAATTCCAAGTCAAGGTGGAAACTGTGCTGCACACTCTTTTGGGAGTGGGGAAAGCCAGGCTGTGTATTTCAGCCGCCTCGTTAATCAGATCTCATCTTTTTTTTTTTTTTCCTCTCTTTACAGAAACCAGGCAATGCGGAAAAAGTTAATTTTATACTTTAAGAGGAGAAATCATGCGCGCAAACAGTGGGTAAGTGATTCCCTCAGACCTTATTTTGTATGTATAAAAGAGCGTAATTTATTATGTGAGAAAGAAAAGGATGATTTCCAGCAGAGAGGTGCTGGTACTCTGTACTTTGCCTGTTATATTACTGTGGAATCTCTCCTGCTTAAAATAACATGTGAAGGAGAGGTCCCGGAGCCTGCTGCAGGCAGCACCTCCCTCTGCAAGTGCCTCCCACAGAGCAAACACTTGGGGTTGGCTTAATCACAGCAGAGCCCATCATTGATCTCAGAAAGCCTATTCACAGCATAAATGTCTGTTTTGTGAGTAATTGAACCCTAAGAGAGGTGTGAAACAAGCTGACTCTGCTTCAGGTAAGTGGTCTGAAGGCTGCTCTGCCTCCTTCCAGCTGACCACAGAGCAATGTTCTAGGAATTTGTGGTTTAAAAGCAAAATTCAAGCTCGGTGCCAGTTTGTTTCTAGGCAGAGTTGCCTGCAAGAGAGTTCTAGTGACCTTTAAGGACACAGGTCTTGGTTGGGTAAGGGGCAAGGCAGGGCTGATGGTGAGGCTTCAGAGGCATTTGTTGCAAAGTCCGCAGTTAAGAGAGGAGAAAGTTCAAGTGGGTTTCACAGAATTTGTACATTTTCGGTGCTGACACTTGCAGTGGTTCCCGGCAGGAGCTGGAAGGCAAAGCCAGCACAGAGGAGGAAATGCCAGAACACCAATGGCTCCCACCAGGAAGGTGGATTTTGCAGTGTTTCAGTGATGGGTCATTCAGCTCACAGGGCTTCACGTTTCACAAGGAAAATGTAAATACTGACTGGTTATCTCTGTCCTGGGGCAGCTCAAAAGCCAGTGTTAGTGTCTTGCATTGGCAATGGTGCAGGTTTTCTCAGTGTCTTTAGGGCTGGTTTTGGACAGAAGTGCCAAAACTGGGAGGAATTGTTGGAAAAATTCAAAATAACAAGCCTGGGAAGTGGTTTGAAGGCTGTACCTTTAAAAGTGACTTCCAATACCTACATTTCTAAGGCAGATATCACATTATTTTCTAATTTATTTTGAATAATTCTTTTCCTTCCTCATACTTTCTGTTTTCATGCTATTTTCTACCAGTATTCCAAAAACCACAGACCTCGCATTCCTAAGGAATGGTTGTGTCTCTCATTGTGTCCAAATACGTGTTCATTTAGACTTGTCCATGATAAAGCTTCTCCCAAGGGGCTACAGGGCTTACAACTCCTTCAGGATGTGGCATGGCAGTCGAGTGATGCTCAGGGCACCTCCCCTCCTGCAGCTGAGGACTTCTGCATGGTGGAAGTGGGTCAATATTCCCTTCCTGAAAAAAGGGATTGCAAGGCATCACGTGGTTTTCTTGGAAGCAGGAGGGAAGTGCCTGGGAACTGCTTTCTGGTGGAAATGGCTGGTTACTGTGCTAAACCTAGAGTGAGTTGCTCTGTGTGAATATCAAGGAGCTGGGGGAAAAGGTTTAATTAGGCTGCAAGAGCACAGTTCCTAAAATACGACTTGCAGTAAAGTCGCCTGTCATGCAAAATAGGTGAATTTCTGCCAGCCAGTTTATTCAGTGTCCTTGAAAGGGGATTTTTCAGTTTAGGGAAGCATTTTGCCTATTCTACAAAATAGGCAACATACGGTTGCTGAATTTGCAAAGTGAATACATTTGCTGATTCTGTTTGCAAAATGGGTATGCTTAGCTATTTTTCTGCCTATTTTGTAGCAGACCCTATTTTTAGCAAAGCCCATCCACATGCCAGCGTTTCTTTCTGGCTCTTTTGCTTTCTGGGGTATTGTTGCTGCCTGGGGCTGGCTGGAGCAGGGTCAGAGCTCGGTCGCCACAGGGTCCAGCCTCGAGAGCCCCATCCCAGAGGATCCACAGGCTTCCTCCTGTCTCCACTGAGGTCAGCACAGCAGAAGACATTTAATTGCCATGGGGATGATGATGCAGAGAGGGAACGGTGAAGGGAGCTGTTCTGAGTGTGAGAGGTTTGTCTCCATCAGCCAAGGGAAGAAAACCACGGGGCTTGCAGAGGAATTGGACCGGCTCCTCCTGTCACCTTGGCTCTTCTCCTCCCCTCCAGAGAGCTGCTCTGCTCCCTGGAGCTGTGGGAGGGCTGGGGCTTGGCACAGCCCACAAACTGCCTTCAGCTGCTACGGCAGCGTTACTATCCATCCGTTTTTAGATCCCTGTCAGGTCCGGTTTGGCTCGCTGTCACTTACTGGTGTGATGGAGAGCCTGATGGGCTGCTGAGCCCAGCCAGGGAGGGGAGCAGAGGGGGCACCCCTGATAAAAGCCAGCACAGAGGGTTGCTCAGGAGTGGACACACTTGCTTAGAGCTGCTCAGAGGAAGCCTGGAGAAGGAATAGATGCTTCTGCTCCCGAAGTGCCTGACCAGGAGCTTCTCCTGGTGGTGGAGTTGCGATGATCTGAGGAGTTTGCAGTGCTGAAGGGTGTCTGTAATCCTGGCTTTTGAAGGATGCACGAGATTGCAGGCAGTGTGTGTCCCAGCTGGAGCAAAAAGCACTGGATGGGGATGCTGCAGCCCAGCCCAGCTGCAGTGGGGTTTGAAGTTTGCGTGGTGGGGAGTTCAGGAAATGCTCAGCCAGTCCATTATGAATTTGAAGTTTGCGTGGTGGGGTGTTCAGGAAATGCTCAGCCAGTCCATTATGAAGCCATGCTCTGGAGGGCAGAGCTGTGTGAGGGGGAGGCTTTGGTACTGCTGCCCTGCTGCCAGGGTGTGAGCTGCTGGGGAATCAGCATTGATGTTGCTTTTTCCATCTTCAGATGCCAGTTCCTCAGAAGAGGAATTCTGGATAAGGCTTTTGTCGAGTTGTTCCAAGGAGTGGAAGAAAAGGAGGAAAAAGAGCTGCCCTGCTGGCTGTGAAGCAGCCAGGGCCGTGCCAGGTGGCTCTGCTGGGGTGGTGGCAATGTGGGACCAGCACTGGCTCATTCCCACGGGGAATGACAAACCTTTCAAAGCCTCAAGGCTTCTCACCAGACCGAGCCCTCGTGCTGGGCTCTCTCCCGGCCGTGCCGCAGGCTGGCAGCGCCGGGCACCAGCTTCACAAACTCCATGGGGTATTTTTAGCTTCTTCCCAAATGTGATGCTCTGAAAGCAGGAGGATGTAGCAGATTTGCTGGCAGGGTGGGAGCTCTCGTTTTCAGGGGGCTGGTGGCATTGCTTTGGGAGAGGTGAAAACGCAGCAGCTGTGATTTTGCCAAGCTGCCGCAGGCTGTTGGTGTTACCTGCAGCTCCTCGCCCAAAGTGTGAGATACCCCATGTGGGCTTTCAGGGCATTTTCATTTCTGTTCTCCTTCTTCATTTTTATCTTGTGGCTGGTTCCTTCAGCTCCTCATGAAACCCCAGCACCTCCTGTGCATCCATGCAGGGCAGGACAGTCTCTGGCTCCGGGCATGCAAGTGGGAATTGATTTATTTGCAGGGGAAAGTGTTAATCTGGCTCAGCTCTAAGGCTTGAGGTCCTCTATCTGCCTCACATTATTGTTGAGGTGCCTCCAAAAGGCCATGGAGATCAAAGATGTGTTGCTGTTCTTGGATTAATGCCAGGTCCAAGATGGACAAACCAAACCATGTGCCAGGATAGGTGTGACATGGCTGCAGATTGCTGTGCATTTCCACTGATTTGGGTTTTTTTAACCTCTGCCAATTTTTGTTTGCAACCAAGAGCAAACAGGATGAGAGCAAAGTGCATCTGGGAAATCCTGCAGCCTCACACTTCTGGTCATAGGGTGGTGGTGGCAAGAGATGAGTTTATTTCTTTGAAATCTGGATTCCCTGTGTCGCTGTTGTGGTGCTGAGTGTGCTGGTGCTGAGCTGCCCATTCTGGAAATCAGGGTCAGGAGTGACCTGGGGTTTGCCATTAGAGCAACATCTGCTTTCACTTCCTGATTTGGAGCTTGGAAGGCATTTGTCAGACACAAACTGAAACCCTAAAACCCCTCTGGTCCCCCAGCTGCTCTCAGCTAAGGCTGGGCACTGCTGCCACTGTGGTGGCTGTTGGGGACCAGACTGGCATCTTCCCACCATGGACCTTCCCTGTGCCTGGGTGTTCTCCTCCAGCAAGAGTGTGGCTGGAGGAGGGAGAAGAGATTTGGGGTGTAATGGGAGGAGACTCATTTGCATTGCAAATCTTATTTCAATGTTACCAAGCTTGTCCCATGAGTACTAGTGAGAAGTGCAGTGCTGGACCTGGTGGGTGGCTGGGTGGCTGTGCCATGAGGATGTCACCCAGGGGGTCGTGGTGTGGAAACCCTTTGCAGTGCCATGTTTTGGCAGAGCCTGGGTTTGCTGTTGGTGGGGATGTGCTTGTCCTGTCACATGGGCCAAAAAAGAAGAGCAGCAGCAGGAAAAGTACTTTTGCCTTTTAGGATGGTGAAGGAGCTGAGTGTGTGGCCAGGCCACCATGCTGCATGGCTGTGGGCCAGGGCTGGGTGCCTGGCTTTTGATTTTGGGGAGCCAGGCCCTTGCAGGGAGCTGGCCCATGGCCCCAGTCCCATCACCATTGCCAGCATGGAGCTGTGACTGCTGGAGCTGGTGTGGGTGGGTAGGAAGGGGTGCCTAGCCTTGGGCACCATGGCAAGCTCTCCCCAACACAGTGAGCTGGTGGCTCCAAAATTATGGTCCTGCACACCCTGCTCACATGGTGGGCACCGCCTCTCCTGCCCCCTGTGCCTCCTCCCAAGGCCATGTCTCAGTCCCTCCTTGCTCAGTGGCCTCAGGCAGGCACCTTGCTCTCTCCTGGGCTGTGGAGCAGGGGCTCCCTCCCCAGCACAGGGCCTTTGGCTGCTGAATCCAGCACCCAGTGGGCCAGAGGATGCTCGGTGAGATGTGAGAGGTGGGCCAAGCCACGCTGGGTAAGAGTCCTGGTGCCACCAAACAAGTTGAGTCTGGAAGGAAAGAGCCTGAGGGTACCTGATAGCCTGTTTTGAGAATTCACCCTTGGGTTGGCCCCAGGCCCTGGAGCATGTCCATGTCCTAATAAATTGTATTTCTTTAAGCAAAATGACTCACCCAGCCTGAGCAGCCATCGAGGGCAAGGCCTGGAGGAGCTGCCCTTCGCAGGCACATCTCTGAACTCCCTCTCTCCCTCTGCCCTTTCAGGAACAGAAGTTTTGCCAGCGCTATGACCAGCTGATGGAGGCCTGGGAAAAAAAAGTGGAGCGCATTGAAAATAACCCCCGGCGGCGTGCCAAAGAGAGCAAAGTGCGGGAATACTATGAGAAGCAATTCCCGGAGATCCGGAAGCAACGCGAGCTGCAAGAGCGCATGCAGAGGTTAGAGGAGAAGCGGTAGGAAGGGGCTGAGCTGGTATCAGACAGCCTTTCTTTTTTCTTTGGGAATGGGTGTGGGGTTTGTTAGCGGGAGGAGCGGGCTGGGCTGGCTCTCGGTCCCTTTTCTCCCTCTCTAGTCAAAGGCAGAAGCCAGCAGACGTGAGTCTTGCTGCTTTTTCCCCAGGGTGGCTCAACACAGAGCCAAAAGGAGCAAAAATGTCAGCAATGTGACTGCATGCCTCACCTCTGCTGCTGATCTCCCAGCTGGCCACATCAGGGCCAGGGCTAGCTCCCTCATGCCGGCCAGCTGGCTGGGACAGCCTGAATTCCTGCCTTACTCATGTGCCCAGGTTAAGATGTACAAAACTTGCAGGTGCAGTTGATCACATTGATGATTTATTATATGCACATGCTTTGACAGGAGCAGAAACATCTGCAGAGGTTATTGGAATGGCCACAGATAATATGAAGGGAGCAAAATGTCTCGCTGGAAGGGATGTCCCCTGTCTCTCCCACCCCCTGTCCGTTTTCCTGTCCTCATTGGAAGTGCAATTGAGGTCATGTTGTTTTCTGCCAGGAGAAGACACAATTTCATGATCTCCACCCTTTTTGCTGAAAACTCCCTGTCCTTCCCATTTCAGCCCTGGCATCTTGCCTGAGGTCACCTGATATGCAGAAAACCAAAACCTTTCTTCCAACATCCCATCCTTGTGCCCCACTAATAACTGGGTGGGTCCAAACTTCCGAACTGATGGCTTTATTTTGTCTGAAAGAGAAAGGGAGAAATGGTACCGAGGAATGCTTTCATTTTTTACCTGCATAATAAGAAAAGTTGTAATTCCTTGGGACATGTGGCTGTTACTGTAAGGGAAAAATGTCAGTGCATGGGTTTGATTTAAAACTTCCCACAGCATTTTGCAAACCAGATGTGGTGGCACAGTGCTAATGGCTCAGTGCTGATACCAACACCTTCGTGCCATTGCTGTGGTGGTGTGAACAGGAGAAAATGTGGGGGAGAGTGTGGTTGGGGCATGAAATGTCCTTGTGTTCTAGCAATCCAGGAAGTTGGCACAGGTAAGGAAAGTGGTTTTGAGGCTCTTGACCTGTGAGCCCTAAACGCAGGTGCCTTTCCCACAGTGTGGGAGGGGGTGGAATGTTGGGATATGGCTGTTATGGAGGTTCAGAATGGTCTTGGATGTGGTTTGCTGCTTATGAAGTGGAGCATCAGTGCCTGAGTGTGTCACTGCCCTTTCCCAGCAGGGTAGGACAGAGGGGCAGTGGTGGGCTCTCCATGTCAGCCGCACGCAGCGAGCACGAGGTGTCCGAAATCATCGACGGGCTCTCGGAGCAAGAGGTGAGAGCAGCTTCTCCTTCCTCTCCACCCCTCACTCAGTCTTCTCCAGACAGGTCACAGAGTGCAGTCCTATGCCAAATCCTACTAACTTTAGGTCCCACTGAGGTTGCCATGATGCCAAACACTTTCTGGACAGGATCCAAAGTCAGAGGATTATTTAAGACACATCAGCATCTTCCCAGCCGTGTGAGAGATGTAATGGGGCTGTGCAATGGTTCTGCCAGAGCAAAACATGGAGCTGGTGGCCAGTAGGTTGGGTTTGTCAGCACTTGGTTGTCTCTTAGGGACTTGAAACCCCAGCGTGCTGCTCATCCTGGGTAGCACCTCACAAACACCTCCTGGCTGTGGTTTTTACTGGAAGTGAAGATGGGAAGGGGAAGGGGCAGGGAGCCAGCACCCAGGCTGCTGGGTGGAGGGGTTTTTTTTCTGTTTCATTTTGTTTTGAATGGGCTGTGTGACTTGACACAGGGGAATCCTATGGAATGAATGGTTTGTACGTGAGCCAGTTGGCCCACATCTTCTGGGAGTGCTCCATTCATCTTGAAACATCCCTGTGACCTCGGCTTCATTTGGATCTAGTTTCACAAGGGTTCCACTCTTGGCACGGAGGCGAGCTGCAGTGAATGGATCATGTTTGGGAGGGGAGAGCAGCCCTTGCCCAGCAATAGCTGGGATGTTTGCTGCCTGTGCACCACGGCTGATCCCTCTCTGGGATCCCAGGCACTTTGCTCTGAGCCAGTTAAGGTGACAACGTGGAGGACACGGATCTTGGAAGCAGAAGGGAATTTCACAGCCCTGCAGAGGTGCTGGCCAAGAGGAGCATTAGCTGATCACCTCCATCCCCATGCACAGTGTGCTGCTAAACTCCACCCTGCCTGCTGAGCCCCAAATCTGCTTTGCTTGTCTCAGAGGAGACATTAAGAGCTTTCAGCTCTTTCACAGGGCTGGAAGGAGCAGGGAGGTGAGAGCTGGGGAGCATCTCTGGCAGCAGGGCCAGCTCTCTGCCCCAGTGTGTTACTGGAGAGGAGGGGGATCTGGCTGTGACACCCAGAGAGGCACTGTGCCCTCAGCTGTGGGCAGTGCTCCCACCAGCATCCTCTCTGCTCTGCACAGGGGCTGCTCCTGTCACCAGGGGCAGTCTGCAGTTACCCAGGTTGATGCTCCAGCTGAGAGTTGTTCCTCCCCTCCCACCATGAGGAGCAGCCAGTTTCTAAACAGGAGGTGTCCTAGTGAGGATGGGGAAGGTGATCATGTGTTGAAATGTCCATATCTGTGCTGAGAGATGTGCTTGAGGAGGAGGAGGAGGAGGTTTTGTCTGACCTTGCACAGCAGGGAAGCAGAGCAGCACTGGGCAGGCTGGAGTCAGCAGCTTCTTGGAAGGGTTGGCTGTGACTGCTCTCCCAGGAACCAGCATTTGGCTGTAAATTAAAACAGCAGCACTTGAGACCTGGCCTTCCTGGGTCAAGGCAGTTTGAGCAGTGACATCCCAGGTGACAGGGAGGACTCAGACTGATGGTGCAATTGAAAGGGGGTGGCCAGAGCATCCCTTCATCCCCACAGGATGGACCTGTGCCAGGGGATTCCCAGCTGCTCAGCCAAAGGGACAGTCCTGGCATTTGAGCAGAACACAGCACAAATGAGACATCACATTGGCCTCTCTGTTGCAAATACTTAAGGAAACCTGTGTGCCCAGTCTGTCCTGTCCTGATGTGCAGCTGGGGCTTTGGATGAACTTTGTGCTCCATGGGATGGAGTAAAGACATCACGTTATGTCCCAGGGTGTTGCAGTAAGGAGTGACAGCCCCATTTCAGTGACGTGTGAAACCTCCTGGAACAATTCCTGTGGAAGGGAAACATGATGTCTCCCTCTGCCCACCTTTTCAGGAAGTTTTGCAAAGCTGGCCCACTTCCCTCACAGTTGGGGTGGGGGGCTGAACCTCCATGTGGCTTTAGGAGGCTGGGAGGGGTCAGCATTCCCTGTGCCACCGCTGCTTTGACTTGGTTCTCATCATGGTCAGGAGCTGTTTCACTTAAGTCAGACATTTCCACACAGGATCTTGAAGCCTTTTATTCCAAAATGAAAGATTAATTGTTTCCTGGCTGACAGCAATAGCCTCTTTCAGCGTTTAATTTACAATTACTCCGGCAATAAAGCTGTCTAGTGCTTGCTTTTGAATTCTCCTGTTCCTCCTCCTGTCCTTTTCCTCTGGAACATCTGTCCCCTGCAGTCCCCACGGGCCTGTGGTGCTGACCAGCTGTTCTCTCTGCTTTCCCCAAAGAACCTGGAGAAGCAGATGCGCCAGCTCGCCGTCATCCCGCCCATGCTCTACGATGCCGACCAGCAGCGCATCAAATTCATCAACATGAACGGCCTCATGGATGACCCCATGAAGGTCTACAAGGACCGGCAGGTGATGAACATGTGGAGCGAGCAGGAGAAGGAGACCTTCCGGGAAAAGTGAGTGCAGCCCACGCAGCTCTGTCTGTGCAGCCCTTGGGGAGGATGGGCAGGATCCCTGCAGGGCTTAGCTGCAGCCCCAGTACACTTGGGAATGTCCCAAGTGCTTGGATGGTCCCCCATGGACACATCCTGAGTTGTTGTGTTACCCTGAACCTGGTGATGCTTCTGCACAGAAAATTCAGGCCTTGCTCTATGGTTGGGGTGTTCCTGCCCCTGTGGAAAGCTGCTGTTTATGGCAGGGTGAGAGCAGGAAGTTTTTCAGCTTTTGCATTCCCTGTTGTATCAGCCAGTTTAAAGATAACGCCTTAAAGATAAACCCAACGCTCCCTACACATTGCCTTTCTGGATTTTCATGCTGTCCTTTGGGCACTGTGTGTCCAGAGGATTTTTGGGGCTGTCAACATGCAAGCCCCTTATGTGGACCCCCTCAGGCTGCAGTTTCCAGGTGGTGCCTGTCCCTCAGTGCTCCATCCTGCTGTCTGCAGGATTTGCCACAGGCTGCTGTTTCCATGGATGCGTTCCCACATCACACACGTGCAGACTCTGGCTGTGGTGCTTTCTCCTGTTTGCAAGCAGTGCTTGAGAACAGCTTGGCTCTATCAAGGGAGATCACTTGGGGAGTCACTGATTCCTTCCCTGGGTACCGCTGTGCTGTCAGCCAAGATGTGGGTGCTCAGCTTGGTCTCACATCCAGATTCCCATTCCAGATTGCCCAGCAGGGACCCAGGTGTGTTTGCCTGAAGGACTGGAGTCTCCTTTGTGCCCCCAGTGTGCTGTGAGTGTCTGTGAAAACAGAGCTGGAGTTCAGCTTCCAGTGGGATGAGCTCTGCTGGAGCTCCCTGCTGTGGACCTGAGGGACATGGAGGTACATGGATGCACCAGGACCACTTTGTCCTGAGCAGCAGCACCACTTGGTCTGGCCTCTGGAGAGTCAGGGGATGGCTCCAGGGATTACCAGCACGCCTGTGGCCAGCCATGCTGGAAGCCTCTCTGTGTCCAGGATCCCTCCTCCTCCTCCTCCTGCTGTTTGTCAGGACTCCTGTTTGCAGCTGAAATAATTAATTGCCAAGATGGACCGAAAAAGAACAAAACAAGCAAACCGGCTCCAAGCCTTTGATAGAGGAGAATCCTCATTGCTAATTAGCCTTAAAATGTGCCACTCCAAACAGCGAGGCTTGCCACAAATGACGCAAAGGCTAATTACTCGGTCATTAATGGCAGGGCTGTGCCTGGCTAATGGGGCTGGAAGAATCCACACCCAGTGTGTGCATCCTGCAGTGCACCGTGGATTCTGTGTCATCACTGTGGGTGATGCAGAGCTCGAGGCAGAAATGCAGCAGGGTTTCAGGGCTCTCACAAAGCTCATTTGGAGAGGTTGGTACTCAGGAGCAGTGAGGAGGGTGTAGGGAGCCCTGCCCCAGCTCTCCCCCAGCCTGGCGTGCTGGTAGCCCAGCTGCCTGCTGTGCTGCAGCTTCTGGCCTGGGTTTTTAAGGTGAACTGGAGTTGTGTCATCCGTGATCATGACCTAGAGCTGGCCTTCTCCTGAGACCAGGAAAACTTGGTTCAACCTTTTGTTCAGCCCAGTTGGCAGGGCTCTTGGGGTAAACAGGCAGGCGCTGCAAGGCTGACAAGCTCCAGGTCTGAACTATTTTAGCTGTCAGAACATAACCACGAGGAAGAAGCTGATTTGATTTGCTTCTGGGCAGGATTTCAGGTCTCTGTTGAGAGCCCATTGCTGGCCTACTCCCAGGGAAGCTGTGGCTTGCTGGTGAAGGAGCAGGGTGCTGCTCAGGCATCGGGGCTGTGTCGTGCTGGGCAGTGTGAGAATGCAACATCCATCTCATTATGGGGAGATGGCCTGGCCCATGAGAAAGAGTGGAATATTATCTGCATTGCCCCAGCAGTGTGTTAGCGTCATTGAAAACCTCGTCCTGTGGTCAGCCCTGAGTTTGTGCTGTGTGCAGAGTGAGGAGCCAGCTCTGGCTCTGTGCCATCACTCTCGGTTGTCTGAGCAGCCTGTCTGGTTTGCTTTCTTCCTTTTTTTTTTGT
The DNA here is from genome assembly GCF_017590055.1 of Onychostruthus taczanowskii. Taxonomy (NCBI): domain Eukaryota; kingdom Metazoa; phylum Chordata; class Aves; order Passeriformes; family Passeridae; genus Onychostruthus; species Onychostruthus taczanowskii. The sequence continues at coordinate 1,962,691 of NW_024500572.1, forward strand.
CCCCCCTAGCATTTCTAGTTTCTTTTATGTTCTGGTGATCAGTTATGGTGACAGTGATCTTGTGTTGCCACCCAAACCATATGGGAGTTCTGCATCAAGAATGGCATCAACGTGGGTGACAGCACCCATGTCCTGCTGCCGTGGCTGGAGTTGGTCACGCCTCCCTGAGTTCAGCTCAGTGCCTTGACTCCAAGTTTAGCACTGAGACAGAGCAGCAAAAGCAGGAGAGAGCTGTGCCAGTTGCCCCAGGGGAATCCCTGGCAGGGCTGGAGACATGAGCTCCTCACCATGTCCAGCCCATGTTCCACCCACACCGCAGCTCTCCCACCTTTTGCCTCCCATCCATTTCCCCAGGGCACAGAGCTGTCATTTCCTGGCAGCTGGCAGAGGTGCACGTACTGGACATGGCTCACCTGCCTGCTCAGCTCCCCAGGGCAGAGCCTGTGCTGGTGGCCACCTCTCCTGGCACAAAGTCACCACTCACCAGGCTGTCCATGCTTTGGCAGTGCTTTGGTTAACTGTGCTGCCAGCAGCAGCACCTCCTGCCAAGGGCTTGCTGGCCTTTGGTGCTTCCACACCAGCCAGGCACAGGGATTTGCTGGAGGAGGCATCTCTGCTAGTGGGGACAGCTTCCCCTGAGCAGGCAGTGTACCCTCCTGGGCTGCCAGAGCCAGGGGTGAGCTTGCTGACAGCTCCTCCACTTGCTGGGCATGAGGCAGCGTTGGTCAGAGCTGCTGTGCCACTGGGGATCTCTTGAGCAATTCAGCAATGTGGCAGCTCTGAGCTTCCTCCCAGGATTTGGGTTTCCCTTCCTGTCCTTTGCAGCTGCTCCCAACAGCCCAGCAGGGCTTGGGGTCCTGCTCAGCACCAGGGCCACCCATGGCCATGATGTGGGGTGTGATGGCAATTCCTCACCCTTTGCTTGCCAGATCCTGAGGCCTTGGCCAGGTGTGCCTGCCCTCTGTGCCTGCTCTTGGTACAGGCTTGGGTGGCCATGGGGTCGAGCAGGGTGATGAGCAGCTCCCCAGCACTGCCAGCCCCCCTTTCCTCTCCCATCCCATGATGAACATTTGCACATGGAAGCTCCCAACCAGCCCAGCCCCACTGGGCTAAATTTAAAGTTCCTGTCTTTCTGGGAAGCTGAGCAGCAGACAAATATTTTCTCAAAGCCCAGAGGCCCTCTGGGAGCTGGCCTTGCTGCTGTGGGCACTCAGGGCACAGCAGCCCAGCTGTGAGGGGGTCAGAGCCAGCACCCACAGTAACCCTCTCCTCTCGCTCCGCAGGTTCATGCAGCATCCGAAGAACTTCGGCCTGATCGCGTCCTTCCTGGACAGGAAGGTAAGCCTTGCCCTCCTGCCTCTAACCTCAATTGTGCTGCCTCTCCTCCCATCCCTCGGCTGTCGGATGCTGAGCAGATGCTGAGCACCTGTGGGTGGTGGTGGCTCCAAGCCCCGGGCACGGTCCAGACGGGCTCCCTGCTCGCCAGGGCTGAGTCAGCCGCGGGAGCCCGGGAGGTGCGAACGCAGCCAGCCTGGCGCGTGGGCGGCGCAGCCACCCCGGGATCGGCCTGCGAGCTGCTTCCCAGCGTCTCCCGGAGGCATTTTGCACCAGCCAGGCTGTCACACACGGGGTGGGCACCCGGCTGCCCAGCACAAAGTGGAGGGGTCTCTTTGTTCAGGGAGAGAGGGGTTTTTGAGGGTGGACTGAGTCCCATGTCATGCAGCGGTTCTGGTGGGTGTCCTGAAAGAACACACAGCTCACCTTGGTGTCTAGGAAGAGTTGTTCACAGGAACTGCTTGACCTTTCCCAGACCTCCTGTGTTGTGCTGCTTGGACTTTCTGTTTTTGCTGTTAATTGGGCTGATGGAAGAAAGGTTTGAGAAAAAGACCTGAGAGAGGAGTGAGTCTCTTGTCCCATTCTGAGCAAGGCCAGGTGCTTTCCATGGGACAGGCCATATGGGCAGATTCTGGACAGACCCAGCCTGAAAACACAGCTATGTCCATCACTTGAACGCTCTCCTGAGCAAGAAACATTTGAAAGCTGCTGCTTCTCTGGTCCTTTTAGTTATTTGCATCCACTGCCCACCTCCCACAGAGTTTCATGCACACAGTGTCCACTCACTCTGAGGGAACCACTCTGCTCTCAGGGGGTGGCCTGCAGAGGTCACTTCCAGCCTAAATTATTCTCTGATTCCTCGAAACTCAGGCTGGGGAATAATTTATAAGACCTTGACCTTCCTGTCCAAAGCAGCAAGGAGGGCCAGCAGCCCTCTCATGCTGCTGCTGTTGCTGTAAAATCCCAAGCTCCTCATCCTTTCTCACTCGATAAAGCCGAAAGTGGTGGGACTTGGATGATGCTCACAATCCAGTCTGTGTTCCAAGCTGTAAAATGTCTTCTAATTTTATTTGTACTCGTTTGTAAATCAGGCTGTAATTATGATACAGAACACATCCATTATCCTGTTGGAGAGAGATGCAAAGTATGGCTCAATGTAATGAATTAATAGATTTTTAAATTGCATTATAAAAAAATAGTGATCTTAGCCCTTGGAACAGATGACTGTAAGTTTTTGTGTTCGCGTGTGTGTGTGTATAATCAGGGCTAAATTAGAAAGAGATCCAATTAACACTTTAAAAGTTGCAATCTGTTTTTGCAAATGGTTCCACTCCTTGCAGAGGGATAGGGTGAGCGCAGCCCCCGGGCACCCCCAGGCACACACAGCTGCCCCAAGCTCCTGAGGACTTGTGGCATCGTGGATCTTTGGGATAATTTTTCTTTATGAAGCCACTGATCCTGAATGTGAAGGTGTAGCCCAAGGCTGATGTTCAGGTGCCCACCCTGTTCAGACAGGACTTCACCCAGCCTGGCACACTTCGTGCTGTTCAGGAGCAGGGTATGTGCTGGCTGTGACTCCTTGTTTTGCTGAGGTGTCCAGTCTGTGGTGGTGTTTGTGGAGCCAAGCACTGGAGCTGGGATGGAGCTCCTGAGCTCTGGAATCTCGCTTTGGCCGCGGCAAAGCCGCGCGCGCTCGAGCCAGCGAGCTTAGCGGCTGGAAGTAACACCAGCTGACAGTGCTGTGGCAGGTTGTGCCTCCTGTAACCTCAACACAGGCTGACAGGCAGCTCCTTCTGCTGCCTCTGGTTGCCACGGTCATCTGGGGTCAGCCCTGCTTTGCCTCCAGCACGGGGTGATCTCTGCTCAGCACCCCATCCCCGTCTCCGCACGCCTGCGGGACCGCCCTGCTGTGTCCTTGGAAGGGCTGAGCCTTTTTACTGGGACGGCATTGTCCCCTTCTTCAGCTGCACGGGAAGCCTTAGGGAGGGAGGTGTGGGGAATCTCCTGGGCTGCAGGTCTTCAGGAGCACCAGGAGACCTGGTGATGCCCAATTCTGAGCGCTGCTCCTGGAAGTCTGTGCCCCACCAGCAGCACACGAGGACAGGACCTTCTGTTCCCTGACCTGCCCCTGTCATTGCAGACGGTGGCTGACTGTGTCCTCTATTACTACCTGACCAAGAAGAATGAGAATTACAAGAACCTCGTGAGGAGGAATTACCGGCGGCGCGGGAAGAGCCAGGTAAGAGCTGGAGGAGCTGCATGGGACCGTCGTCTCTCAGGCTGAGCAAGGAGCTGCAGCACTTTCTCTGAGCCCCCCAAATGGTGCTTTTGCCCCCCTCCTCACGTGGAGATACTGCTTGCAGGCTGTGATGGGTTGTGTTTGTGTTCTGTGTAGCTTTTCAGAATGTGCTGTTTAATGGCAGTTGGTGTTTGTCCATCCCCATGCCAAGGCCACAGTGTCTTAAAAAAAACCAAACAAATCCAAGATGCTTAAAAAAGGGGATGGAGCGACTGTGGAAAACCTGGCTGTGTGTCAGTAGCATGGGGTTCCCATGCAGCCTGAGCTCTGTGCAAGAACCAGGTGAGGTCTCTCATTCCTCTGGAGATGGCAGCCGAGGTGACAATGGTGACAGGGCTCCTGGGAGCTGGGTGGGGCTCCTGCTTTGCAGAGCCTGCCAAGGCTCTTCCTGTAGGTAAAGGTGTGGGAGAAAAATGACTTGGGTGGGAGTGACTTCTGGTGACACCTAAGCAGAAGCATATAAATCCATCTGAAGTGCCAGAGGGTGTCCAAGATCCCCGTGGGGGTCTCCTGTGGGGCTGGCAGATGTGGCACTAGAGCTACTGGAGACCCTTAACCCTTTGTTTAAGGGCAGAGCAGATTCCAGGGCACCGTGCGGTGCCTGGGGGCAGGTGACTGAGTCAATCCTTACCATTACCACTGCCAAGATACAGATCTAGACATGACCTTGGCAGTATTGCTGCTGACACCATGATACCCAGGAACAGATAAGTGCTAACCTTTTGGGAAGGTGCCTTATCCCCGTGAATGCCTTCAGCCAGAGGCAGATGCTGCTGGTGAATCCCCAGGTCCATGAATTGAGTGATTATTCATGTCACAAGAAGAGTGAGGTAGCCACAAAGGGACTGTCTCCCCAGACAATGTGGGAATAAGGATGGAAAAACTGGCCTGGCCCGTGACACCACTGACATCAGCAGATCTTCACGCTGCATGGCCATAAAAAGCAGCACTTGGGCCTAGATCCTGATTGGGAAGCAGATAGGTAGCCTCACTCCAATTTGATTTCTGCAGCATTAAGACATCAGAATAGCTAGCACATGACAAATGTCATGGACAGGGCCCAATTTTCCCTTCTTTTTTTCAGAGACATTAGAGATGGATAAAGCCCTATTAGATTATCCAGTCCCTCTCCCAGCAAACACAGGGTGGTTCCCTCCAGTACATTTTTTATAGTGTTTACCATGGTCTGTTTTGTTAGATCACAGCAACTAGAACATGAGGCCACATTTGTTTCTTGTTAGCGGTGGAGACATTTAGCACAGCTCATTCTAGTTTCAGTGTTCAATTGAGCAAATGTGGAGAGTGAGAGGCTTTGCTCTGCATCTGCCTACCTACCCCAGCAGCCACAGACCTGCCCTTCCTGCACCCAGCAGGGACTGTTTGTGTTTTGGGGTTTGAAATTACCCAAAGCATGGCTAGTTGCAGAATTTCCCACGATGCTTTCCACATGATCCAGCCCGAGCAGGGAGACGTGTGCTGCCCTTTGGAGCCTCGTTCAGTGCCAGCCTTTAGAAGCAGGGACTTGCTTCATCGCCTGTAGGACTGTTTTTGCAAGTAGGAACGGCTCCAAAGGGAACAATTTGCACCTCCCCTGGAGCAGACCTCAGCCAGAACGTCACTGATTTTGAAAGAGGAGCCCCCCTGAGTCTGGGAGGAAGCGACACAGGGAATATTTCCCATTACTGGTGGATGCTCAGGTGGAAGGTGGGATGTTCAGACAAGCTGTAAGAGCCGAGGACTGGCTGCATGATTCACAGTAGGAGAGAGGTGCAGAACAGCAGCTGCTGCATTCAGCCTGGAGCAGCTCTCCCACAGAGATCTTGGGGGTTTTTGAAATTCACGCTTTGTGCTGTGATACCTCTAGTATTTGCATCCATTTCCTGCAAGGCCTGCATAGGGGAGTGCTGGAAGAGCCTGTGTGCTCTTGGGAAGGGCACACTGCTGCTGAGGGGCTGGGTCTGTGCTGCAGAGGAAGGCTCTGCTGGGGAGGGACTCGTGTTAGGGTGGCATTTTAAGGTAATAAAGGGATGAATATGTTGTTAAAGCTGGTGGGAGCAGTGAGGCATCTCCTTTGCACCTCTTCTCGAGCCAGGGTCACCCCTGGGTGTGATGCTGTTGGGATCTGCTTTTCCACACACCAGGCTGGGTCAGTGTGTGGCTGCACAGACCATATGGGAGAGGTCACATACTGGCTGGGATGGAGGGATTGCTCCTGGTGGCATTTTGCTTAGTGAGTCTTTTCAGAAGCAGCTCAAATTCTGCCTGTGCTGCAGGAATGCTCAGGAGTAACCTGTTTCAAAGGCTCTGCCAGCACCTTGCTTGTTCCCAAGGGGTCCTGGATTGTTTGGAAACCTGTGCAGGTCCCTCATTCTGTTTTCCCTGTGGCCTAGGGACTGAGGAGCAGCAGCATTGGGCTGATGTGGCACTGCCAGCTCTGCCATTACCTGCCCAGTCTCAGCAACTAGAGATGGTGACAGGATGAAGGACAGAGGACACACAGGGATGGGCAGTGTGCAGGGAGGAGACAGAATTGTATACAGCCTTGCTGCAGCACATGGAGGCATGGCATCATGTTCCCAGCATTGCACGTATTTTCCTGCTGGTAAAGGTTCAAGTAGTTAAACACCAAAAGCTGAGCTCTAATTAATTTAGAGGACAGGAGGAGAGGTTGGTTTTTGTATCAGATGAGAGGAGAGCAGATGAGATCTGATACAAAGAGCATTTCAAGTGGCCCTATGCTGGTTTCTTGCTCCTTTTCTCGCAGAGAGGTTGGTGGTCTTATTTGCTGTTGGAGGCTGCAGGGAGCTTGAGAGAGAAGGGGAGATAATTACACAGAGAAAAAAGCTTCTCTGTGTCAAGCCTATCTTTGTGGCCTACTCATTAAAAGTCCATTAAAAAATAAGAATCCCACTGCTCCCTGGCTGATGGTCCCCTGGCAAAGGATATTCCTCATAAAGCTGCTACTTACTGCTAAAAAATCTCCTGCCAAGAGCAGGGACTTCACATGATTCCACTTCCAGTTTGTCAGAAAACGGAGCAGCCGCCCACTCCGAGGCAGGATGCTCCAGCACTCCGCCTTCCATGGCACTGCTCGGTGGAAGTACCCACATCCAGTGGGTCATGATGTGTGATATTGAGGCTCCTGAGATTAAGATCTTTCTAAAATAATCCTGTGTTTGTGTATGAAAAGGCAATATAACCCTGTAAGGGGGGGGAATTGATGGGAAGAGAAATAGCTTCCTCGTCATTTCGCACCGAAAAACAAAAAAAGAATTTGTGCCATGGTAAAACAGTCTGATCCAATAGTCAGTGTACAGTGATAAGCATAAATTTGCATGAGCTTGTAATAACAAAAATTGTGTTGATGTGTCCATACAACTCAGGTCTGTGGCAGTCGCTCTTCAGGATATTTCAGTGTCTCTCTGTGAAACCTCTAAATTCTCTAGCAGGGACACTGAAATTGACTGTGACTGTGCTTCATTCTTTGGGAAGCTGTTTTGCTGGGCTGTGGGAACACAAGTGTTGGGCTGAAACCGGGCTGGAAGGAAAGTGACTCTACTCGCACGTAATTATTGTGTTTGGAGTGTGAGATTTTTTATTCCAGAGTAAATTTGCATTGATTTTGGAGTAACATTGCCCTTGTGGCAGTGGAGCAGCTGCAGCATGCCAGATACGCTCTCTGCCAGTAAATTCCTTGGGGAGGAAAAGCCATCATCTCCCACACATTGCTGTGATGGGCAGGTGGGCGACCATTCCATCGGGCAAAGCTGTCGATGGGTCAGTCTGTCAGCAGGACCATGGGACAGTCTGCTGGCAGTGGGACAATGGGTCAGTCTGTCACTAGATGTCAGCATCAGTCTGTCAGCAGGACCATGGGTCAGCCTGTCGGTGGGGTCAGTCTGTCACTAGGGTCAGTCTGTCACTAGGGTTAGTCTCGGCAGCAGGACCATGGCTCAGTGTGTCGGCAGTTGGATGATGGGTCAGTCTGTCACTAAGGTCAGTGTCGTCAGCAGGACCATGGCTCAATGTGTCGGCAGCAGGACCATGGGCAGCTGGAGGAGCCGCCGCCCGCCCTGGGGATGACTCAGAGTGTCATGGTGGAGGGACGCAGATGAAGTCATGGTGGAGGGACGCAGCCCGTGTCCACAGCAGGACCATGGCTCAGTGTGTCGGCAGTTGGATGATGGGTCAGTCTGTCACTAAGGTCAGTGTCGTCAGCAGGACCATGGCTCAATGTGTCGGCAGCAGGACCATGGGCAGCTGGAGGAGCCGCCGCCCGCCCTGGGGATGACTCAGAGCGGGATGAAGTCATGGTGGAGGGACGCAGCCGCCGGACAGAGCGTCACGCCAGCCCCTCGCTCTGCTGTCAGACAGCGCTCACGTATTCCCTGGCCAGCCGTGTGTTAGTGCCGACACTTTCGAGGACTCGCTCCGTGCCCCGGGGGAGTGGAGCCGCCCGGACCCCCCTTCCTCCACCGACGGCGGTGCCAGAGCCGTGCCGGCAGGGCGGGGACCACGGAGTGACCTGGCCAGTGCGGTCCCCCGCCAGGCCCAACAGCCTTTCCCAGGCCCACCCTCTTCCCTGTCCCCTGCCAAAACCCAAATCGAATTATCCGTCCCGCCGTCTGTCCCGCCCTCCCCAAACACAAACCATTCCCCTCACCAACGAGGATAAACAGCCCCAACCCGGATTTTTATAAACAGCCCGCTTACTTTTTTGGCAGAAGCAGCGTCCCAGCAGGATCTGGCCAGGTTTGACATCACATGGGTCCTGGAGCATTAGGAAGAACCTGGCCAAGCAGGTTTCCCTGGCCACCAGCAGCCCTGTCACACTAGCAGGGGCTGGCAAGGTTTGGGATTCCAAATAGTGCCTGCCCACGACTCCAGGGCTCCCTGCACCCTGTGGGCTCCTGCCGTGCTCCAGCCTTGCCATGCCAGTGCCTCTCCTCCCTCCCCAGGGATCAGATCCAGAGCTCAGCAAGCTGTTCTAACTCTGTAAATTGTGCAAGTGCTCCCACTCCGGTAACCACAGCAGCTAATGAGGGGAATGATACTTGTTTCTGGGAACCATTTGATCTTCATCAGTCCAGGGAGCAGCTCCTCATTAGTGATAAAGGGTTTGACAACTTCTCTTCCAGACGTGGGGATATACTTGTCACAAAATCCTGGTTTAATCATGCAGCACATATACAGACACAGCCCTGGATGTGGCCAGTAAACTTTATGCCACAAATACCAAGAAATTATTCTGCAGGCTCTTAAAGCTGTGCTGACTGGAGCTTTGTATCTAAAACAGCACTGAAATTATCTGTGGATGAGCAGGGGCGGTCTCTGAGGGAGGTTGCCTGGTTGGGAATGATGCCAGGGATGTCAGTATTGGGGCATGGGTTCATCTTCTGCCAGTGGAATGTGACTGCTGGGATGTAAAAGGGCTTGAATTTGGCTCATTTTCTGGACAAATCTGCAGTGTGACAGGGCTGATGATGGCCCAGGAAATGAGGCTGAGGCTGCAGGACCGATGAGAAGTGAACTTGGTCAGGCCCTGTGGTCCTGGTCCTGCTCAAGTGTGGCCTCACAGGAAGAAACATCTCACAGAGTGTCCCCTGGGTGCTCAGTGCAGGCTGTCACTCTAAACCTGTGGTCACCAGGGAGGTTTATGTTGGGATGCCTGCCCAGCAGGTGGATGAGGTGTGACACACAGTGATGCTTGAGTTGAGATCGATTCTGTAACCCCCCCGTTGGCAGCTGCTCTTTCAGTCTCGACTCCTGTTGCTCCCCCAGGTGAAGGATGGACCCTATAAGGTCCATCATGCCTCTTCCCCCATCACAAGGGTGCAGCAGCCTTCCTGCAGCCGTGCCACCCCTCCAGGCAGCACAATCGGGCAAACACAATGGAAACTTGCATTCCTGAAATCCCAGCTGCAGTTTTGGGGGTGATTTAATGAGAACGACATGGCCATATTTGGGAAAAGAATCAGAGGATGCATTGCCACAGGAGGGTGGCTGCTTGGTCCCCAGGTCCCCTTGTGGGCTGGTGACAGTGCAGGGACAGCAGGGAGGGTTGTGGCCTCAGAGCAGGGACAGGCATCAGCAGGCAGACACACAGCCACTGGCACAGGCTGCTGATGGACCCTTTGGCCCTCACAGCTGGGCTCTTCTGTGCTGCTTGATCACATCTGCAGGTAGCAATAACAAAAGAATCACTTGGGTGAGGTGACCCCCCCCATTCCAGCTGGCCCCGAGGTTGGGGCTGGTGTTTCTCCAGCAGCAGGTGGATGTGTCCTCGCAGCGAGTGCTCCACCACACCCCTGCCCACGTGAGTACTTCTCGGGGCAGGGTCTGGGATCCAGGCTGGGCTTCGCTGATCCCAGCGAGGGACCTGCAGTGTCTCCACTGCAGGACACAGAAGCGGTTGGATTTTGGGATGAGTTGTTTTATCTGTTGTTGTGATCTAGGTTTGACTAGGAATGGATGGGAAATAGGTCACGTCATTGCTAAATTGCTTCCTAAAGCAGGCACAGCTGAAAATCCCAGAAATCTGTTTCTACAAGGATACAGGGCTTGCTTTGCCCCTGGTTGTTTGTGGTGTGTGTGGATGCTGCTCTGCATCCCACAAACTGCTGACCTGGCACCTTCCTCTGTTGGCAGGGCTTGGAGAGGGGTCGGCGTGTGGCCGGGGGGCTGCGAGCAGGGGGGAGCAGGGCAAAGCAAACCACAGGGAAGAGAAAACACGTGTTCCCTGCCTGGGACAGAGCTGGGGCTCATCTCCACTGTGCTCTCTTCCCTTCGGGTCATTTTTCCCTTCGCAAGCAATCAAATCACTTTTTAAAAAACTCAGCAGCGACCCAGAAAAGAAACATTTCCTCTTATGGAAAAGCCCTCAGTGGTGCAAGGAAGGATCTGGTGAGCAGGGTCCTGTAAAAATCACTTCAGTGCTTCTGTGGTATCACAGAGCGAGCGGTGGAAAGGCGGCAGTGCCAGCTGTGCTGGGCTGAGCCACACAGGGCCCTGCCTGGGCAGTTCCTGTGCCCAGCAGGCTCCAACACTGCCCGAGATGAGCCCACACTCCGGTGAGTGCACCTGGGCATGCTTGTCCTGTGGTCTGGCAAGTGATGCAGGGTCCAGCATGACTCCAGTCCCCTTACCAGCCCCTCTCCTTGCCCCTGACGTGCTGCATGCCCCCAGGACCCTGCTTGCTTCAGGACCAGCAGCCTGGGAGATGGCACAGGGCTTTCCATGGCATGGCAGGACAGCCTGGCCACAGCTGCCAGCACTTTGCTGCTGGCACTGGCTGTGTTTTGTGGCCTGTGATGCCCAAAAGCTGTGCTGGTGAGTGTGCACAGGGCCTGTCCAGGTTTCCTGTGACCCTGGGCACAGCCTTGGTGTTCTCCATCCCTGCCATGTGCAGTGTGTTGCAGAGTTGGCTGTTTGCTGGTAGAGGAGCAGCCCAGCTCAGAGCTGTCACAGTTAGAGCTGCAGCGAGTGATCCCCATGCTCTCTATCATCCTTATGAAATCTGAGCCTGGCCCTTTGATTTTTTTTTTTTTTTTTGACTTGCTTCCACAGCCAACAGCATCAAACCCAGCCCTGGGACACAGGCAATCAAATCCGTGTTGCCGGCAGACATTCCTCTTCCATCTCTTGTTGTTTTGGCAGCGGCTTGTTTTGCTCTGTGGTTTCTCCCAGGAGTGGAGGGTGCCGCGCGCGGTCGTGAGAAGCCAGGCTGTGTGGCGGTGGGCGGCAGCCAGGCCTGAGGCGTTCCAGACCACTGGAGCAGGGGCTCCAGGCCCTGCCAGTCGGTTACATGACACACAAATGTATTTCTAAGCCATCCTCCCCGTGCTGTGTATCCAGCCTGCCTCGGGAGGTGGTAGGGACATGTGGGGAGCAGTGTTTGCAGTGGCTGTGTCAGAGGTGGGTGCTTCTGCCTCTGCCGTGGCGTTGGCAAGGAAGGAAATTTCGTGGGCACTTTGGGTGCCTGGGGAACGTGGTGGCTAACGGGGAGGTGGTGCTGAGGGTGCTCTGTGGACAAGTCCCTGCCCTGGCTCTCACCAGAGGCAGAGTTTAAAAGCAGGTGGAAAGATAGATGTAGGTGGCAGAGAGAGGATGCTCCCGAGCTACAGCTGCATGGTGCCAGCCCTGTTGCTGGCAAAGATGCCCTGCAGAGAATCTGTGGGGCTGGGGGTAAGAGCCAAGTGCCAAGTCCTGCTGGCTGTGCTGCATGGAGCATCCTGCCCCGTGGTGCCAGTTCCGGACCCTGTGGGATGTTCAGGGTGATGCCAGCAGGAGCCCATGCGTGCCCACGGCCATGGCAGCTGTGCTGGGGCTCCTGGAGAGGCAGCAAAGCAAACCCCAGGCGTTCCTGGCCAGCGTAGCGTTGGCCTTTTGTCTTCAGCTTATCTCGAGCTGGTTTTAATTTGCAACTCACTGATTGCGTGCAATGACCTTGGCCTGAGCCTGCTCTGCAGCTGAGTGCCCCAGAGAACATCATAAATGCCATTGATCTGAAGTCACACACTGGAGGAGTGAAGAGCTGGTGCCCTGCACGTGGGAGAGGCGGCACAGCCGAGTGGGTGCTCCCAGCTGCCAGAGGGTATGGGGCTCGCACTGGTGGGATGCAGCTCCCTCCAAAGTCCCTGTCAAGACAGACTCTGGTGTGACAAGCCGGGGAGAGGGTTGGCACAAGTCCCTGCGCTGCCGCAGTGAGACTGTGGCAAGGGTGCAGAGCTGCCTTTAAACAAAAACCCGGAGCTCGCTGCCTGCAGTAGCTGGGAATGAGCTTGAGTGGCACCAAAACCGTGTGCCTTGCAGCTCAGCCTGGCATGCACAGCTCCCTCTGCGCCAGGGCGCGCAGGCTTGCTCTCTCCTGATTTACAGAACAAACAGGAGCTGGTGGTTTTGTCTCCTGTAAGAGCCCGGGGCACCGTAATGATGGCAGGGGACGCGATGGCATCTGCTGGCAACCAAATGGCATCCCCCATGCAGCCAGTCTGGCTTTGAAAGCTGGTGTGGGACAGAGGAGATGCCAGCCCCAGGGGCACTTGGGCTCGGGGACAGGCTCTCTCTCGGTGCCACCACCGTGACCGGGTTCCCCACTAGCATATCCAGCAGCAAGTGGTGTCGTTGGGGTGGCAGGAGCTGGTAGTTCTGATTCAGGAGCTGGACTGCCAGGGATGAGCTCATCCTTGCTGGCAAAAGTGGTGTTTTGGTGCATGGTTTGAAGGTGCTGTGGCACAAGGAGTGAGGAGGGGGGCCGGGGGAGGGTGTGGGTGCCTCAGTTGCAAGGTGCACGGTCCAGTGGTTAACGCTGGGATGTCCTGTGGGCAACGAGGGAGGTCCCCTGTTCCTGGTCCCCTGCCACAGCCTGGGGCATCTCGCCACAAAGGGATGGGAAAGGCAGCGGCGGTCGTTTTCCGGAGGCTTGCAAGTTTGGAAAATAAATAGCCCCTCACTGTAGGTTAAGCTTGGCATCCTGGCGGATTAATCACGCAGGCTGCAGCCAGCACTGAGAGCCCCGGTGACGAGAGCTGTGGTTTATAGATGATGATTCATCGCTCGACTTAGAGCGACCACGTTATTCCAGCAGATTGCAAAATCATAAGAGGAATGTTGTGGTTAGTTTACGGCTTAACTATGCAAATCGTCAGGAAGCCTTCAGAGCCGGAGAACGTAAGGCACAGCGCGCCCGGATGGCTGGGCGGTGAGCAGGGGCCGGGAGCTGGCGATGGGGCTGTCGGGGACCGGCCGCTCGCGGGAGCCGGGGAGCGGGGAGGTGAGTGCTTCGGGGGGGCCGAGGGGCCGCAGCTCCCGGGGAGCGAGCGAGCGGGGCTCTTCGGAGGCGAGGGACGCGCTGCCGGCTGCCGGGGGGTTTCTGGCCGCTTTCAGCGTCTCTGTGCCACCAGGCTCCGGCGGCTCCGGCGGGGCTGGGGAGGGCAAAGGTGGGGAGCTGCTTCCCCCACCTCCTCCTGCCCTCCGTGCCGCTTGCAGGAGCAGGCAGCGCCTCGGCAGAGGAAGTAAACAGAGTGGGAGGAGCTGCACCTCTTCCTCGCCGGGTCCCGCTGTCAGGACCGCAGCGAGCCGCTCCGTTCTCAGCAGGCTCAGCCTGTCCGTGTCCGGCTCCTACCTGGAAGCCGCTGTGCCCCGAAAGTGCGCTTGGAGACGAAGCTTTATGGTAGCGGAGCTCGCCGTGCCGTGCCCGGGGGAGCCGGCCAGGCCGGGCGAGCCGTGCCAGCCTCGGGGAGCCGGGCGCTGAGGGAGCACGATGTGTGCCTGCGGCGGGCCCCGGCCCCGGAACGCGCTGTTCCCCGGAGAGCTGGCAGCGCTCTGCGCCGCTCCAGCTGCTCCGGGGCCGGCGGGACTTTGGGGCAGAGGTGAGCAGGTGTTTGTAATTACCGAGCTGCTCGGGCCGGAGCGCAGGGAGCGGAGGAGGCCGCCTGTCCTGTCCCCCTGGACTCGGGGCAGGGTCGGCCTCTCGCTCACGCGTCCCGCGTCCGATTTTGTCCTGGGGCCTTTTTAAATAAACAGGATGCGTCGGCAGCAAAAACAAGCAGCAGCGATGCTGAGGCAGGAGGAAGGGCGGTCCGGGGTTAGAGCGTCTGACCTGGGAGGGAGCAACAGCCCAGCCCTCCGCCACAGGCATCTTCCCTGGCCTCGGGCACATCCCTTCGCCCTCTTGTGCAAGGTGGGGAGCACGTACCTGGTTTACCTCTGGGAAGTGGAGTGCCTCATCCCCAGGATGGCAGAGATGTAGGTGGAGGGAGGTTTAAGTTTAAGCTAGCCGGGAGCTGAGCAGTTTCGGTGCCGGCCTTTGGGGGTTCCGCTGAGGGCTGACCCACCTGCCAGTCCACCTCTAGGCGGGCGGTGTGAATCAGAGGGAAACATCAGCTGGTAATTGGGGAAGCATTTCCTGGCCCGTCACGCTTTGGGATGGCGTCCCGTCCCTTGAATCATCCAGAGCTGGTCCGTGTCCAGCACTAAGAATAGCCTCCCCACACACGGCGGGGGCAGCGCGCCGGGAGGGGGGACCGGCCGGCCCAGGAGCTCCTGGCAGTGCCTTCCCACCTCTGTGCCATGGCACGGTCCGGTTCTGATGCCAGTCTGAGTTTGGGGTAGAGCACATGGCGAGGATGGGCTGGGGCAGCTCATGGTCCATCACGGGGGGATGGTCCCATCTGTGTGTGCCATTTGTAGCTGAGCTCTGAAATGGCTTTGTTCAGCACCCCGGGGTGCCCGTTCCCCAGCCAGGGCTGGGTGCTCGGTGCCAGCCCACAGCTTCCAGCCCAGCATGTACCCCTGGGTGTGATGTAAAGGGGCACGTTCATGAGCAGAGGCGTTTCCTGGGGTGTCTGGCAGGTGCCCTGCTCTGCAGCCAAGCTCTAGTACAGGAGATAAGCCATCACTGTGGGCTTGCCAGGGTTCACATCAGCATTTGGCTGGGAGCCTTTCCTCAGATGAGGACATGAGCACAGCCTTGGGTGGAGCTGGGTCAGTTTTCCCACCATGGCCTGATGGTGATGATGCTGCCCATTTGATGTATTTCACCTGGCTGACAGGTGAGACCTGTCCTGTCTGTCCTGCTGGGTGCAGGGTGCTTTTCCCACCTGGCTCTCTCTCCTGGCATCGGGCACCCGGCCGTGGCCAGAGCAGGGCAATCACTAGAGGGCAACCTTGGATTGAGATGTGCCTCTGCACTGGGAGAAACCTTGATTTGATGTCCTACCAGGCTGGGCTTGAAACATTCGGGAGGAGAGGGATGTGCAGTGGCCCATTGAAGCCAGCCCAGTGGGGTTTGCCCATCCTGATCTTGCCAAAGCTTGGCAGATGCCTCTGCAGGGGAGCACCTGTGTTGCTGCATGAACCACCAAGGCCACTCTCATCTCTCCCTGCCTTCCTGCTCCTGTGTTTGCAGGCTGGTACAGGGAGCTCCTTGGCATCACTGCCATTCCATGGGGAAAAGCTGTGGTGGCTGCCCAGGCTGGCAGCACCCTAGTTCAGACAAGTATATAAGATGATGCTGAACCTTTCTTGGATGCTCACTCTAGCCTGAAGCTGGGGCAGGTACTTGTGTGGTCACGGCTGGGTTTAAATCTTAAGGAGAGCTGGGATTTCTGGGATGCAGGATTTCCCCATCCCTCAAAAGAAAATACTTGCAGTTGGGTGGTAGAAATACTGTGAAACTCATGTGGGCTCCTCTCCCTTGCCAAAGCCTTTGGTGAGGGGAATGCAGGTGGGTGGTGATGGCCAGGGCTGGGGCAGAGCCTGTCCTGCTGCCTGCCCAGCCCTTGGAGGTCACAGCCCTCAGCTCAGGGGTGTCAGTCTGGGCTGAACTCGCGCTCCGGGTTCACCGTGGAGTGAGAGTCAGAGAGTTCAGGGCAGTGCTGGGGAAATGCACATGATGGATGCCCTTTGCTCCTCTGCAGCCAGTGCAGAGTTCCCCACATTCTGCTCCAGCTTGTCCTCTGCCCTCCTCCAGTTTGGGGGCTGACAAGGGCAGTGCCCAGTACCTGGGGATGACACTTCCCTTGGTCACTTGCTGCATGAGACAGCCTCTTCCCCAGGTCTTAGTGATCTGTGGACTTTGGAAAATCATAAGCAACCGAGTGCTCATCCCAACTGTTCCCTGACTCCCTCTCCCCTGGGAGCTCCCAGCCTTGCATCCCACAGAGCAATTCCCAGAGCAGCAGGAGTGTGAGCTGATGCATTACAGTTGTGTTCTGCATGTGTGCAGAGGTGCTCCAGGGGCTGGCCAAGCGTGCCAAGATCCTGATGGCACAGCTCTCTCCCCCTGTACAAGGAGGAACTGAAAGTCAGTGGGGTTTCAGTGATGGCTGTGTATGGGTTTTAAGGACTTTTGTTCAACCAGGGCCTGAAGGAATTGGCAATT
This sequence comes from Onychostruthus taczanowskii, assembly GCF_017590055.1. Classification (NCBI taxonomy): domain Eukaryota; kingdom Metazoa; phylum Chordata; class Aves; order Passeriformes; family Passeridae; genus Onychostruthus; species Onychostruthus taczanowskii. The sequence continues at coordinate 1,979,208 of NW_024500572.1, forward strand.
TTCTTGTTAAACTGCTCCATTTGACAGCTCCAAGCTTCTGATTTTAGCACCAGCCCATGGGGTCAAAGAGCACTGCTTGCACCCAGTGCTGCTGCTGCAGGATGCCCATGTTTGAAGCAGCCTCCCAGTCCTGCAGAGTGGGATCAAGCCAGTCCTGCTGGCTCAAGGGACGTGAGGACACCTCATCCCTACTTGCTGTATGGCTGCGTGCCAGCCAGACCAGCCACCTTCTGCTGATAAATCCATTTTAAGGCAATTTTACTCCCCATTACATCACCAAACCCTTTCCCAAGGGGGTGGTGGAAGCCCTGCAGGCTGGGCAGGGGCCGGGTGAGCCCGGGTGGGTTTCCTGGAGCAAGCAGCCTTGCATTAGCCAGGAGCAGGATGGTTTAATAAATCATTTCCGTCTCTAATTTCTACTTCCCCATTCAACGCCTCTCGTTTGCTGGTCACCAGAGGGAAGGGAGGTCAGGGGAACCAGGCCTCCCCAGCAACCTCCTTCCTGCAGCTGTTGAAACAAAATCCAGGACTATAATAATCACTGTGTCCCTCCCTGGGGTACCACAGTGCCTTCAGTCTGAGCAGCAGCAGCCTTGGGGTGGTTGGGCTCACAGCCTCTGGTCAAGGTGCCAGGTGATAAAGAGAGGGCAGAGAGGACACCTTCCCTGCTTGGTGCTACAGAGCCACAAACATTCCCCATGGGCTGTGTCAGACGCTTGGGAAAAAAATCAGAAGTGTTGATACTGCCGGGCCTCGGGGTGTCACTGGTGCCCTGTCTCCTTCATGCTCCAGCAAAATGCATCCACTGGCTGCAAATCACCAAGCCAGAACAGCAAGGTAGTTCTCACCTCCCTGCCTTACCCCCACATCAGATCCTTGCTTGTTGCCTGACCCCAGGGGAGCGGCTGGGGCTGTCCCACTGCCTAGAATAGGAGCCAGAGTGCAGCTGCCATGCCTGATCCTGAGCCTCTGGTCTCCCTGGAAAGGAGATTTCTCGGGCCCTGTGGCCTCCAGCAGTGCCCTGCCTGCACCCTCTGCCTGCAGCTCTTTCCTCTTGGCCACTTGCCCCCAGCATTGTTTCACAGCAGTTGTTTGGGTTGGCCCAGGTGCTGCCCTGTGTCCGCCTCAGCGCTGAGGGCTTGGTTTATTTTATGTCCTTTGTTTTGCAGCAGCAGCAAATGCCCCGGAACAGCCAAGAAGAGAAAGATGAAAAAGAGAAAGAAAAAGAGAAGGAGGGAGAGAAGGAGGAAGACAAGCAGGAAACAGAAAATGACAAAGAAGAACTGACAAAGTAAGGACAACCCTCCCTGCCTGGCTCCAGTGGGCTGGGGCTGCAGTGGTGGAATGTGGTGATGGGGTGCAGCAGAGTCCAGGGCTGCCTGACTGTGTGTGCCCACTTCACCTCCTCTGCAGGGAGGGAAAGGCAGATCCTCCTCCTCATTCCTCTTCCCTGCTGCTCCCAAACTGGGAAAGCAACACGATATGGGGTTTTTTTTTTATATCAACCCAATCAATTTGCAAAGCTCCTGTGATCCTCCAGCTTGTTCTGTTGTTACGAGAGCCTCTGGGAGCCGGAGGAGCAATCCGGGGGCAGCGGAGCGTGGCACTTCACCTTTAGTGTTATTGATGTCAACGTGAGCACTCCCAGATGAAGAGCTCCAGCCAGCCCTGCCTCCCTCACACCGAGCATCAGCGCCGTGGCAGGGGAAGGTTGGCACGCAGACCGCTCGCTATCTGTAATGGGCTTAATACTTGGTTTAAAAGAACATCTGGCTTCATTATATCTAGGCTGCAAAGACATTTACCAGCAGGTCCCTTTCAGGAAGATAAATGAGGAGGAGGCAGGGATGAATTTGAATGGTCTGGTATTAAACCTGTCTCCGTCAGGTCTCTGCGTGCACTTGGTGGTGGAGCTGCAGCCAGCTGCAGAAAGAAAACCCCACCACAAATCACCCCACTGCCGATCCCAGCCAGGAAAAGAGCCTGCGTCTGCAAAAAAACTGCAGACCTGCCCCCCTAAAAAACCAACAACAAAAAAGAAAAATCCCCAGACACGTGCAGAGAAATAATTGCTTGACCTAAAAATCAGACCAACCAAACAACATTTTATTTTTTTTTTTCCTTCTCTCCCTGTTTTTGCAGGGACAAGAACGACGACACGTCCGGAGAAGACAACGATGAGAAGGAAACTGTCACCTCCAAAGGTCGCAAAACCGCCAACAGCCAGGGCCGGCGCAAGGGCCGCATCACCCGCTCCATGGCCAACGAGGCCAACAACGAGGAGGCAGCCACGCCACAGCAGAGTGCCGAGCTGGGTAGGTGGCAGGGGGCAAGGGGACCCTCCCCTGGGCTGGGCTTTTGGGGTGCCCATTGTGCTGGGAGGGGACGTCACCCTGCTCTGCTCCCCGCTCGCAGAAGAGGGGTTTCCTTTGTGAAATCCTTTCTGGGGAGTAGCAGTGTTTGTCTCTGTGTGAATTACTTGGTGTGGTCACCAGGATAAGTGGGGGTATTTGCAAGCCTGGGCTTTCCTGGCTGAGTGTTCATGCGTTTTATGGCCTCAGAGGGAAAGTGTTGCAAAAGACAAAAAGGGAAGCCTTCAGTTTTAGCAGTGCTTTGGCAAGGCTTGTGTCCCTCCTGCACTTGGAGCTGATTCCCTTTGCAGCTACTTTGGCTTCCCCTCAACCTCTGCATGAGACCTTGCTCTGCCCTCCCAGGTTTGCCTGGGTCTCTGCCACTTCTGCCTGCTCTGTTTTCAAATTTGTCTGGAGCCTGAGCAGCTGCAGCCTGTGGGACCTACTGCTCTTTGGCATTGGGCATTGGGCTGGTCTCTTTCCATCCATGCCTGATACAGCTAAGGGTGCTGCCTGTACCATGGCATCCAGACACTGCACCAGCCCACAGCGTGGCCATTGCCATGCCACATTGCCATGCTGGCCTTGGGCTAGATGGGAATTCATGGCAGCATCCACAGCCCCACACTGGGCACATCTGCCTCTGGCACCTGCAGCATCACTAGTTGCCACCCCAGGGAGTGGACTGATGTATTGACTTACAGAAGCCAATGCATCAAGGAATTTGGCTGATTTTCCTATATTTTTTACTCTGTCAAAGTAGAGAATTATTGCTGTGCTACCTAAGGCAGGTAAAAATAAAAGCAGGGTGACTCCTCTCGGATTCCTTGCTCTGCAGTTTCTTGCTTGTGCTGTTCCATGTGCCATAAATCACGCGGAGGTGTTTCGCCTCCCTGTTCTCTGCTGACAACTGGCTGAAGCCTTGATTGCGAGCGCTCTGTTTTCATACAGGCGATATAAATAGTCCCCAGCACAACAGAGCCCTGCTCTCTCCCTCCAACTTGCTCAGCAATGCTGCAGAGAAGCAGCAGATAATGCCAGTAACTTAGATGGGATTTTTTATCCTGGTATCTCAGAGTCCTTGATAAACTTCACTGCGAACACAGAGGAAAGCCTTTAGACCGTGTTAAATTGGGAAAAAGGAATGGATCAATTCCAGTGACATATCTGAGCAATTGATTTCACTTTATGTCTCTCCAATAGCGCTTTAATTTAGGTTGGCTAAGAAAGTTATTGCATTTTAAATACCAATTGAACATTAAAAACCAGCACAAAACCGTATTGTGGTTTAACTGCAGCGTGCCGGAGCTCCCCGTAGGCATCTGTTTCATAACTGCACAACCTCAGGCGATGCCATTAATCAAACCAAACGGGCCATTTCTGTGACATTTCTGTACCATACAATAACAGCCATCACCAGCTGAGCCAAGGGCCTGCACGGCGTTGGGGACACTCGCTTTTACGTAAACGAGCGCCGTGGCCGTGGCAGTGCCTGCTGCCAGGGGGAAGCGGTGAGGTATCAATTTCCCTCCCTCTTGGCTGGTGTCCCAGGGGCGACACGGTTCTGGGGGAGGCAGTGACCTGTGCTGTCTTCCGGGAGGTGACACCTGCAGTCGTGCTCAGTCGGCTCTGAAGGAGATTCTTCTGCCCACTGCTGTGGGCATTGGAACTCACGCTGTCCTCCCACAGGGTCTCAGCTTCTTGTAGAGCTTCTTCGAAGATCCTTCCTTCTCTCCTTGCCTGTATTCTTCATCCTGAACCTATCAGCCTGTTTTCCATTTTGAAAGGACACTGTCAAAACATCTTTCATCACTGTTGAAATAATGCTTTGCCTGTTGTTTAGAGTAATAACCCCTTGGCAGCCTGAGCCGGAAATCTGTTTCCTTACCGAGTTGTTTTTTGTCTCTGACTCACACCCCAGTTTGTTATTGTAGGGTTTGCTCTGTGCCAGGCTGCCAGCAGGACTGGTGCATAGTGAAGGCTTTATGCAGGACCTTGGTGTCCCCAGCACCTGCTTGGAGTTGGGGAGAGAGGCAGCATCAGATGCTGACACCCCTGTCAGCCTCCTGGATGGAGCAGCATGTCCCCTTCAATGGGCACTGCTCCAGATAGGCCCCCACTGTTGCTGGAAGTGGCTTGGAGGTGCTGTCCAAGAGCCCAGTGGTGGCACAGAGGGAGCCTGCGGTCACACGGCCAACACCCTTGTGTTGTCAGTGGCCAGCACTGACAGATGCAGTCGGCCAAAGTCACCACTGAGGTGACGCTGTTTCTCCGTCTCTGACGGTCCCACCCTGTGTCTGCCTCCTCCAAAGCACACAGCCCCAGCCAGCTCCATCTTAGGTACCTGTTGTTGGGCCAGGGTGCGTGGCACCATTAGCAGGAAATCTGCTGCCACTCTCAAGCCATCTGGCTTTGCTTTCAGGCCCAAAGTGGAGGTTTTACACCACCGAGGTGCATCCCGAGGGGATTTTGTGCGTGGGGTACTGTGGCATGGAAAAGCCTCACGAGCCCACACCATGACAGCCTTTCCTGTGGGAGCACTTCTTCACTGCGTGGGGTTTTGTCATGCCTCCAGGGGACAGGGCATGGGACAGGGTTTGGGTGTTGGGACACCTCCTCTGAGCTCGCTGGCCTTGCTGGCTCCTGCTCGCAGCTGACTGCTCTCTTTCCTTCTTCCTTCCCAGCTTCCCTGGAAATGAATGAAAGCTCTCGCTGGACTGAAGAGGAGATGGAGACGGCTAAAAAAGGTGAGACACTCATTTTCTTTCTTTTATCGGCTGTGCTGGAGCTAATCCAGCAACTGGGGATGGAAAGAATCTGACTGCTGTCTTTGGTGCAGTGTGGTGGATCCTGAGCTGTGGGGCTGGATCCTGCCTGTTGGTTTGTTCCCAGCGCGCCTCAGGGAGGGTGTGGGGAAGGCAGGGCATGGTGCAGGGAGTGTGCTCAGCTTCTCCATCCCAGGAGCTGTGCCAGCACCAGGGATGCCTGGGCTGTGGCTGAAGGCATTGTGTCCCCTGAGGCAGGAGTTGGCTGTAGGAAATGGGGAAGGCGCGTTGTCCATTGCAGTGTTGGAGCTGCTGGTGCCTGTAGCATGGGGTGTAGTGTCACCCCACTCTTAGGAGCTTTATGGCCTTGGTGTGATCTGTTCAAGGCACACAGAAAGTGTCTGCCTGTGTTCAAAGCCCTGGGATTCAGGGAGAAGATGGTGAACCCCAGCACTCCGCAGGCACATGTTGGGGAGCTCTCGAGAGCCAGGGCAGCGTGCGGTGACTTTACATCCTGGAGCTGATTCAGAGCCTTTGCTGAGACCGTTTTTAAAAAGTGCTGAGTGTAGCACAGCCCTTCTTGCCACTTCCCCTCCTCGTGCCGCTTCTGTGCCAGCCCTTTCACTGCTTTAATTTTTTGCCAAAGTCACGTCCTGTTGATGGGCTGTCGAGCTCACGTCCCCAGCCCGTGCATCTCGCCTGCGTTGCTGCCGACTCTCCTGGCCCGGAGAGGATTGTAAATGGGAAATTAAAATGGAAATGAGTGCCGTTTGGGATGGCAAAGGCAAATAGGCGTGTTAGCAGGTTCGGCTCAGCTTGGAAAATGCACCTGCTGCTGGGATGGTGATTACATGTTCTGGAGCGCCGGCTGCCCAGGTGCCGGTGGGAGCTGTGGACTTGGATTACTTTGCTTGTGAATATCCCAAAGTGTTTGGCTCGCTCGCCTTTAAGCTGTTCCAACCCTCTTTTACAACCCAGTGCCAATCCTGTGCATTGCTGAACGGGGCTCTCTATAGTCACAAAACTTAATAGATAGACTTTAATCAAGCAAACTGGCCTGGGGCCAGGTAATGGGGTGAGCAGATGCTGGCAGGGGAGGGTCGTTGGAGGGATATTTTCCGAGCACTGCTTTATTTTGGAGATCAGCATCTGGTTGTTAAAAAGTGCCCCTTGTTGTTTTATGCTTGATGCTGGAGGTGCACTTAAGGAGTAAGCACCAGCTGCCAAAGCCTGTGTGAAGGAAGGATGAAGCGTGGGAGCATGTAGCACTATTCCAGCCCAGGGGCCAGGAGGAGGCAGGGAGATTTGCTGGTGTAAAGCCCAATGGCTGATTGTTTCTCCCTTCGTTACAACCTGGGAAACTGAGATTGCAACACCAGACTTCTACAGAAAAGCCAAATTCCCCTCTGCCAGGAAGCAGCCGCTTTAATGCTTCGAACTGGCTGCGTCTGGCATTTCCAGGGACCTGCGTGGTGGGGGTTTCCGACTCACAGCAACTGTGAAACTCCGGAGGTAACCTCAGAGGCTGGAGGAGGCGGTGGCAGAGCTGCTGCCAGCACGGCTGGGCAGGGGCAGAGGGGGTGGTGGCCTGCTCAGGCTGGGCTCAGAGGCACAGGCACAGTCCTCACCATAAGGACTCGGCCACCCAAGGCACCCTCCTCCATACTGGTACCAGTAAGAGCCCATAGGTGGCTGGTTTAGGGAGTTCAGCAAGATGTGAGTCCCAGGGAAAGTCAGCCCTACCATGCCAGGCTATTTTGGCAGATGGGGACGGTCAGTGACCTCTGCTCCTAGCACTTACCAACCAGGAGATCAGCCCAGCCCGGCTGTCCATGCCTGCATTTCGTGTGTGGGACATGAAACTCCATGCCATTTGAGGTGAGAGAAAACAGCCCTGGGACAGAGAGATAGCAAAGCTGCCTGCTCTCCTCCACAGTCACAGAGCTGCACAGGGAGTTTCCACTCAGGAGAAGGCAGGATTGTGTCTGCCAGGGGAGACAATGAAGGGGAGTACCGTGTTACTAAACTTAAAAAGGGGAACAAAAACCCAGCAAGAGGAAAGTTCTTGCTTAATGACACTTTCATTATGCAATAAACTTCGATTCAGTAGTCTGTCAAAATGTGCAGAGATTGGGATAACGATGGGGGAATGTGTTTTTGTGATATTCTCTCCTTGCGCCAAGGCTGTGATCCTTAAAGCAGGAGGTTTTGATTTACCCGGAGTTGCTCGAGGATTTCCCCCTTCCCTTCCCAAGCCGGGAAGCAGGCAGCACCCACGGCTTTGCTGCTGGGCAGGGTGCAGAGGCATTCAGCAGCAGGATGGTGCTGCTCCTTAAAAGGCAATGTTGAGGCAGTTCCTGCCTTTGGGGGACCTGCTGGATGAGCCCACGCAGGCAGGAGTTCAAGGTAGGCTGGAAGGGGGTCTGAGCAGCGGCTGAGCACCAGCCTCAGCAGTGGGTGGGTTTATTGCCCCCCTAGCCCCTCCACCAAGTGTCACCACTAGTGCCAGAGCTCCAGGGCAGCCGCAGCCGTGCTGGAGCTGAACTCGATGAACCGGGAGGTTTCCACATGACCTTTGTTAGTCTTTAAAGTCTGGTACCTGTTCTCGCCCGGCTCGGGGTTTTCCCGTGGTGTCTAACAAGTGGTTTTGTTCTTTGACAAGAGGCGGGTGCAAGTGGCAGGTTCTTGCTGAGGTCCTCCCATGCCTTGCCCAGGCTCTGTGCTCCTTATCCTCAGGGCACAGCCTGGGGCTCTTCATGCCTTTTCCCACACTGAGGACACGGGATGGAATCAGCATGATGAGGCAGAGGAGGGTTGGGCACGATTGTAAAACACCGATGACAGAGAGTTAAATAACCCATGAAAACTCCTATATAGTTCCTTTTGGGTAGATATAAAATATTCCCTTGGATACCAAAGGCACTCTTTTGAACGCTCATTTTCAGTGCTGCCAACAATTCATCTGAGTTTTGGACTGACCTGAACCGTTTTTTCCCCAGTCCCGTTCTGTTTACAAAACTAAAATAAAGTCAGCCACCTTGCATCACCTCTGAAGTGCAGGAGCTGGCTGGGTGGTGCTGGCGAGCTGGCAGCTCCACACCTTCCTCCATTTGTCTCCCCTGTGCTCATGTTGGAGCCTTCCCTTCTCCCACCAGAGGTATTTACAACTGTAAAAACCTGCTGATAGTAAAAGTGGGTGGAGAAACTGGTTTGCAGCCCATGCCCGTCGCTGCACGTTGTCCTTCTGGTGGCCTTGGGGGGGGATGTGCCTTGGGGTCTCCCACTCAGGTGTCCTCTATCCAGGCAGGGTGCAAGGGCAGCCCAGAGCGAGGAGAGCCCAGCCTGGCCATCCCAGTGTCCACAGCCAGAGTGCCCTGGGTGCCTGCTGTTTGTCATGAACTCTGTACAAAGCAACGTGGTAAAATTATTTGGATGGGGCAGATGGGGTGCCAGGAGGGCACAACTGTGTCCAAGGCTTAAATTAGCCACACTTGCCCTGAGTGAGGCTGTGGTTGACTGCAGTCCCATCCCTGCCATCCCAGGCTGGTGCTTGGCTGCCTTTCAGCCAAGGTGTCACCCCCAGGACCGTGCCTGTGGTGCTGGTGCCCACCGTGCCCCCGGAGCTGCACTTTCTGCCACCATTGGCTGAATGTTTCTCGAGTGTGTAGGAGCAAACTGCGAGGATTTGCTTAGTGAGTGTCAGTGAATGGAATACAAAAGGCCTGTCAGGAGGAACTGCTGGGTAATTACTATAATTTGCTGCCTACATTTTAATTTTGAGTATTATTTTTTCAACAATAAGGGAGCGGGAATAGTATCTGAACCAGGTGAAAGAAGAGAGCTGGGCCTGCCAGCAGTGGCTGCTCCACGTGTACTCACTGCCATGCTGGACCAGAGGGGATGGCACATTTCCAGAAGCAGGCATCCTGAGGGGGTCTTCCTGTCCCCTTGTGTCAAAGGATAGGACACAGCAAAAAAGAAGGGCTGTGGCAGGAGTAGTATAACCAGGGTACAGAGCTCACGGTTTTACAGCAGGTGGATGCAGTGGTATAGGAATTATCAATTTCAAAGGGGAGACCTGGGAGCTGAGGGTCCCCAGCCAGGGCCAGCAGAGAGGGGACATTGCACTAGAGCTGAGCTGGTCCAAGATCCCAACTCCTTGCTGGTCAGGTACCCACACCTTGCTGGGTGACACTGCCTCCCTGCAGAGAAGGGGCATGATGGGTGTGAAAGGTGCTGGGAAGTTCAGCTGCAAGCTCCCTTGTAGGACACATCAGAGGCGTGCTTGTGTCCAGTCACCAAATGAGAGGTCCCCTGGGAGCACAGCAGGCTGGTGCCAGCATCACCTGTAGGAAGGAAGGGCATCACCCACTATGGTGGCAAGAGCACCCCGAGCCGGCTGCCTGCGCCGTGGTCCCAAGGAAGGAAGGGCATCACTCACCAAGGAAGGAGGGAAGGGCATCACCCACTATGGTGGCAAGAGCACCCCGAGCCGGCTGCCTGCGCCGTGGTCCCTCCGGCAGCACCCCAGCGCCTGCAGGGATGTGGGCTCGCCCCCACACACCATCCCCACTGCTTCCCATGGCACAGCATCAGCAGCCTGGCGTGCACTGGCTCTGCCACCCACTGATCCATGGCCCAGGAGAAGTTACTCACCTTCTCTGAGCCTCTGCAAACCACCCTGAGGTTAGTGCGGGAAAGCGATGCAGACCATGCTTTCGGGATGCCTTGGGTGGTGTCGCTGACTCCGTAGGGCTGGTCTTTCTCCAGAATAGGATTGCGGCACATTTTGGCGGTGCTGTAGCCAGAACTGCCTCCATGTTCGCTCCCAAGAGGGTGTGTGGGCGCAGGAGGTACTGAAGGATCATACCAGGTACCGTCAGGCGTCGGGAATGATATCACTTAGTTTTCCCCCTATAACCTTGGTCGGTTAATCCATGCGAGCTCCCATTAAGGGACCCTTTTACGGGCTCTCTCCGCCCTCACCAAGCCCAGGGTGGAGCTGGGCAGCCGTGCCAGAGCGCCTTGGAATGTCTCTAGTAAAAACCCCCAGCTGCAGAGAGCCGAGGGGGTGCGAGCGGACAGCCCCCGCCTGCCGCGCTGCCCCTCCAGCTTTCTTCTCTGTTCCCCGAGATGCTGAGCACGGTACCCCGCTCTCCGAGCTCCTCTTCCTTCAGCCTCCACTTGCTGTACGGGAGCAGAGGCCCCGGTGTGCCCGTGGCGACACCGGTGCCAAAGCTGTCCCCATCCCTCCTGTGCCAGGGCGGCAGCTGCGGGGCCGAGGTGTCCCGAGGCGCCACGGCACCCCGTCGGTGCGGCACTGGGCTCGCCGGCGCGCACGTCCCCAAAGAAAAGCGCCTTTGATTCACTTGAGAGCGGAGAAAACTATTAGCCAAGCTTTGTTTTCCTGGATCCCTCCCCCTGCCGCTGACATTCAGCCGAGAGCGAGGGAGACAGAAAGTGAGCGAGGGAGGGCGGGAGCGGGTGCCAAGCGCCGCACCCCTTGTCAGCTTGGGTCAGCGCCACGTTCGTTATTAATGCTCTGTCTAGAGGTCACATTCAGATGCAACGAGCCCCGGGTCAGCCAGAGGAACAGATTAGAGCTTGCTCGCTGCTCCGCCACATACCGACGGCACCGGCTCCCCGTCCCCGGGCTGGCAGGAGCGGAGCTGCCGCGCTCCCGCCCCTTCGCCTTTCTCCTGCCTTTTTTTTTTTTTTTTTTTTTTTAATTATTATTATTTCTTGGCAACGTCGGGCATCTCCTGAAACTGCACAGTCTCCCTATAGCCCCGAGCTGCTGAGCAAGGAGATGAGGTAGGGGAGAAAATACTGGCGGCGCTTCCATCCACCTTAACAACCGCGGCTGCAGCCGGCTGGAACGCTCCGGCGAGCGAGCAGAGCAGAGCGGAGAACGCTGTTCGCTCCAAAGGGAAGAGCGCTGGGGCCGGAGCATGTGTTCCCACCAACTTCTGCCATTGGGGTCAGGAGTCTGCCGCCTGTGACCTGGTTTCCAGCCTCGGTGCCCGTTTGCTCGCCGCTCCCGGCCGCCCATGGCTCTGAAATCCTCTCGCCCCCAGGATTTAAGGAACCGGCTTTGCTTTCTTCTCTGTCTCCGGCTGCTGCGAGGGAGCGAAAGCGAAATGCGTGGGGAGGGTGTGAGCGGAGCACTCGCAGCGCTTTGCCGCGGGCTGCCGTGCCCGGGGGGGCTTTGAAGAAGTGCCCTGACAGCCGTGTCCTTCCCAGCCCACCCGCTGCACACTCCAGGTGTGCTCCCTGCCCGCCGGAGCACGTAAGTCGGGTGTTGGGGTCCGAAGGATGGGGTTAACCTCGAGGTTGTGTGTGGCTGCGTGCCTGCGGCAGAGCCTGCGTCCGGAGCCCCCGCCCCGAGCCGAGGAGCTCAGCCTTCCTGAGGATCTGATAACTCGGTTAGTCATAGTTTCAGTTGCGATGTGGAACCAAGGGCTGGTGCTGCCGTGCCGGGCTGGAGCGCGGAGCAGGGGGAGCAGGCTCTGGGCTGGCTCTGCTGGAGCAGCTCATGGAGATGGGTGCCTGGTGAGCCGGGAGCTTACCGGCACGTCCGGGGGTGTCTCGGCTGGTCCCTCCCGAGCGTGCACATAACTACAGCGTGGGAAGCAGGTGTTGCTGTTTCGCTCTGGTTTCATGTAGAAGAGTGGTGGGGCTCCCTGCTGGTCCCGCGGGCAGGGGCTACAGGCAGCTTCCTCCTCCTCTTCCTCTTCCCAAGCAGTGGCCACCTGCCCTGCTGCAGGCTCCTTCAGCAGAGAGCAGGGACACAGCCAGCCCGGGCAGGGGGAAGGACAGCCAGGAGCTGGCATTGCCTGTGGCTGGTAAAGGTCACACCACGCTGGGGACCACTCACGCTGACATGCATCACCCCCCAGCCATGAGCTCTCTGCCATGCCAGGTCCTGCCTTCTGGCATCTTTCCTGCCAGAGCACCCGTGCTCATGGCACATCCACACCGCTGCCGGTGTCTTCGTTCCAGCTTTGCCCGGGGCACACAATCAGCCTTGGCCCGGCTGTCACACTTGGTGCTGGGCCACCAGTGTGGTGATGAGCAGAGGGACAGAGCTGCTTGTTTGCTTTGGAAAGCAGCAGTGGGTTGTGTCAGAGGGGATGGGTTGTGACACTGGGGACTGTCCTGTTTTCCCCTGCGGCATTCAGCAACGGCAGGGGGAGGACTCTTGCCCCACTCGTTGCCTCAGGATTGGTGGCCGGATGTGATTTTTTTAATCATTTTTTTTAAGAAGTCCCAGCCCGTCAGCGGGGTGACAGAGGTCGTGGGTTTGGCTGAGCGAGGCTGGGAGTTGCAGAGTTAAAGCTCAAACTTGTTTCTTGGCTTGCCAGGGCCTTTCTGGTGCTCAGTGCATGTGATGCCTCGTACATGCAATTTGATAAGCCTGGTGCTGGGACGGGCAGGATACAGGCACCAGCTGGATGTTAACTCCTGCTGTGCTGGGTGCTGCTGGTTTTCTCCAGGACCTGGGAAGCAGGGAGGGGGATTTAATCTCTCTGGGGGTACATGGTGCTACCTATTCAATGCAGCCATGCCCTCAGCCCCCACGCCATGCCCTCCCCTTGCACAGACTCACAGAGCAGAGCCTGGGGGTGCATCCTTTGGGCCTGGTTGCGTGTGGTTGTGCTGAGATCAGCCTGTCCCCTGGGGTTTGTTGTTGGGCTGAAGCAGAGGTTGGGCTGCCACTTTAGGCCTGGGCTGACACATGGCAGCAGCAGCTTGGCAGGAGGCTGGCAGCAGGGCTGGGGCACAGCTGCAATGTTCCCAGGCACGAACAGAGCCATGCCAGGAGCCCCAGGGTGGGACTCACCGTGGTCCCAAGCCCCGTTGGTGTCAGAGCAGCCAGGGAGGGGCTTGGATGTGGAGCCAGGGGTCAGTGCCCACTGCCAACCCCACAGGGCTGTAGTTGGTGGCCTCTGGGCAAAAAATCCCCCAGCAAAGGAGAAAGATATTCTTAGCAGGTTCATTCAGTGCTGGCTTTCATCTTGAAGTTACCTTTCTGTGGCAGTATAGTAACTCTGGACTTACAGACCATCCTGTGTTCTCACAAGGTGCAGGGAGGGGCTAGGGAACTGTTGGCCTGATAGTGGCGTCACATGGGCAGTCAGGAGCAAGCCAGGCTGGCACTGTCCCACGGGCTGGTGGCAGCTCCAGCCCCACAAGACACCACATGAAGGACCAGCCACACAGCAGGAATAACTGCAGGCAGTGAGGTGTTACTTCCCAGAAAGCTTGGATGGTTCTTTCACAGATCACCTCCAGGAACCTGGGGTGCCACTGCAGCCATCCCTGGGCTGTGGTTGTAACTCCTACCTCCATCTGCAGGACCAGGGGTGCCCAGATACCCCTGCAGAGATGGCAAGGACACGAGGTGCTGACTGTCTCCTTCCTCCTCCTCATCCTCCTCCACCCTGCTGGGTTTGCCCCTTGTTTGGGTGGCACCATCTGGCCAGGATTGCCAGCCCTTGGTGTGATGCCTAACCTGGGAAGCTGCTTTTGCTCATGAGCCTGTGATCAGCACTAATCCCCTGGCACACCTTTTCCCAGCCAGGGACATCACCTGGGCTTCCCTGCCAGCATGCTCACCTGCCCAGGCTTCCCTCCCCTTCCCTAGCAGGGCTGTGTGTGCCTTGTGGTGGGAAGAGCCTTTGCTTCATGTTTGGAGCTGAGAGCAGCTGTCCCAAGTTCTGCTGGGCATGCCAACACCTGCTGCAGCCATCCCAAAGGACAGGGAGCACCGCTCGTCCTCATGACTGCCGAGACACGGCTGTGGGACGTGTTTTATTCCAGAGACTGTCAGCACAGTGCCTTTTTTCCCTTTGGAAAGAAAAACAGGCTCTCATAGGCCATCCCCTGGTCTAGAAGCCATTCAGACAGGTGCTAGTGAGCATATTGTTCCTGTGGAGTTTGGCTTGCACGGAGGAGGTTTCCCGTCCTGTGTGGATAATGCTGCCCTTGTGTGAGTTCCTCTGGTGTTAAACCCTGCTCCTCTCTGCTCCTCCAACTGCAGGTCTTGTTTGAGTTCCTCTGGTGTTAAACCCTGCTCCTCCAACTGCAGGTCTTGTTTGAGTTCCTCTGGTGTTAAACCCTGCTCCTCTCTGCTCCTCCAACTGCAGGTCTTGTTTGAGTTCCTCTGGTGTTAAACCCTGCTCCTCTCTGCTCCTCCAACTGCAGGTCTCCTTGAGCATGGGCGGAACTGGTCAGCCATTGCCAGGATGGTGGGCTCCAAGACCGTGTCGCAGTGCAAAAACTTCTACTTCAACTACAAGAAGAGGCAGAACTTGGACGAGATCCTACAGCAGCACAAACTGAAAATGGTGAGAGCCCTGTCCCAGCCTGCGCTGGGAACTGTGGATATTTCCTAGCAAGGGTTTGAATACTTCCCACAGCCAAGGGGGGGCTTCTTTACGTTGGGTGAAAGCTGTGGGGACTGTGGAGTGGCACGGGAAGGGTTGTCCACCCGTCTGTCCCTGGGAGGTCTGGGTGAGGCAGAGCTGCTGCCTGGGAGATGCCTGGGTGTCTGGAGCGTGGCTGGTACCTGGGGAGATAAGGAGCAGGAGGAGGAGCAGGGCTGTGGTGTGTTGGCCAGGATGCAAGTTCTGATGGCTGTGCAAATACTTTGTTTCTGGTGAGATTGTGCTGTTCTGCCCTGGTGAGCAGAGGGCCCAGCTGGGCCACACGGGTCTGTGCCTTGCAGGTTCTGCAGTTAGGTGCAGTAAACTGCTTCGGTTTGCCCCAAAGGAAATCAGAGATTTAGGACAATGTGAGAAAAGCCTGGCTCTGAAAGAAGTTTTCTTCAGCACTGCAAGTAAATGTGCACACCTCTCAGTGCCTCATTTTCCCCTTCAGATGGGGCTAATGCTGCTTCTTTCCTGGCATGTGGTGCAGGGTGTGAATGTAGTGGGGCTTGTTTGGTGTTCTGGAGATAACTTGGACTGCTAAGAGACACTAAAGATTATAATTATTTCATTTGTAGAGTATCCTGGGGTTCCCAGTTTCTGGCTAATAGAATTCACATGGCTAAACCCCCAAGGGGTGCTTTGAAAATGCAAAGGACAATGTTCAATGCAGGAATCTTTCCAAGCAAGCTATTACAGCAAGAGTAAAAAGAAAGACAGGAAAACATTCAATGACTCACCCAGGAATTTAATATCCTAGTCAGTCTATAGGAATGAGAGAAAGAGAAGACATCGGCGATTCTTTTTTATTAATTCTCTATGCACAGAGACACTCCTGTGTTCCCATGTTTCACCAAATTGTTTTTAGAAACAAAGCAAACAAACTATATAAAAGACCCCCAGACCCATATAAAGGCTGGAATGAAATATTCTGTGAAACGTGCATCAAGCCCTCTGAATATAAAAAGTTACATTAGAAAGATATCATTGTTCATTACTGGGGAGAATCTGAAATAAGATCATACGGCTTTGCTGGCAGTGGAGCTGGTGTGTATTAATTTACTCTGCTCCCTAATGTTGCAGAAATTATATCACGGAAGTGTTTTTCTGCAGAACCACATTTTTCCCTGCATCCGTCCCTCCAAGGCAGCCGCTAGACTTCTCCAGTCTAATTGCTCACTCTCACTTGCAGTTTATATCAGCATCATCATTTTATTTTTCGAGCATTGGAGGCTGTGGGATTCGGTCGTGGAGAAGAACAATGAACATTCAGCTGTTATTTATTGTACTCTATTGTTTTGTGGCAACAGCAGATGCCAGAAAGCTGAATAAAAGAAAAGAACAACTGAGATTAAATTGCCATGGACCTTCCTTCCTGACTCCTAAATATAATCCCAAGAAAACTGAACCTCCAAATCTCATCCTATAGCTGGTATCAGCCATGACCTCTGTGGAAGAAGCACGTGTGAGGCAGTATGGCATCACTTAGTTTTGCCATGACATCCACAGATTATTCCCTGACCTCACCACCAGCAGCTATTGCTGATCATGTGCAGGGAAATGCAGTGGCTCTGCTTTTCCTCCTCATGCTAAATGAGAGTAAACTTAATTAGCAGATCTCATTCATTTCCCAAATGGGGCTCATTAATATTGTAGCCTCCTCTTCCAGGTAGGTGTGACAGCAGGATTCAGCAGTGTGCAGGTGGCTCTGAGGAGCTGTGGGGCAGTGCTGGCAGCAGTGACTGGTGTGGGGTGGGAAACAGACACGGAACCAGCCGGCTGCACCCTGGCACAGGCAGCCTGTTACTGCTGGGGCAGGGTCAGGCCACCTTGAGGCTTCACTTTATCTGCCCTGCTGTGTGTTTTGGCTCGGTTTCACTGCTGCGCCGCTCAGATGTGTCCCAGGCATCAGCGTCACTTAGCCTTGACCTTCAGCACACTGCACTCGCTAATCTTGGCATTTAAGGAAAGCGGGGCATCGGGATACACGGTGTCCTCAGAGCTGCTCCTTCTGTCAGTGGCTGGAGATAGGCACTGTCTTCACTGGGAGCAGTCTGTGGTGTGACTGTCACTTTGGTCTACTGGGCTTGTTTTGGCTTGTGCAGGAAAGAGGGGCCACTTATCCCCAGGGCTGGGGCTGGTCCTGCTTGGAGATCAAGTCCCGTGTACCTCCTCTGAGCAGCATTCCTTTAGTTCCTTGCTTTTTTGGATGATGCTGGCTTTGCACAGCAAAAATGCTTTGGGAGTACAGTCTGTGGCCTCTGCTTCTGGGAATGAGTGTGTCTGACTTGCCTTGGTCCTGCTGCTAGGACAGGCTGAGCCTGATGGGAGGCTGCCATCAGACTGGCCCCATGTTGGTAGCGGGGTTTGGGAGCTGTTTGGGTTGTTGCTGCCACATGAGGTGGTGAGTGCAGAGAGAGGCCAAATTTATTGGGAAGGCCCAGAAAGACATTGTGGAGGAGGAGGCATGGAGTGACCCCTCGTGCAGGGTTCTGTGTCCTTGCTGTGCCGTATATCCTCAGTGGTTTTGGCGAGTCAGAATGTGTGAGTGGTACCGCGTCCTGGACGCTCCTCAAGAAATACCTGGTGGAAGGTAGAGAGGAGCAAGACTGCACAAGGAGTCTGGAGCTGTAGGCGTGATAAGAGGCAAAGTGGTGGCCTTGGGCTCATCTCTAGATGTAGCCAGGATCTGCTGGCTGTATTTCACATGATTTCCCCTAAATACCAGCAGCGGGGTTTGCCGGGAGAGGGACCCACAGTGCCCCTGGGGCCGCTCACCGCTCTGCTCTGCCAGCAGCTGCCAGCGCCGGGCTCTGGCCAAGTAGGGTGCTGAGGCAGAGGCTGGTTCCCAGCTAATTCCCAGTGAGGAGCCTGCTCCTGCCCGCGGCTGAGTCACGGACCCGTGAGTAAGAGGCAGAGAAGTCTTTGCCATAGTAACGTCGGCGCTTTGTCACTGCATTAGCGTGATGGGGAACTGCTGCTCCACACGGGAACGTGCGGTGCTGAATCGCTGCCGTGGCAGAGGCGCGAACGCCGGCAGCGCCAGGACACCACCGGCAGGGCTGGGGTGGGGAAAGGGAGCCACAGAGCCTGGCCTTCCTCCCTCTGCCTGCACAGAGCCGGTTCTCAAGTGCCTCTTTTCCCTCTCTCCTGCCCTGTTTGATAAAAATAGATTTTGAGCAAGCAGCGTTTCCAAGCAAAAAGCAACCGTATTTGTTTGTTTTATCTGGAAGTTTTCTAAAGGCTTGAAAAGTTGGGGGTGGGGGAAGGGGGGACCAGCTCTTCCCAGCGCAGAGATCCAGCAGCAAAGTTAACGTTTCCAGCACGGCTTTATCTTTTCATCCATGTAAATAAACGTCCTACACACGTCACTCATGTGGGGTTTGCAGGGAGAGCCGGAGATGATGAGCCTGTTCCTACTGGTAATATTTACTCAAGCAACAAGAGCAGGAAACAATAGCAAAGCCGAGACTTTTCCTTTAGGTCTGCAGGAGGGAGCAGCTGTCCACACCCTCGTGGCTGTGGCACGTGCTCCAGCCAGGGAGGGTTGGGGCTGTCTCAGGGCAAGCCGGGACACCAGGCAGTCACCTCAGTCACCTTTGGGATGCCGTGCTGCACTGAGCTTGCCCACCATCCACCGGTGACAGCTGCCCTGGCACGGGAGTCAAAGTTCTTTGGCAGCACCTGCCAAAGGGGTCATGAAAGCAGGTGCATGAAAATGTTGGCTGGGCCGTATCTGGGGCATCAGCTTTGTTATCTGCAGATAAGCGTCAAGTCTCAGCCATGCATGTTTGTGTAGCTGGAGGCAGAGCCCGGAAATGCGCAGGACCAACGTGTCACACGTGTGTCATGAGCAGACACGTGACCCCCAGGCTCTTGCCAGCCCTGCGCTGGTGACCTCGGCATGCTTGTCCCTTGTCCATGTATCTGTGCCATTCTTCCCCTGAATACTGAGGCTGGAGCTCCCTGTGGGGCCAGGCTGGCCATTGCAGAGCAGCCACAAGTTTTTGGCGAGGTGACACCACACTGCCAGGCTTTCAACAGGCAAGTCTGGTCCCAAAGCCTGGTGCTCAGAGGGTTTGCCCAGGGCAGGGGGGTCTCTGGCAATGTAAGCATCCCTCTTGACCCTTTGGGCAGGACCAGTGCTCTCTGCTGCTCCATAACTCCCCGTAGGCTTTGCTTCTCACCATTCTTACTCTTCTTCAGGAGAAAGAAAGGAACGCCAAGAGGAAGAAGAAAAAAGGCGCCGCTGTTCAGAACGAAGAAGCCGCCTTCCCTCCCGTAGCTGAGGACGAGGAGATGGAGGTGTCGGGGACGAGTGGCAACGAGGAGGAGATGGCAGAGGAGGCAGAAGGTGAGGCAGGTGGGGGCTGTGGCAGGGAACATGCTGAGCTCTGCAGGCTTTGTCGTGGCAGAGGCACCGCACACGGCCTCTCCGGGGCTGCACACATCAGCACTCGCAAGGGGTCTGTCACCCCAAAGTCACACCAAGGTGATGGTGGCTCACAGCACTCGTGGCATTTTGGATGCCTCTGGATTTCACGCTTGCAAGGAGTGCCCTGGATCACTGCCCTCCTCCCGTGTCTGTCTGGGCAGATGGCTATTTTGGGAGCCCTTTGGTTTCTGATTTCCGTCAGTGCGCTTTCCAAGAGCACACAGCCTCCCAGGGCCTCCTGTAAATCACATTTCTTGCTGTTTTGCTCCAAAGGAGGGTCCCTGTGTGCTCTTAGCCACCACTGTGAGCTCTCGTGGAGCTTATCATGGGCTCAAGGAGAGATAACCCACCAAGGTCTGTGTCTCCCCATACCATCAGAGCATTGCTGCTTTCCTGGACAATGGAGCTCCCGGAGCCCAGCACTGGAGAGAAGGCAGGGGAAGCTGGGGTCTGCCACCAGCAATGCTGATGCACCTTGGTGGGGCTTTTCCTCCTCCTTTCCCTTTTAAGGCAGCATTTTTTTCCCTCCCAGCCATACCAAAGAAAGGAAACAACTTGAAAGTGACAATTTTCAGCTATTTATCGCTTAGAAAGCACAGCAGTTTGGAGTTCAGAGAAAATGTGCACAATTTTCCAACAATGCCCATTTGACTTCTGTCAAAGTAATTTAATAACTTAACCAGCACTCTGGCACCACACTGGTTCCTGGCCTTAGCACCCAGGCTAATGGGACTTGAAACGGGAAATCTTTTCAAATTGTCCTTGTGAGTGACTCATTACAAGGCAGATTCCAGGTAAATCTTTGTGTGAGGTGATACGTGACTCACAGGAGCAAAGTAAAAGTAGTTACTGCTCTTTGTGAGAGTGCCTGAGAGGAAACAACATGATTTTGAGATTAGAGACGGATCTCTTGACATGCTTCTGAGCCTTACTCTCCAAGCATCCGCTCTTGCTCTGCTGCTGGGGTGCCCTACAGAGTTGTGGAAAAGCATGAGGGGTGTGAAAAATGTCATGGCCATGGAAGTGCCAGGGTGGTGTTACACAGGTGCTGGCTCCAGGGTGACATCTGGGGATACTCAGACAATACCTTGCAGTTGCAGGGGGAGTGTGGCCAATCCAGGGACAGGGGGAAAGAGTCAGTGTTGGAATTACGGTGTAGACTAATGGATTCAGCATGTGGAGGGAATGCAGGGAAGCCTAGAGCATGGCTGAGTTTGAGATGAGCCACTGTTGGACGTCTCAGCGTAGCATTCAGAGCAGCATCAAGTGGCATTTGGGAAGACTCAGTGTTGGAATTATGGTGTAGACTATGGATTCAGCATCTGGAGGGAATGCAGGGAAGCCTAGAGCATGGCTGAGTTTGAGATGAGCCACTGTTGGACGTCTCAGCGTAGCATTCAGAGCAGCATCAAGTGGCATTTGGGAAGAGTTTTGCCAAACACACTGTGAACCTCGTCCTGGCTGCATGATGGGACACCTAATTTCTTGTTTGCAAATGAAAAAGATTGGAGAAGACTGAGATTCCTGATGAGTGTGGTACAGTTTCACTCTCAGGACTGATGGACGTGCTCTGATGTACAGCTCTTAGGACACAGTCCCTCTGTGGCACTCCTCTCACCAGCATTTGAAAGCTGTCTGAGCTCTGTGGAGAGAGGCAGGTCAAGGAATGCATGTGAGGAAACCTTTGGGGCATGAGCGTGAGAGCCCTGCCCGGTGGGGACACGCTGGGATGGGACTGTGGAAATCTCCTGGTGTTCCTGGCCCTGGCCATGTTTGTCCAGCCGAGGCTTGGAGGGAGTGATCCTCTCCCCAGCTGTAGAAACAATCTCTTGGCAGCACCTAACTCTGAGCAGTGCATGGACGCTTGTGCTTCCAGCTCACATCAGGCTGCTGGTGGCAGATCTGGGAATGATCCTTCCCATGTAATAATTAACCTGTCCTGCAGCACTGCCAGCGCTTTCCTTTCGCCGACCCTGACCTCCTTTCTTCTGCCACCACCAACAAACACGTGTGGTGTTTTGGGATCATCCCAGCTGCTCCAGGGGTGGCAGAGCCAGGGAGACAGGTGATGTAAGTCAGCGAGTAGGGTGCCTGGTCTGGGACAGCTGATCATGTGCCATGGGTAAGAGGGCGAGAAGGGAGCAGATCTTGTCCTGCCAGACCAGCCAGCAGCCAGGGTTTTCCCTTAAAATCCAGCTTCCCAGTCACTCGGTCTGCAGGCTTTTGGGTGCGTGATTTTATGTTTGGGTGGGGGTTAAGTCGTGCTTAGCAGAGAGGCCCCCAGAACAGCCCTTTGCTTAGCAGGCTCTGGATCTGGGGATCCCAGCACAGTTCTCCCAGCCCTGGGATCATCTCCCCCTCAGAGGAACGAGGGCGTTCTCTTCCCAAGGGAGGGGGTGGAGGCAGCGATATGGGAAGCAAGAATCTCAGGCTGATCCTTATTTTTATTTCTTCCCTTTTCTCAGCTGCAGTAAATAACAGCTCCGACACCGAGAGCATTCCCTCGCCAAGGCCCGAAGCCAAAGAAGGAGGCGAAAACGGGGCCAAGGCACCACCCGGGCCGGGAGGTGACGCCGGCACAGAACCGGCAGTCAAGTGGGAAGAGGCTGCAACACCCCCCGACGCTCCTCCTGCTCCCCCTGCCAACCCAGCTCCTGCTGCCAGCCCCCCGCCGGAGACGGCCCCCGAGGCACCCAGCACCGAGGAGAAGGTGCCGGAGGACCTGGTGGTGGACGTGGTGAAAACGGAGGAGCCGGAGGAGAAGGTGAGCGAGGAGCCCTGCAAGAGCGAGGTGAAGAAGGAGGAGAGCGAAGAGAGCCAGGAGAAGGACAAGGGGAATGACAAGAAGGTGGAAAGCAGCGTCAGCAGCGCAGGGACGGCGGGGACGGAGGGGACGCCCAAGGCCGAGAAGAAGGAGAGCCATAAGGGCAGCAAAGGCCCCGGGGTGAACCCCGACAGCGACTCCAGCGCGACCTGCAGCGCAGACGAGATGGATGAGCAGGATGCTGTGGACAAGAGCAGGTAGGAGCGTGGGGACAGGGGGACAAGGGCATGACCCAGGGGCCAGATGAGCTTCTCCATTGTGTCACCATGCTCATGGGTGCCTTTGTGAGCTCCTCCTTGGGAATAGCACTGCTCAGGCGCTCCCCCAGGCAAAGGGACTTCCCAGCTGTGTCCCCATGTGCCCCCAGCCCTTTGTCTGTTGCTTCCAAAGGGGCTGTGACACAACAAGCAGTGCGATGTCCCAACGCACGGGTGCTTCTAGGACATGGCCGTGGGCAGATGTTGGGTGCAGAGCCACTGCATTTGCTGGTGGCAGCTGCCCATCTGCGTGACGCAATGGAGCGGGATGTGCTCTCAGGGACAGTGGAGTTGTGCTGCTTGCCAGCATCCGGGGTTGGGAATGGTTTCTGTCTGACTTGGCATTGGCAGGAGAAGAGTCACGTCAGGGATGCCTTTTTACTGCAAGAGGGGGCGAGTTGCTCCTTTGGCAGAGATGTTGCTCAGATCTGTAGGGGGCAAATTATCCATCCTGGTCATAAAGGCAGGAGAACGTGGTCTGTGCGAGCTTTCCTGGGGCCATGCCAGTGGGTCTTCACCTGAGCCACTGCAGTCCCGAGCCCTCCACCCAGCCAAGAGCGGCTCAGACCTTCCGTGGATGGCTCTTGGGACAGGGAGGGGAAACACTGGCCTCCTTGGAGAAACATCTTGCTCCCCTCCCAGCTCTTCCCACAGGGCCCTCCCCACCCAAGAGCCTTACAGATGGAGAGAGGGCTTTCCATTTTTTAAAGAATACATGTGAATGCACACATCTTTGTAGCAGTGAACTTTATGATGGCTCCTGGGCCAGGTGGGACTCCTGTGCACGCTCGGCCATTGTATGTAGGGGCAGCAGTCCCTCTTTGACTCAGAGCTGGGCAGGGACTGAAGGCTGGCACCCTGCATCCAGTGTCTTGGAAATCTTCTGTGGGCTCACAGGGATCAGTTTGGCAGCAAGATGGGTGCTGCCAGGCTGGGCAGGCTGTGTGCAGTGCTGGGGATGGGGTTGTTGAAAAAGCAACTGAGCATAGTGGTGGGATGAAGCCGGAGGGAGCTGTTGTGCATCCCGCCACTCCGAATGTCCTCTGTGCTTCCCCTGTGATTGATGCAGGAGCCAGTGGATGAGCACTGCTGGTGCAGGAGCATCCTCTGGGGTGCAGCCCCTCGCTGCCGAGCAGCACAGGCAGTGCCAAGGGGTGGTGCAGGTGCCACTGGCCAGCCCCGTGGTAGGGCTGAGGCCTCTTGGCTGCAGTGCTCCTCTCCAGCAATGGCCAGAGTCCAGCACCACCCCTCCCCACCCTCCCCTCCTTCCCAGACAGGAGAAAATCTCCCAGTAAGGGAGAGTGAGGCCAGCAGGGCTGTCCTGCAGTTTGACATTAACCCAACCGAACGCAGGGCAGCAGTGGCTTGCACCAACTTCTCAGCAGCAAAGGAGCAAGTCGTCTTGGGAACAACTTTTCCATCGCGGCTCCTCGCTGAGTCAGCGCCTATCTCGCTTGTCAAACAGTTACCAGCTTCCAGGAATATTAAACACTAAACAGGCATCCCGCAGCTCCCGGGCCACTCCTCTTAGCCGGCGTGGTGATGAGGCGCGGGCGATAGCAGAGCCTTGCTGGCATGGGAATGCTGCAGCTGACGCTGGCATCGGGCGCTTCCCAACCCAGGAGCACCCACGGGGTTGATCCTCAGCTGGCTCAGAGCTTTTGGCACCGCCGCGCTCCCAGTGGGGACTCGGTGCCCTTGCCAGCTGTAGCTTTGCTCCCTTGCCTTCCCCGTGGGCCGAGGGCTGCCGGCCCGCGGGCGTTAGCGCAGCCCCGCTGCCGCAGCGTGACTCGCGCTGAGCGGGACCGCGATGCCGCGTGAGCCGCCCCGTCACCGCATCACCCGATGCTCGCCCACCCACCCAGCGCCAGCGGGGCGTGGGTGCTCTTCCCTGCGCTTGTGAAAGCATCAAGCTGTCCCCGGCATCTCCCAGAAGAGGACAGAGGGTGGCTGGGGTGTCCCCGCGGTGAGAAAGGGAAGGGTTCAGAGTAGGGGCAGCCTTTTTTTGGTCCTCCTGCAGTTCACGCTAGCAAAGACATGTCCAGGATTGAGGAGGCGCAGCCTTAACTCATCCGAGCTGAAGGAGGCAGCTGCTTGTCTGTGGTTCCATGCAGCGAGTGCTGCAGGAGGGCTGCTGCAAGCACAGCCAAGATGTGGTTCAGCAGGAGGTCACACCAGATGGGGACATGTGAGGGAGGCCACACACAGCTACCGCTGCAGACCTGCAGCATGGTGAGGAGACACCTGCACCGACCATCCCGGTGCTGCACATCCCATTGCTGGCTCAGCTAAAGGTGCAAGGACTCTGCCAGGCCAGTGCAGTGTTGGAGCCGTGTCTCTGGCTTGGGGGAGCCTATTGTGGAGATCTGGTAGCCACTGCCTTTGCACAATTCTATGGAGTCATGTTTGGCTGGGTCATGTGTCAGGGCGTTGGATCATCTGGAAGTTAAATGAATCCCCATCCGTCTCCGTGGCAGAAGGAGAAAGAGTATGGGAAATGCAGTGTCATGGTCATCCCCAAAGCTTCATGCCTTGGAGAGGACATTTCCACACTGCTGAGGCTCAGCTGTGAGCCTGCCAACTCACTCCTGCTCTGACTCTTTTCCCATCCTTCCCAATGCCATCAGCCATCTTAAGGCACTGGTCCTTGGGTTTGGGAGGCACTGGGTTGGCAGCAGGTGGGTAAGAGATGCCGAGATTTGTTCATATGGTGATTTCCAGAGCAAAGCACCCAACAGACATCCCATTGTCTGGTGCAAGATCTGCTGGGAGGGACGTAATAAATTAGGCAATTTGCATATTTATGAATTTAATACTGACTTTGGCTTCCGAAGCATCAGGATCCTGGAGGGCTTCAGGAAACCTGAAGATCTTGAGGGTGCTTAAAGGGACTTTAAGGGTGCTTCAGTGTACCTCTTCAAGCACCAACGAGTGCACAAAGCAGCTGCTGGGGTGGCACTTCCACCGCTCAGCCTGGCGTGAAGGTCTCGGGAACAAGTGCTGGGTGCCCTTGTCCCCAGCACTGTGTCTCAGCAGATTCTGGGGCACTGCACCCTTCCAGGAGTGTGGCTTCACAACACCCATGTGGCTCCACAGGCAGACATCATTGGGATTATTTAGGAAAGAATTCAAATTTGCCGTCCTTGGGTTGGTTTCCCCTGGGTGCCTAACCTTGGTGCCAGTGTGGAGGTGGGTCCCCTTCCCCTCTGATGCCAGGCACTGTGCAGAGCGAGGGCTGGGGCAGCCCCAGCTCCATGATGAGTTTATTCCCCACACACGGCCCCGCCACGCTTGTTTATTCATCCAAGGGTGAGCGTGGAATGACCTTGAAATTTATAGGCTGAAGAGAACACTGAAATAACAGCTAAAATAAACAAATCAAGCTGTAAAGCTTGAAAACTATGAACTGGCTTCAACAAACTGGAGTCGGGAGGGAGGGCAGAGAAGAGATGGCCTGGGCAGACGTGGTCCCTGAGGTCTCAGCATAAGCTCAGGAGCTGGACGTGCTGAGGGTTTGACCCGAGGCCTTTGCACATCTCCATCCCACCCCATTTTGGTGGCACCATGGGGATGCCCCCACCATGTTTGCACAGGGGCTCTGCACGGCTGGCTGAGTGTCTGCCAGGCAGCTCAAACAGCCAAGGGGAAGAGCAAGTGGTGAGAGTGCAGGGCTGCACAGCTGCTGGGCTGCTGAGTGCCACATCCCATCCAAATCCAGCCTCTCAGCTTTCAAGTGACCCAACAGCCCGAGTTGCCTGCACATGGTGGCTTGCCCTGGCTTTAGCACCTTGATAAAAGACAGTCCTTGAAGAAGAGCATGAAGCTGATCCCCAGCCCTGGG
Source organism: Onychostruthus taczanowskii (assembly GCF_017590055.1). NCBI lineage: Eukaryota > Metazoa > Chordata > Aves > Passeriformes > Passeridae > Onychostruthus > Onychostruthus taczanowskii. Next base: position 2,005,112 of record NW_024500572.1, read on the forward strand.
TGAGCTGTACCCATGAGCTCTGGAGGTTAGCATGATGTCCAAATGAAATCCGGGCTGGTTGCCTTGCTCCAAAACCAGCTCTAGAGTCCGTTTTCCCTCAGGTTTATTCTGGACAACAGCAGATTTGCTAGAAATAGCATGGGGATGAGGGAAAGTGGGCTCAAGAGCCTCTTGAGCCTGACATAAGGGTCTTGTTTGGACATGTAGTCCCTTGGGGGTTGTCTTTGAGCCCAGATTCCCAGCAGCGAGCAGCGGTCCAGCACGCTCCTCTCTGATGCAGAGGATGTCCTCTGGGTTTGGCAGCACAGAGCAGGGGTGCAGGGTGTGGGGGAGCCGTGGGCCATGGAGCCTGTCCATGGCTGATGTCCTGTTTTGGTTCCAGGTTGCTGTCCCCCCGGCCCAGCCTGCTCAACACCGCCAGCGACACCCGGCTCAACTCCTCGCCGCAGAAGCCGCTGGACCTGAAACAGCTGAAGCAGAGAGCTGCTGCCATCCCTCCCATTGTGAGTATCCTGCTGGAGAGGGCAGGGACTGGGAGCACAGCCTGTGCCTCGTGCATGCTCTCCTCCTGGGCTCCGTGGTGTGCGTCAGGGTTGCGAGGATGTGCTCATCCCTGGGGATGGCCTCTGGTCCACAGAGAGCTGTGCCTGGGCAGTGCAAGCCCCCGGCCAGGCAAGGTGCTCCCTGTGCAGAGTGTGTTCCCAGCTGCTGGAGCAGCTCTGCCAGCAGCATTTGGATGTCTCTTGAGCTCTTTTATCAGAAAATCGTGGGAGGTCTGGACAGAAAAAGCTTCTCACTGCCACATGACTGCTGCCTCCTATTGCTTTAAAAAGAAAGAGTGCACCTTCCCAGCCCTGCACTTCATCTTGTGCTTGAAGGATATCACCTTTCTCACCCTGGAGCTTTGCTTAGTCCCCCTTTTTGGCTGCTCAGTCGCCATGTATTGAAAGTACTGTTATAGTGGCTTTGGCTGTGAGAAGAAGCATCCTGGTATCTCCAGGCTCATCACTGGAGGAGCAGAGATGCAGGGTGGGCAGGGAGGAAATCCCTGCTTTGGGGTTTGCATGCTCTGGGAGGAACCATTCCTGATGCTCTTCCTGTTTCCCATATTGCAACGTAAGATGTGGCTGCTGTAATGTGACTTCTGGCAAAAACTACAAGCACGTAACTATAGATTAGAGGTTTTGAACAAGTCTGACCCTGTCCTGTAGTATCACCAGCACAGAGCTGGCACTCTTTGTCATGGGCTTTTTAAATGTCCTGTGGCTAGTAAGCTTTGAAGCCCTGTCTGGCCTCTGCTAAGACTTGCCATGATAGTGTGGGACAGGGGCTTCTCATAACTCCTGATGTCTTCAAGATTGTTATGGATATCAACAGCACATGATGAGCATCACTAACCCTTACCGCTTTGCAGATTTCCGAAGGTTTCTCAGAGGGGGTGTTGCAGAGTGGAAGCGCGAAGCCTCAGGTGCCTCCCCACGCCTTGGCTCTCTACCAGCAGCAGATCACAAAAGCCCACGAGTCTGCCCGCGAGGACATGCCCCCGAGCAAGCTCTCACAGTCCCAGCAGCAGCAGGCTGAGAAGGAGCAGCAGCAGCCCAGCAGCAGTCCCAGGGGGAAGAGCCGGAGCCCCGCGGTTGGAGAGAAGGAAGGTAGGGCTGCGTGCGTCGCTGCGCGTTCATCCGCGCGGGCTGTGCGGCTGTACACAGCCAGCAGCTTTCTCCCTCGTAGGTGAAAGCTTGTTTTGACCCCTGAAAGCTCTTTAATAGCATCTTGAGGCAGGACGAGAGAGGCATGGCTAATTTCCCATGTTCATTAGACAGTACATGATGTCTCATTGAGCCCACAGCAAACGCCGGGCAGTGTGGAGCGCCAAGGAGGTGAAGATTGCCTTTATTAGCATCTGCCATTCACCAGAGAGCAGAGGGGCCTGGAGGCATGCCAAGGCTCTGGGTACAATGGCTCTTTTCTACCTTGCTGGCTTTCTATAAAGAATGCTTTTAATGCACAGCAGGGACCATTATTTCATTTAAAATCAATGCTAATACTGTGACTCGGAGTCCAAAGGTTCCTGTAAAGATTCCCAGTGCTTTCTCCCCGGAATAGCTCTGATGTGGTTTGGCTGCCTAATGAGCAATTCAGAGGTTCCCACCATAGAGCATCTGAAGCATTATTAGCTTGAGCACCTGGGGATCAAGGTTAAGGAGAGACGGGAAGTCCTGATGAAACCATCCTCTAAATGTGTTTTTAATCTGAGTGTTAGAGTCTGTTCCAGTTCAGAGTCTGTGTCCCTGCCCCCTGTACCTAGCCCATGGCTCAGTTGTTAAGGAAGATGAGAGGGTGTCCCCAATGGCACAGTCAGGGAAGTTGGGCTAGTGTGGGTACAGTGTGTCCACCAGTGCTGGATCCTGAACAGGAACGGGTGCAGCTGCAAAAATCACCTGCTTGTGCATGGAAGAGAAGGGTGGATAAGACTGCACTGAGGAGGCACTGGACTTGGCTGTGATGTTTGCTGGAAAATCACTGCACTAGTTCACCCTCGGGCAGCCAGGATTGTAGCAGCCTGCTCTGCAGTGTCCAGGCCAGGTAGTTATTCCTCAAGCTGTCATGTCCCTCTGGACAGAAGGATTTGCTTGCATTGCTGGCACTTGGCCACAATTTTTTCAAACAATAAATAGCACCATGTGTGCATCACACCTTCAGAATGTTTTGCATACAGGCAAGGAAGGTGACTGCTTACCTTGCAGGAAAGGGAGTTTCCCCTAAGTCGTGGTGTTGCCACCCGTGAAGTCCCATTTCCAGTAGATCTTATCCTGCTGTGCTCCTGTTTGCTGCCCAGGTGGAACAGTTCCCCTCCAGCTCTTCCCTCCCCGTGGCAGGTAATCAGGTTTGATCTCCTGTGTTGTAAACCTGTGCAGATCTGATGCTGCACTGCTCAGCTTCCTTGTGAGCTGGGTGCCACTGCCAGCACTCCAGCCCGGAGCTCTGCATTGCCTGTGTCCCACTGCTGCAGCTCCAGCTTCCTCCTGGCCACAGGAGGATGAGGAGGTGAGGCAGATGAGTGGGTATGAGGTACAAGGCAGGCTTTAGGTGTTGAAGTCACCCACTCCACTCTGTGGCCTGCTGGCACCATTAGCAAATACAAGAATCTGTTATCCAGGTGGATCTTTTGTTGCTTTGTTCTCTGCGAAGCACTAATGATATGAAGCACTTTATTCTCTCCTCTGTACAGCACTGAATCTTTCATGTTAATGAAAGTAATTATGCCTCCCTATATCCCTGCAAACATTTCAGTAGGTCTTGGGTCCCAGCTGTGTGCTCTCCAAGCCCTGTGTGGCTGTGCATCTGTGCTGGGTTCCACAGTGGGTCTGGAATGCATGTGGACCTCAGGGAGACATAGGCTGGTCTCCCCTGTTTACAGTGGGAATGCATTTCCCTTTTGAAAAGCAGAAGGTTTGTGATGAGTCACCTCAAGGGGAGAAATCAACTCCCCCAAAGTGCTGGTTTCAGTACAAGTATGGACTCGGGCACAGTCTCAGTTCTGTCTCTGTCTCTTGGAAGACATCCTGGCTGTGGGTCAGGGGTTAGAAGGGAGATAGCCAGATATTCCTGGCAAATCTGTGTGCATCCCTTCCCTCCTCTGCTCTCCAAGCCATCCCAGTGAAGTGGCAAGCATCCAGACTGCAGACATCGTGCTGCCACATGGTTTGGAGTTAAAAGTCCAGCCCAGCCTGCAGAGCCCTCTGGAAAGCAGCCCTGTGCCACCTCTCAGCAAGGGGCTGACTCCACCAGAGCAGGTACTCCTGTTCCTCCCTGGCTTGATAAGAGAGCTGGAACTCCTGCAGCCGCTCCGGAGATCAACATCCTTCACACCGCTCTGGACCCGCTTCAAAGCCAAGTCTTGCACACATCCTGGCCGAGGCGTTGGCTGCCTCGCAGCCGCTGGCTGGGGCTCTATCAGCTTGGAGGGTGGCCAGCCAGCCATACCTTCCTGAGCCCTGCCTGGCCTTCCCTGCTAATCACGGGGCTGGGCAGAGGCAGGCAGCCCTGCCTGGATCTCACCCCCAGGCAGACGGATCCTTTCCCCAGTGCCGGGTTGCTGTCGGGCATATCTTTGGTTATCACTCGGCGGCTGGAGCGCCAGCAGTGTGTTTGGTGTTGATTTAGTTGTGTTTCATTTGGCCTCTGTAGGCGATGGGGAGCCAAGAGCATTAATTTGGATGACGGATCATATAAACTCTGACTCCTTCGCTCCCATTCCAGGGACTTGATAAACGGTAATAGGAACTCTCTCTTCCCCGTGTAAGTGCTATTTTATCAAAAGCTGGCTGAGTTATAGCCACCCTCTAATGCGGGGGCAATTAGGAACTGGCCACATTTCACAGGCTGGAGAGGCTCGCAGGGGAGGGGAGGCTCCCACGGGGAGGGGAGGAGGACGAGGCTCTCCGAGAGCCATCCAGGGTGCACACAGCCTTGGCTGACAGTGCCTTGGCTTCAGGGAGCATCTTCAGCTGGGAGATCCCAGCGCTGTTTGCCCCCACACGAGCAGAGCAGAATGGGGCCGAGCTGAAGGGGAGAAGATCAGGGAGTGTGGGTGTGCCAGAGACTCTCCATCAGTGAGGAGGATGTGCCTGGATTCCCCTCTGTTGGCAGGATGAAGGGATCCTCTCTGGGATCCTACATGGGGACAGAAGAGGTCACAGCCAGGGTCTGGTCCCACCAGGCTGCAGAGGTGTGAGTGCCTGCACACTTCTGTGTGCCCAGAATGGATTTCTTCTCTCACTCAGGCAGACAAGAATAATCTCTCAGCTTCGAGTACACTGAGCATTAATAACGATAATGTAGTAAAGCCTCATTAAATTGGGCCTCTGATAATCTACTTGCCCTATTATTAGGCTTAGCAGGATTCAGCATCTATTTTTATCAAAAATTGATGGTTAAAGTCTGGGTTCATTTGTGATTGCTATTGTTTACTGCCCAGTTCCTAATTTCTGGTCAATGTGAATGTTACACAAGTGGATCTGGGGAGGAAGGCCAGTGCAAAATGAAGTGTTTATTGATTACAAGCAAATGCTACCAAACCTGCCTCTAATCCATCCAGAAAAGGCTGTCTCATCCGTCTGCTTAGCCAAGCATGAGGATGCACTTGGCATAGAGCTGGTGCAGATGAAGCCTCTCTTCTCCTCAGTATCTTCCAGGACATGGCAGGCTTCAGGTGTCCCCAGCACAGCTCCTCCATAATTAAACTCTTCTTGGCCTCCCATCAGCCTTTTGATAGCCAGGATGATCCCAGCCTGGTATCCAGGATGGGAACCAGGTAATTTTGGGAAGCTGCACACCAGTGTAGTCACCAGCGAGCTGGTGCCCTCTGGATGTCCCCCATGCACCAGAGGGATGGCAGCATTGCTGCTTCTTGGCTTTAACCCCAGGGAAGGGTTTGGTAGCATCACCTTTAATCCTCCAGCCCTGCCATGCTGGGATGATGTGGAGCTGTGGGCACAGACAGGAGCTGCCCAGGAGCAATTCACTTAATAGCCAAGGAGCTGGACTCTGTGTGTCAAATGCCATCTCTCCTGGGTGAGGTGGGCTGCCACCAGGTCCTTGGAGCTTCCTGCGGGCAGTGAGCACCAGCAGAGTCACCAACAAACATCCCACTGCACGTTAAATCTGAGTAAAATAAATGCTGTCAAATCCAGGCAGTGACAATGAGCTTTTTCCTTTTAGCTTGGCTGGGGAGTTCAGCCCTCACCTCATGGCCAAGTTGGACTGAATTGAAGCCATCTCCTGTGCTTGGAGCTGGCTCTTGCCTCCCTGCTGTGCTCACAGGGACCCCTCACTCGTGTTGGCCCCTGACCACACAGTTTCTTTCTGTGTCCTCTGCAGAGAAGTCCGTGCATTTCTCAGCCATCGCCGAGGTTCAGAAGCTGAGTGCCGAGTCAGTGGCTGCCTCCTGCTGGCCCCCTGTTCTGTCCTACCCCCGGGATGTGATCAAAACTTCTCCCCAGGCGGAGCCCCACTTGTTCCAGTATAACCCACCAGGCAAGTGAAACCCACTGGCTGCGTGGCACGTGCCCTCCCCTGCCTGGCCTGGGACTGAGCCCAGAGGCTGTGCTTACAGCCAGCATCACAGGTTGGGCTCTTTAGAGGTCCCAGGGTGGTCAGGTGTGTCTCCCAACTCTGGCTGGGGCAGGTGTAGGGATGTGGTTTGTCACAGAGCAGTGTGGGTGCAAAGTCAGACAGGTTTTATCCCTCTCTGGCTGGAGGGCAGACAGGTTGGGCACAGCTCGTTTTCTGGCTGCAGAGGGGACAAGGCAGTAATTTAAACTATTCCAGTCCTTTCCAAAGTGACTGTGTGACTTGGAGCTCGTGCAGGCTCACAGCCAGCCAGGTCACTGCACCCAGCCCCTGCTCCCTCCCGTGCCCCTTTGTTCTCTGATGGCTGCAGCCACTCTGCCTGCCCTCAGTCTCACTGACTTTTGTGTTCTTCTCACAGGACACCCCATCCCACTAAACCTGCATGAGAGCTCTCGCTCAGGGCTGCAGAGACTAGCCAGCATCTCCAACCCTCCTCCCCTCATCTCTTCCACCAAGCACCCCTCCGTGCTGGAGAGATCCGTCGGATCCATTTCCCAGGTAGGGCATTGAAGGTGTGAGTGCTGGAGGTGCCTCACAGGACCATCAGTTGCTCCTGACCTCTCCTCTTGCCCCACAGGGAATGCCCATCCAGCTCCACACACCCTACAGCCCTGAGCACGCCAAGGTCCCCGTTGGTTCCATCACCATGGGCCTGCCACTGACCATGGATCCCAAGAAATTGGGTAAGAAACTGGGAGATGAGTTCTTTTTCACGTGTTCAGAGAGCAGGAGGGAGTGAGCTTGCCAGAGGCATAGGGGAAAGGAGGAGCACAGGGCACAGCATGGGAGCACAGAGAGAACTGCTAAGAGGATGAAAGGATTACTCCATCAGGGGAGCAGAGACACGGGGAGCTAAATTTGTGCAGTATAGGAAAGCAACAGCTCAGTCAGGGACACTTCCCAGTCTATAAATACCCTTCAGGTAGTACTGTGATCGAAGGAAGGAAATATATTGTTCCCCAAGCTGGTAGGATAAAGAGTAAATGGCCTGAAGTGAACAAAGAAAGTGTTTAGTCTGCAGATTTGGAAGCTTTTCTTAACAGCAGGAGGGAATGGGTGAGGGATCAAGCCTGAGGAGGAGAGATATGAGCTGTTTCTCACTGTTATAAACCAGCACAGGGTTTTGAGTGTCAGCTCTGGTCCTGGTGTGGGCAGTGCCAGGGTGAAGGATCTGGCTTTGCTTCAGTGGGTGAATTTGTGCATTCACCACCCTGGGGAAGCCCATCCCAAAGATTTGGGAATGGCAAAGGTGCCAAGAAGGTGCTGCCTCTGGGCTGGCACTGCCAAGGGCTGTGGCCCCGTGTCCTGCACCTATGCTAATACCTGGTTAATGTTTTCCAGTGCCTTTTCCTGGAGTAAAGCAGGAACAACTTTCTCCTAGAAGCCAGGCCAGCCAGCCAGAAAGTCTGGTTCTGCAGCCATCCCAGGAGGGCTCCATCCTGCGGGGTGAGAACAGAGTGGGGGGCGTGTGCCCCAGCTGTGGGGAGGGTGGGATGCTGGCACTGCCAATCCTGGTGGATGCCACACTGGCTGCAGCTGCCCAGTGACCTCAGGTTTGACTTCTGGAATTGTGCCCAGCCAAAGGGGTCTCTTGCCCCTTTTCTCTACCTTCCCAAATCAGGACCTCAAGTGTTGATTCTGGTGGAGGTTTTGTGTTCAAGGGGCACCTGAAAATCTGTTGCTTAAGACAAAGCAAGACCTGTTTAAATTACATTAATTGGTATTTTCATGCTCTTCATTGTTGCTGCTGCAGCTGAACAGGGACCCCATTTTGGTTAAATGCAGCTCTGATGGGTTTCTTTCCCCATTAACCAGGCAGAAGAAAATAAATGCAGAGGTTTCTGGTTTGTGAACCCCCCAGTAAGACAAGCCAAGAGCCTGAGTGCTGTGGGCTGGCTCCAGCCCAGGACAGATCTGTGTGAATGAACTCAAGCCACCCTGAGCTGCATCTCACCACAGATCTGTTCTGATCACATCAGGAGAGGCTGTGCTTTCTCCCAGGCTCATAAATCTGCCCAGCACCTCCACAAAGACAACAGGGAGCTGATAGCCTCAAAAGACCTATATTTTACCTCCTCTTCACCCCACACTCACAAGGATGGGTTTCTCAGGAGACTTGGTACAAAGGGTTCTGCAAGGCTTGGGATTGAACACTGACAGCTCTTGGAGGGTGTCCCACAGAGACTGGGTCAAATCCTGCACTCAGCAATCTCAGCCCCACAGGTTTTGTGCTGAACAGCAAATCCAGCCCCCAGCTCACAGGTTTTGTGTCCTACAGGTACTTCCCTCAGCTCTGCCTCGGGAGGAAGCATCACCAAAGGAACACCCACATCCAGACCCCCTCCGGAGTCGCCCATCACCTACCGAGGCTCCATCACACACGTAGGTCCCTTGTCACCCCTGGGTGCTGGCAGCTGCAGCCTGTGCTGATGAACATGGGCACTGGGGGTTTGTGGGGCACACTGGGTGTGCAGGACAGGGCTGTGCAGCAGCTCTGTGATGCTCCCACCCCATGGAGCCCCTCAGAGAGGTCTGCAGACAGTCCCTGCTTGGGATGGCACGAGCAATGTCCCGTGAGTGAGGACTGCAGAAGAGCAGAGCCCAGCAAACAGCAGTGCAGCCTAACAACACCTTTAAACCCAGCTTTGCCTTTTGTAGCTATCAAGAACAGAGGCAAAAGCAGCTGTAAATGGCTCTGGCAAAATCATCTTGCCAGGGCAAGAAAGTGAGCAAAGGAGATGGGTGGAGGGCCAGGCCAGGTGGAGGAGGGAGGAGGCTGTGAGGGGCAGGTGAGGTAGCAAGAGCTCCTGCCAGGGCTGAGCATGCTGTGCTGGGGGTCCTGCCCAAAGGCTCTTCAGCAGGAAGATACTTTGGCCTTAATCTCCACCATCCATCTTCAGAAGAGCAGCTGGCAAGCGGGTGATAGTTTCTTGCAGTGTGAGTTACTGCTCATCTGGTAACAGAGCGGAGAGCATTAAAAAAAAAAAATCTGTTTCCCATGGGGATTTTATCTGGCCGTCATTCAGATATTTAAAGACATTCAGGCTCCAATTTTTGCCTGCCTTCTTCAAGGAGGATGACCATGTTCACTTTGGCCCTGGGGACCTGATCCTGAATCCTGGCCCAGAGTAAAGGCTTAGCTTGCCTGGTGCCCTGTGTCCAACACCTGCCAGGAGTGGGTGCTCAGGGGCTGTAAATAACCCATCAGAGCAAACACTTGCTCCATCCTCTGAGAAGCTCCTGCAGCAGCTGTGGGCAGCAGTGGGTGGGCATGAAGGACCTTGAGTACCATGTGCCAGTTGAGGAGATCAGCAGAGTTTGTTGAGACACTGTTTTGCATCCAGTTAATGAATCCAGCCAGCTAATGAATCCATCCAGATTCCTTTGTTTGGCTGGGGATTAAGGTACCAAGGCTAGACCCAGGGTATTGCCTGTCTCTCCTGCTGGCCCAGCAGCCTGCATCCCTCTTCTCCTGCTGGGGAGAAGGAGCCCCCTGTTCTGGCAGCAGCTCCTGGTACCAGAGCTGATACTTGATCTCAGATGAGTCATCCAGTTCACAGGAAGCAGATCTTGAATATATGCTCTCTGCTCTGAAGCCATCTGTCATCACTTGCTTTCACATCCCCTCGGAGCGCATCTGCGGAAGGGAGGTGCCTTACCTGGGGCTGGGAGAGCCACTACCAGGTGCCCAGATCCACTGCAGGGGTGGGTGACCAGGGCACTGAACCCACGTGCTGGTATGCCCTGGCTTTTGGGGACTGCTGCTGCTCTGAGGGTTTGGTAGAGAGCAGGGGCACCCCCAGGCAGGCGTGGGGAAAGGGCCTGAGTGGCACTACCTGGAAGCACTGGCAAAGCTGGCGCGGGCATCGCGTCCCAAGGCTTCCCCCAGGCATCAGTCCCAGGGCTTGCTGGGGTTAGATGAGCTGAGTAGGCGGGTGTCAGTCAGGAGTGTCACTCTGACAGCATCACTGTGCCTTCCCAGAGATGGGGAAGGGGGGCTGTCACCCCATGGTGGCTGCTCCCAGTTAGCACCAACAGGTTATAGTGGCAGAAGGGTGTTAATCACCAGCAACTCCTCAGGGACATCCAGCTCCGTGCGTTTTGAAGGGGATTCGGGGGGCAGGTGCTGTGAGCTGCGTCTGCTTGTGGTGAAGGAGAGGTTTCAGTTCACACTGGTGTGTGTGGGGAGCCTGCTGCTGTTCCTGTTGGAGAGCTGAGGCAGGCTCTGCTCCCCGACCTGCTGCGGGACCGGTTTCGTTGTCGCCTGCCGTCTCGCCCGGGCGCGCTGCCAGCCGCCAGCTCCCGCACGCAGGCAGCTCGCTGAAGGTCACACTGCTGCCAGCAGATGTGCCTGGGTGGGCAGGACATCTCTGTGGCTCCTGTGCCAAGCTGGGGAAACAGGCTGCAGGGAAAAAGCTAATGCTGGAGCAGTGCCTGCTGTCACTAAGGCATCCTCAGGGGAGCACCAGCCCTGTCCCCCAAACCTGGGGAGAGGGAGCAGGCCAGGTAGCTTACTCCAAAACACACAGGGTGAGAGTTGCTCTTTGGAGCTCTGTGCTCTCCTCATCCTCTGCCTGTTCCCAGCAGCCTCACACAGATCACGTACCTTTTTACTGCTCCTCGTTATCATTCTCATCAATAATTAAGCTGCAAGTCCCTCGCTGTTGGCTGCGCCAGGAAGCGGAGGCCGGGTGTGCTCCCTGCGCTCAGCTTCCCGCGAGGAACAGCCTGTCCCCGCACGGCGTTTGCTTAATTGGTTGTGACACTGTTAAATATGGATCTTGGTGGCTTTCCAAGGGCACCCCGGCAGAAGTGCTGTACAAAGGAACCATTACCAGGATAATCGGAGAAGACAGCCCCAGCAGAGCAGAGAAGGCGAGGGAGGATGCCGTGCCCAAAGGACATGTCATCTACGAAGGGAAGAAAGGCCACGTGCTGTCCTATGAGGGTAAGTCCTAATCCTCTCTGCCTTTTTAGGGCAGATGCCAGGGGTTTGTGCCACTGTGGCTGGGACTTGGGAGCTATTTGAGGAAAGGCTGATGAAGTACAACAGGCCAGCCTCCTGTCTCTGCTTCCAGCTTTTCTCTCCCCACCGTGGTGCCCTGTGTCCATCTGTCCCGTGTGATTATCTTGTCTTAGAGATGGCAGGCAGGGTTGCAATAATTTTGGGAAACAGGGATGGGGAGAGGACAGATAGGAAGGTGTTACCTTCCTCCCTAGCACCCTGTATTGGAGGGGGAGTGATTGAAAACATTACGAGAACACTCCCAAACTCTTGGGCCAAGGTGGACTCAAACCTGCAAGATGGAGGCAAGTCAGGTAGTTCAGCATGAAGGTTTATTTGGATGTCAGGTTCTCACCTGCATTGACTTGGGAACCCAGGGGCTTTTCCACCATGGGACTGCCCAGCAGGAATCCTCCTGGACCCAGCCTCAGTGTCTGGTGAGTTTTGCTGGAGCTCTTGGAGGTGGTGAAACCATTCCTGCATCCCACAAGGAGCCTGTCTGGGGATGTGTTGGCTGCTGCTGCACCCCTGCAGCACAGGAAGGCCTTTCCTCAGTAGCTGCCAGCAGTGCCTCACTGCATTAGTGGTACCAGCAGGTGGTCACCAGCTGCTCCTGCCTCTCAGCCCATCACAGCACTGCCCATCCAAGCTGCTCTGCGTGTCCCGCTGCCTCCCGTTGGAGATAAGCAGATGTTGCTCTCCAGTAAGGCTGGAAACAGCCCCACTCTTGCCTTTCACCGTGTGCTGGGTCAGGCATCTCTCTTGTGGAGCCATACTCCTGCTGGATTGCATCTGTAGTCAGGAAGAGCCAACTTAGAGATGCTGCAGCCCTGAATCCTCTTGGGGTAAAGCGCTGGCATGTGCTCTGGTGTGCACAGGGATGGCCGTCCTCATGTGTCACCTCCCTTCTCAGCTGAGTTTGGAGATGGCTAAGGAGCTGATCCCAACCTCAGCTGCCTCAGTAGGTGTGTCTGGGAAGCTGCTGTGCTGCCTGAGCCCTCTGCCTCCCTCCCTGGGGCACAGTATCCATTCCACCTGCCTGGCAGCCTGGGCCCTGCGGGCAGTGCTGCAGGCAGTGTGTCCCACAGAAGTCCCTTTTCTCATGGCCACAAGTGCAGGCAGCTCCTTTTATCACAGGCTGGCTTGTCTTATCCAGGGCTGGAGGCAGAGGGTTCAGGTCAGGCCATGGGGACAAGCTCCAGCTGTTGTCACCTTTGTGTGTGTCCTGGGACCACAGGGACCTTTCAGGACAGGGCTCTGTGCTGTGCCTCCTGCCTGCCACATGGAAACTGGCTCACAGCATGTCCCCTGGGTCCTGTCAACTCTAGCCCAGATAAGAAATGTCACCAAGGAGATCTTGACTGGATGGCCTTTGGGACAGTTGGCAAGGCTTGGGCCAGGGAGGACGCAGGAAGTGTTTCAGGACTTGTTTGTGCAAGAAGCTATTTTAATCACCTCTGCCCGGGCTGGGGGTCGAACAAGGCTGATCTCAGAAATAGCAACATCAGGGAGGGATGGGGAGTGCTCCTGGCAGGGAGGGCTGCCCATGCCCAGAGCTGGGATCCCACTCCAGGCAATGAGGGAGAGCTGCAGACCAAACTCTCCCCTGTTGTTTGTGTCAGCCTGAGTCTCCCTGGCTGCAGCCTGTGTCCGTCACCTCTCACACTACCCCCCGTGGACACAGATGAGGAATTAATTCCTTCCTCTCCCCAGAAGCCTTTTACATGCTTGATAGCGTTTATCACATCCCAAGTGATCCCACGAGCTGCTGCAGCCTTGCCAGCCCTGCCTCTCTCCTTCCCCGTGTAGAGCCCAGCAAGGCTGAGCAGCCCAGGAACAGAAGAGTTAAAAAAAAAAATTAAATAAGAAAACTGAAACTGTTGGTGATTATGAATTTTGGCAAGCAGAAAAAAAATTGCAAATTCTTTAGTGTCATGAGGGTGCTTAAAATAAAAGAGCTGTAATGAGACGAGATCCTGTAGCATGTGTGAGCTGAATTGTGCTAGATTGGTTATTCTCATCCTGCATATGATTGCTGATGGCTTCTGCAAGGCGAGGAACGTGGGTTTGGAATGGTTTTCTTTCTGTTTAGTCTCTCTTCTCCCTCACGCCCTCCCCCTGCTTCCCGGTGGTACAAAGGGTGCCTGGGAGCACGTCCCCTCCTGCAGAAGGGCTGGTGGCAACAGATGTGCCTTGATGACAGGGTGCAGGCACATCACCCTCGTGGTGCTTGGCTGATTCTGAATGTCACCCCCGGATTTCTGCTGTCAAATGGAGCTGAAGCAAAGGCTCAGGCACGGACCCCCTCTTGTTTCCCCACACACAGCCCCAAAGAATTTGTGGATTGAGTGGGTGCTGATTGCGGAAACCAACAGTGGGTGTGAAGTTGTAATAATCCCATTTTATTAATTACTGGTTTTGCCAAGGAGGAGTTTTGTTCCTGATTGTCCACAGTGGAATGAATGTTTTTAACTTCTCTGCTTTCTCTAATTGTACAACCACCTTCTCTACCCACAAAGAGGAGGATTAGTGCACTGGCAATCCTTGGCAAGGGCAGCCTGGCCAGGGATGATGGGCAGAGGCGTTTGTCTCTCCTAGCTGACATCCTGTTTGGAGCTCATGGCATAAACCCAAGGCATTCAGCTGGATCAGAAGCTGCTGAATTCACAGCTCGCTGCACATGATGGGTGCCCATTGCCCGGGGTGGGCGTGATGCTGCCTGGCACGGGCAGGGCTGTGCTGGTGGTGGGGCTGCAGCTCAGGACAGGTGTCCACTGCCTGTCCACAGGGAAACTGCTCCAGGTTTGGTTCAGGGGGCAGTCAGTGGTCTCTCCTCACCCTAGCACTCACTTCATCAGTCCTGCTTTGCACCATCACTCCCAGTTCCTGTGTGTGCTCAGTGCTGTTTCAAAGGAATCATTCTCAGCTTCACTTCTCCTCCGTTTTCCCTGATTTTCTCATCCAGGGAGTGTCTCGGCAGATGTTAAGGCTGGCCAAGATCCCAAACAGTAGGTGTCTAGCAAAAAATCAAAACAAACAAGGAAAAAAAAAAACCAACAAAACTCCCCAGACCTAAAGAGTCAAGTTCAGTGGAACTGCAGCTGCTCCCACTGGCTCGGGGCTGTCCTGCTGCCTATGGGATGGCCCCACCAGGGAGGGAGGGAATGGGACACGACTGGGTGGATGCTCCTACCCAAGAGGAAGGCACGGATCTGGAGTCTGAGGCAGGCAGGGAGGGGAGAGAACACCAGCTGAATTTCCTGGAAGCCAATCCCGTGCGATGTTTCTGGCTCTGCGTAGCGGCGGCTGATGCTGGGATGAGATCTGACCCCTCAGCAACGCACACAAACAGCAGTAAACACCCTCTCTTGGCCCGTGCTGATTTTCCATGCCTCTTGGTGTTCCCCCTTGCAGGTGGAGTTGCTGCTTCTCAGTGTCCCAAAGAAGACAGCAGGAGCTCGGGAGCTTCCCATGAGACCACAGGAACTAAGCGGACCTATGATATGATGGAGGGGAGGATCAGCCGGGGCTTATCAGCCCGTGATACCTTATCTACCAGCATTGAAGGTGGGTCTGCCTGAAACCTTTCACCTGTGTTAGTGACCTGTGGAGATCTCGTCTTGTCTCCTGTCTACATGGTGCATCTTCCTGTGCCAGTGTTCTAGCAGTGGTTAGCTGGGATCCCAACAGGACAGCATGGGAAAAAAACAGAATGTAGACTGGCTGGTTTGCCTTGAGTGTCTGTCCTGACAGACCAGCTCCAGGAATACAAAAAAAACCCCCAAAAACCAACAAACATTTAACAAAAGGAGAAAAGAAATAATTTAGAATTTTTGGTATTTCTCCTTGTTGTCCCAGCATCCCTGGTAACACTGCACATATTCATTGTAAATTAATTGCTGCGTCACAGCCTGACTTTCCCTCTTGGATCTCTTCTAGGTCTCATGGGTCGAGCGATCCCTCCGGACCGACACAGTCCCCATAACCTAAAGGAGCAGCATCACATGCGAGGCTCAATTACACAAGGTAAAACCTTGGAGCACAAGATGGGCATGGTCAGGGGAAGCATCTCGTGTGCATGGCCCCTTGTTCTCATTGTCAGGATGGGCAGGAGGAAGCAGGGACAGGCACGTCAAGGTTCAGCTGCAGATCTTTGCAGCCCCTGCTTTGTGCTCAGAGAGATTTTCAGTCTTGCTCAGCTTCTACCAACATAAATTCTGCCTGAGTCAGGGACAAAATTGTCAGTGATTTGCATGAAGCAGGTTGAAATTAGTGTGAAATGGGTGCAGAAGGTGGTGGTAGATGTGAGGTGGACCAGCTGCATTAGCAGTATAGCTGCTCTGTGAACTCAGTTGGGTACCAGTCCCTGAATCACATCTGTTAGAGACCCCCTAGAAGTGGGTATCTGCATGGAGACTGGGAGTCCAGGGTCTGCCTGGGGGGGTCACCCTCTACATCCATCATCTGCTTGGGGGCTGCAGGAATACCTCGATCCTATGTGGAGGCCCATGAGGACTACCTCAGAAGAGAAGCCAAACAGCTCAAGAGGGAAAACACTCCACCAAGGGACTTATCTGATGCCTACAAGGTCAGATCTCACGATCTGACTCCACTGAAAATGAAATCAGCCCATGAAGACCTGGTAGCCACAGTGAAAGAAGCAGGAAGATCAATCCATGAGATTCCCCGGGAGGAGCTGAGGCGGACACCAGACATCTCTCTGACCAGACCTCTGAAGGAAGGTTCCATCACGCAGGTGAGTGTGGAGTGAACACTGGATGAGATCAGTCCTGCTCAGACTGCTGCCCTTGCACAGATCCGTGGAGCCATTCCCAAGGTAAAAGGAGAGCAGAGACAGCTTTGTGCTGCATCACTGGTAAGAACTGACGCTCTGCTTGGGTGCAGGTTGTCCTGCCCCATCCTTTGAAGGGAATCCTTCCAGTCCAAACCATCCTATAATTCTTCCCTGCAGATAAATACAAAGCCCAGGGAACCCCTGGCATGTTAAGAAAGCAATGATCCATCTAGATGTGTAAGGAAAAGGGAACACATTTGCCTCTTTTCCAAGGACAGAGTCAACTTGGTGCCCTCAGCGTTTGCGACTCTGGATGCACATAAACTTGGTCTCCTCCCTTCATGGGCAAGTGGCAGCCCAGCAGGGCCAGTAGTTAGGATGAAACGTGGCATGCTATCTCCTGTTGGTCTCCAAATATTTGCAGGGTTCCCATGGCACCTTGCAGTCCTGTCCCATTTCACAGTGTGTGTAGGAGAGAGGCGTGATGGGCACAGCCAGCCTTTGGCAGTGACTCATCATCATCTTGTTGGAGCACAACAAGACATGCAAGATGGGCCCTCCACCCTGCCCTGTGCCGAGTGGTTCTCTCTGCTCTGCTGACAGCTGTTTGCTGTTTGACTGAGAAAACCTTGTGTATTGACCCACTGAATGAGGCATCCTGAGTCCTGTTGAAACTCAGTGGGACGCAGTCACTGGGCTCCTTCCTGTTCTAGGCCCCTTTGATGTCCCCTCTGCCTCCTGTCCCCAGGGTACCCCGCTGAAGTATGACAGCGGCTCTTCCTCCTCGAGCACCAAGAAGCACGATGTGCGGTCCATCATCGGCAGTCCCGGCAGGACTTTTCACTCTGTGCATTCTCTGGATGTCATCCAAGACCCGAGGAATCTGGAAAGAGCTTACGAAGAGAGCCTGAAAAACAGGCCAAGCCCTGTGACAAACTCGGGTGGCTCCATCGCCAGAGGGGCTCCTGTGATTGTACCCGAGCCGGGCAAACCCCACCAAAGTGCCCTCGGCTATGAGGACCACCAGGCAGGGCACAGCACGGCCTTCAGCAGCCACTTGCACAGAGGGTCTCCGGTCTCCACACGGGAGTCCACCCCACGGCAGCACGAAGGTACTTTTCAGACCTTTTATTTGGTGGTAAGATGTCTAACAGCCGAGCAGGTGAGGTGCACGGGAGGTGGCTGCTGACCCCACCTGCCCGAGCGATTCCCAACAGGTGCCTGTTGAACCTGTTCTTCCCAGCACCCCACGCCCACAGCTGACTCATGGCACTGGGGTGGCTGCCAGGGACAGCTGGGGCTCAGTGCCCTTCCTGGGGGTGCTCACACTGTTGAAGTGAGGGCACTTTACCTGCACCAGGATAGCCAAAGAGAGACTTGGGCCAAGGCTGGTGAAGCCATTGGTGTTTCAAAAGTGTCCTCCCTGTCCCAGCAGTGGCCCACAGGTGGGTGGGAAAGCAGTGCTTGGGACACTGGGTGGGAGATGTCCACACTTCTCACTAACAGCAGCAGTGACCTCCTTGTGCTGAAGAGCGTGGTAGCAAGGCTGCACCATCGTCAGCTTGTGCAGGCCAGGGTGAATGCACAGATTGCCCAGCATGGATGTGCTGGGGTGAAAGGATGATTTGGGAAAGGCCTTTCTCCCAAGGGGCGACTGGGACTTGGCTCATCCTGACCTTGGTAGTGTAACAGGGCATGGCAGTGCAGGGAGGAGGGAAAGGTCCCTCGAGTTCAGGGTAGCTCCGATTGTCCCAGTGGGACATGCTTGGCCAGAGGCATCCCTCGGGGACATGGCTTGGCCGCAGTGCTCAGTCTCTGACTCATTTCCTTCTGCTCTCAGCAGGGAGCATCACTGCTGGGAAGCCGGTGTCCCAGGACAGAAAGATCACCCCCACCTCGAGAGAGCTCACCAACTCCAAGTCTCCGCACGCCCCCGTGCCCGACCACCACCACCCCATCTCCCCGTACGAGCACCTGCTCCGCGGCGTCAGCGGCGTCGATCTGTACCGAGGACACATCCCGCTGCCTTTCGACCCCGCCGCCATCCCGAGGGGAATCCAGCTGGAAGCAGGTACCTTGCCAGGGGGCACGGTTTGTTCTTTTCCTTCTTACGCTCCAAAAGCCTGAGATCTCTGGGGCTTCACATCTCCATCCTTTTCTCTCCCAGCTGCTGCTTACTACCTGCCAAGGCACCTGGCTCCGAGCCCCACGTACCCACACCTGTACCCCCCGTACCTCATCCGGGGCTACCCGGACACGGCCGCCATGGAGAACCGCCAGACCATCATCAACGACTACATCACGTCGCAGCAGATGCACCACAACGCCGCAGCCACGGCCATGGCGCAGCGGGCAGACATGCTGCGCGGGCTGTCGCCCCGGGAGCCCTCCCTCGCCCTCAACTATGCAGCAGGTCCTCCCAGCATGGCACTGTGCAGGGGTTTGGGAGCAGCGTGGGAGAAGGAGGCTGGGTCAGGCTGGCACTGCCGGCTCCGGCACGGCCAAGCTTGCAGCAGCTCGGCGTTGTCCTGACAGGCCTCTCGCTTCTCTCTGCAGGCATCATCGACCTGTCCCAAGTGCCACACCTGCCCGTCCTCGTGCCCCCTACCCCTGGCACCTCTGCCACCACCATGGACCGCATCACCTACATCCCTGGACCCCCCCAGACCTTCGGCAGTCGGCACAGCAGCTCCCCACTCTCCCCAGGTAACGCTGGAGGTTGCTTTTCCAGTGGGAATGTGGGAAAATTATTGAGGAGGACACTCGTAACCAATCCAAGGCCATGGGCTCAGCATGCCAGGACAGTGTGGGAGACCCTGAATTAATTTTCAT
The DNA here is from genome assembly GCF_017590055.1 of Onychostruthus taczanowskii. Taxonomy (NCBI): domain Eukaryota; kingdom Metazoa; phylum Chordata; class Aves; order Passeriformes; family Passeridae; genus Onychostruthus; species Onychostruthus taczanowskii. Next base: position 2,023,879 of record NW_024500572.1, read on the forward strand.
TCAGGACTGACTTCCTCTGTTCCTGCTTGTTGAGGGCTTCCTTGCTTTTCCTCCTTCTTCCCCAAAGCAAATGGCTCTGTGGAAGGTCATACCCTGGAGACAGCACCAGGACAGCTATTCCATGATTTGTCTGGGTTTTGTCGCGCTGGTTGCCCTCGTCTGTCCTGCTCCATGTGACCTTGGATGGAGCCATTCTTTATCTGCTCTGCAGATACAGCGATGTGAAGAGCAGGCAGCACTCCCAGGGGGAATTGCTGTGTCTGCAGCCCTTTGACTGCCTTTTGTTTGGGTTTCAGGAGGGCCCACGCACATGACCAAACAGTCAGGATCATCAGTGTCCGAACGGGAACGGGAGCGGGAGCGGGAACGAGAGAGGGAGCGTGAAAAATCCATCCTAGCCTCCACCACAGTGGAGCATGCGCCCATCTGGAGACCAGGTAGGCTGGGGAGGAGTCCACCCTCCACCCTGGGACCTGTGCTGGGAGGAAGGCAGGGTTAGGGCTGTTGGACAGAGAGCTAAAGAAGCCCTTCCTTGTGCTCTCCCCAGGTACGGAGCAGTCGAGCAGCCGTTCGTCCTCCCACTCTCACAGCCACCAGCACTCTCCCGTCTCACCCCGCACCCACGAGACCATCCAGCAGCGCCCCAGCGTGCTCCACAACACCGGCATGAAGATCATCTCCTCGGAGACCCCCACCCCTTCCGTCCTACGGTATGTTCCCCCCACCATGGTTTCCAGTGCTTGCCTGGATGCCTGCACCAGCACTTAATTAATGGGCACCTCTGAGAGGAAGGACTGGGAGTTGTTTTCCCTTCAGTCTCAGTGGGAGCAGAATTGGGGCTTTCAGGGAGTGATGGGGAAAGGCATATTTTGGTGCCTCAATTCTTATGCTTTTCCTGCTGCCAGGAGAAAAAGTAGGAGTGTGCCTGTGCCCAAATACAGGTATTGCTGCTCTTGCTGAAGATTGCCTGGTGATAGGGTTACCAAGGTCTCTGGGACCTGTCCGTGGGTTTTATGTTCTCCAGTCAATGCATTCAGGCCCAATACCTTGTGGCCAGTTACTGTGGTGCAGGCTCCATCCAAGCCCTCCTCACTGGCCCTGCAAGGCTGAACACGGAGGCTCTGGTAACAGCATTCCCTTTCTCCACGTGCTTCTCTCATCTTGGCCTTGTCTTCATTTTCCTTCCAGATCCTCCTCCACCACTACCACGTCACCGATCCGCTCTGCCGCCTTCCCCTCGGCCTCCACGCTGCGCTCCTCCCTCAGCGCGGCCGACGGCTACGCGGCCCCGCTGGACCCGGCCATCCTGCAGAAAGAGGCCTCGAGGGTGCGGGAAGCCAAGGCAGAACGAGCCCAGACTGACAACAACGTCTACACCTCAAAGCTGCCCAGCGGGGCCAACCTCGAGCAGTCGCCTTCGCCCATCAAAGCCATGGAGTCGAGAGCTTTGCCCGCCTCCGGACCTGGCTCCTCTCATCACTATGGCAGAGGACAGGGGAAAAGCCAGCAGCACCACCACCCTCTGGACCAGCAGCACGCAGCCTCAGGCTCCGAGCAGCACAGTAGAGAAAAGAGTCAAAGTAAACGCTTTCCCATGCAGGAGCAGGAGCTCCGAGCACTCGGTAAGAGCACCACGACAGCGGCCAACTTCATAGATGTGATTATCGTGCACCAAATGTCTTGTGATAAGGGGCAGCAAGAAAGAGGCTCACTGCGTGACCACTCTGCTGTGGCCACAGAGCTTACAGAAAGAAGGAGCTGTTCCTCAGGACCTAACTGCTGGTTAGGGACCTTTCCAGAGCAGGATACTTCATCTTGGGTGAATCTAAAGTATGGTCCCTTCGTTGTTGGTGTGCATGGGGTAATGGGGGATGCTGCATCCCAATCCCTGGTGCAGGGAGGTTCTCCATGGAGTCCTCCCCATGCCTCAGGTACAGGGAGGAATCCTCCAGCAGTGCTGTGGGTCCCCTGCCACATTTGCCTGCTGAGGGCAGTCTCAGAGTGTTAGGAGGATAAAGGTCTGTGGAGGCAAAAGTTGTGTTGCCAAATGTGCTTGGCTGGAGAGAGGCATCATTTGCCTCCTCCAGGGCCCCTCCATCCTTTGCCTCTCCTCTGCAGAAGCATAACCCATCCATGCCTTGGTTTCCCCTCCCTGCTGAAAGGTGATAGTTGTCCCTCATTGCAGCTCTACCTGCTTTGATGCACTTGTAATCTGTGCAGAGGTTTGTGTGGACTTGGTGAACTTTCAGTGAGCTTACAGGTCTTTCCAGCCTAAATGGTTCTATGAGTCTGTGCAAGGTATTAAAAAGCAGAGAATGGTCAAATCTTATTTTGCCCCTGTGGTTTGTGAGTCCACTGTCTCTGGAGTGGCATCTGGGGCCTCCAGGGTCTCACATCCAGTTTTCAAGTCCCTGGTCCTGGCCATGCTGGGCTTGGGTGTTTGTTTTACTTGGAGACCTCTTGTGCAGCCACCTCCACTCTCTCTGGGCATCTCTGTCCCTCTGGGCATAGTGGGCCTTTCAGTGGGTGGAGAAAATGGGGGAACAAACTGTGAACCTGCAGAGGCTGGATTTGGTCTCTGGATCTCACGCTGTCACCAAGAGCTGCTGAGTGTCCAGTTCTGCAGGAATGAGACCTCACCTCTTCACAGCAGCCATCACCACAGCTGGACATCAGAGGTGGCCCTGCAGCGTGACCTGCCAGGTTTTCCCTCATCTCTTTTTCCCCCACTTTGTTGAACATGTGACTCTACCCACAAGCAGCGGTGCAACAGTACTAGGGAAAAGCTAAGTGAGCTCCTGGTTTTAACTCCCTTCCATTTCCTCAGGCTTCCATGGAGGCTACAGCCCCGAGCGGATGGAAGCAGTGAGTCCAGTGAGCTCGCCCAGCCTGTCCCATGAGAAAGGGGCCAAGCTGCTGCAGGACACAGAGAAGGGGCACGGGGAGCACGACCTGAGGCAGAAGCAGCAAGGTGAGAACAGGGGCTGGCTGTGCTCCAGTGCTGGGGTGGCACTCGAGGAAGGGGACACAGATGTGATCTCATTGCTGCTCTCTCCTTGGTGCCCCCCAGGCTCACTGAAGGCCTCGGCTCCCGAAGCCGCGCACCTGCAGCACCTGCGGCAGCCCGACGGCCCCCAGTGCCAGCCCCTGCAGTCCAGCCAGAGCATCAAGGGCATGAACCAGCGCGTGGTCACGCTGGCCCAGCACATCAGCGTAACTAACTAACCTCATTCACCTCCCTCCCCTTCCTGCTGGGGCTCCAGGGAGGAGGGAGGAGCTCAGTGAAACATGTCTGGTGGGGATGGGCTGGGAGTGATGCTGGAGACCTGATGTCCTCTAGTTGGGGGCTGGAGAGCAGGGGGCATCACGAGTGTTCAGCCCAGCTATTTGTGTCCCCAAGAAGCCCATCACAAAAGCTGTTGCAGACAAGAGGCAGAAGTTCCATCTGCGGGGACAAATCAGCCTATTCCCCTCCTGCTCACCCTCTTCGTTGTGCCCAGCAATCCAAAAGTCAAGACCAGCCCCATTTCTGACTGTGCTCTCTCCTCCAGGAGGTCATCACGCAGGACTACACGCGCCATCACCCGCAGCAGCTCAACTCCCACATCCAGGCGCCGGTGTACTCGTTCCCCGGGGCGGCGTGCCCGGTGCTGGACCTGCGGCGCACGCCCAGCGAGGCGTACCTGCAGCAGCAGGAGCACGCCGCGGCCTCGCGCATCTCCCCGCACAGCGAAGGGGGCAAGAGGTGAGCTCGGAGCCCAGCCCGGCCTCACGTGGACCCAGGTGGCTCAGGGGAGGTCGGGTGGGTGCCCTTGGCTGCCTGGCACCGCGGTGAGGGGCTGCGCGGGGCAGATTGGAGTTTGGCATGGTTCACCCAGGCTTGGTGCTGTGGGGATTCGCTGCTTGCACAGCCCAGCTCCTTTCTCATCTGGGCAGCTTTCCCCTGGGGTGGTGCCTCTTGCCATCCCTGTTGTCCTAGAGATGATCTTTAGACTCCCTTAGAGTCCATGCATAATTCCCTTCCCAATCTGGCTGGTGTCGCAGGATGGTTTAGGTCATCTCATTTTTAGGTTTAGGGAATGGATCTCTTGAGATCATCCAGCCCAGCAGTGACCTCTTGAGCAGGTTACCCTGGGTCGTGGCTCCTTGGGTTCAGAAGATCTCCACTGTTGGAGACAGTGACCTGCCAGGTCACTGAGAGCTGTGATCTTTTCCAATGGTCTTTTGCTGGCCAACCTGTTCCCAGCATTTCAGCACTCTTACAGGAAAAAAGGGTTTCCTTGTGTTGGGATGGAGTTTTATGTGTTTTGTTTGTGCCTGTTGCCTCCTGTCCTGTCACTGTTCTCAATCCCTGACCACAGATGATTCCAAAAAACCTGAAGCAACATGTTTTCCATTGGTTCAAAGTTAATTTTATCTTCATCTTTCAAAGTGAATCAGATGTTTATGAGACACAGGTGCCCTGACAACTGGCATTGTTGTTTCAGGCACCACCTGTATTTGTTTTAAAGTCACTTTCAAATCCCCCTGCTGCTACAAGGCAGGTCTGATTGCTGTTGTATGGAATTAAAAAATGGGTCTGTCTTCCCACCCAAACACCCACCCAGATGTATCCAGGAATGAGTGTGCCTTGTCAGTAAATGGGATTGTTCTTCCCGGCTCTGCCTGGTCCTGGAGTTTGCTTTACAACATGAAGGAAAAGAGCCCAGCCCTGACCACCCAGTGATGAAAAAAAACTGGGGGAAAAAAGAGAAACCACAGAAAGAACAAAGACGTAAATTCCCGTGAGGAATTCCTCGCAGACTGGAGCGTGGCTGTGTCCCAGGCTCTGGCCACGGGCAGGCATCAGGGGCCAGTAGTGGTCCTCTCCAAGCTGCCCCAGCTCCAGGCCCCCTCCTGCGTGGCCCTGACAAGGAGGGTGGGAGGTGGCAGTTCTGCCTCTGCTGCGTTCACAAATACAGAGATTCAAAAGCAGCGTCTCCAAAAGGTCAATGTCACAGCCCTCCACAGGGATCCATGTGTCCCTGCCACCAGCAGGTCCCTCTCTTGGGGTGCTGTGCACTGCGTTCAGTGGAGAATATACAGAGAATACAGAGAATCAAAAGCAGCGTCTCCAGAAGGTCAATGTCACAGCCTTCCACAGGGATCCATGGTCCCTGCCACCAGCAGGTCCCTCTCTTGGGGTGCTGTGTTTGGGGTGGCTCAGCTGTCCCACTTTTTGGGGATCAGGCCCAGGACTTGGCTCAGCCCAGCTCTCTCTGCCCCAGCCACGCTCTCCCTGTGGCCCGTGCTGCGATGCACCAGGAATCCTTTCCCCCTCCCAGCCCCGAGCTGCTGCGCAGGGACAGGGGCTGTCACAGTGAACCGATGGCATGTCCCCTTGCTGCCCAGGTCCCCGGAGCAGGGCAAGGCGGCGGCGGGGGGCTCGGAGAGCTGCATCGAGCCCGTGTCCCCACCCGACGGCGCGGGAGAGGCGGAGCACGCCAAGAGCGCCCCGTACCCCGTCCTGTTCCGCGAGGGAGAGCCCATGGACCAGAGGTACGGCCTGGGAGCGGGCACTGGGGGCGGCTGGGGAGGGGGATGTCCCCACACGTGGCCTGGCCCAGGCTGATTTCCTTGGTGCCCAAAGCTCTGTCCCATCCTAGGGGCTGTATTTGTCACGGCTGTTCAGTACCACGGGGTACATTTATCACTGAGACAGGGAGAGAGGTTGGAGATGCTGAGTATCCCAGGAGCTCCCAGCCTGATCCTGAGAGTCACACTGAGGAAAAAGGCTCTTTAGGTAGGACTTTGCGCAGTGGATGTTGCAGAGGTTTCCAATGGTCTTTTGCTCTGCAGGATGGGGTCCAAGTCCCCAGGAAACAACACTCAGCGTCCAGCTTTCTTCAGCAAGCTGACCGAAAGCAACTCTGCCATGGTGAAGTCCAAGAAGCAGGAGATCATCAAGAAGCTCAGCACGACCAACAAAAACGAGACGGAGTACAGTAAGAACCTGTGGGGAAAGCAGAGATTTGGGAATGGGTGCTGCTGTGTTAAAGGCATGGGAGCTCCCAGACAGCTCTGTCTGCACTGAAGAGTCAGACTCCAGTGGTCCTTGTGGGTCCCTCCCAACTCAGAATATTCTGTGAACTACAAGGTCCAAATGTTTCCTAGAATGCTCTGTACTGGTGCCAGCAGTGACTGTGTGTATCTGAGGGGGCAATGGGACACTTCCCAGCCTGGTCTCTGTGCTCTGAGGCTGTCAATCCCACACACACCAGATAACCTCAGTAGGAAGGAAATAATGAGCTGAGCATGGAGGACACTTAAGAGCAATTGATATTTTAATGACTGGCCAGCCAAGCTGAATCCTTCCTCCTTGAGATGCATCTCCCCCCAACCTTACTTTAAGCCTTACATCAATATTGGTGCAGCTCTGTAAAGCTAACCAGGCTGGCTCAGATTAGAAATTCAGCCCATTCGTTCATTAACCACTAATAGAGTAGATAGGATCATAATTTAATTTAGCCCAGCATTATCCAGTCAATACTAATTCAATTTGAATCCATCTTACAACAGCTGCATCGGATAAGAGGGACCGAGCTGTCTCCTCTCCTGGATGATGTTACCATGAGCCAACAGTATTGTTATGCCCCTTTGGGGACATGTGGCTGAACCCCCTGACCTTCCACACTTTCCCTTATCAAGAAAAAATATATAGAAATTGGATACGCCTCTTATTTGATGAGAATTTCTGTTATTCTAAGGAAAGTAATATCCAAGTCAAACAGCTCAGCTAAGAGGGAAAATATTGATTTAACATTTCTTTTCCTCCTCCTTGCCCTCTCCACTGCCCAGACCTGCTCCATGCATAGGGGGCATTGAGCCTTTGAAAATCCCACGGGCAGGAGAGAGGGTTTGGCTCCATGGAGCTTGTAATCCCAAGGGCAGGAGGCAGGAAGGGAGGGAGGCCAGCGCTGAGCACAAAGACATTGCCCTGGCTTTCAGGGCTCTGCTGTTTGCCCTTTCCCACCTGGTGAAGGTGCCCACTGTGGAGCTCCCAAAGGCACAGGGAGTTATTCCTGGTCCCAGCCTGCACCCACAGTCCCACCCCAGTGCCAGGGGGAGCTGGGCTGCTGTCCAGAGTGCTGTGACACAGATGGGAGTCTCGTCACGGCTGCTATGGCACTAACCTGCACGTGCTGCTCTCCATGCTGAAGAGCTTCTTTGTTTTTCTCCAGATGTGGGGCAGCCTGGGACAGAGATTTTCAACATGCCAGCGATTACTGGAGCAGGTAACTCCCCACATACCTGTACCTCGTTTCCCACAGGGCTTACAGCTATGGAGAGCAGGAGGCTGAGTAGATTTAAGCATCTCCTTTGTTCTGTTTTCCCTTAAAACCAAGTGTAACAGTTGCTGGGAGGCAGAAGCCTCAGGACACACCGTAACTCCCTGCTGTTGGGTTGGAGAAAGGGCAGCATAATTCCTTGGAAAGCCTGGCAGAGTTTGAGGAGAGGTTAAAGGTCAAGCAAGGGTTGGCCATCTGATGCCATCAGAGGGTTAAACCATCTTAGCAAGGTGCACCTCACACCTGGACAGAGCACCCTGCTCTTGGTGGGACCTTGTGGGTGGCTGGGAGGGCAGTGGCAGTGGCAAAGGGGAGTGTGAGGGTGGGCACTGGGGTCTCTGTCACTTCGGGCTGGGCAGGATGCAGGAGCCAGTCACAAAAGCAAACTGGGGCAAGAGCAGCACCCTGTGCTGGGCAAAGTGGTGATGTTGAGGACCAAAAGGGAGATGAGGGGTGCTGAGGCAGGAGGAGGTGTTTCCTGGGAGTTGGAAACTCAGTCCCAAGACCAGCCCAGGGGGAATGACAGTGGGAAGCTGTCACACTGCTGCCACCTGCGACATGTCCAGGTGGACTCGGGAATGGAGTGAATCCCCACGAGGAATACTAATTGCTACTTAATTGATTAAGAATTAATGCTCTCCTACAGCAGGAATGCCTTCAGGTTGTTAGTTTTAAGTAGGAGAACAGCAGGTTTCCCACAGCCAAGGGCAGGAGGTGCTGTGGGCAGGGGTTTGGTGCTGTGGGAAGGCTGGTGGTATAGGACTGCTTGCCAGTGGAAATCAGTTTGGGAGAAGAAGTGAGCTGGCATCAGCTGCTGGGGTGAGCAGGAGCAGCCAGGTAGGACCTGAGGGGTCCTGGCAGACAAGATTTGAGGGCCATTTTAGGCTAGAGGGGACCAGCAAAGACCCTGCCTGTTTTTACAGCAAGACAAATGTTCAGACCAGGTTTTCGGGAACGTGGGATCTGTCCCTTTCCAAGCAGAGGGGCAGGGATCCCAGAACAAAATACCCCAGGATGGGCTCAGCTGGGGGGCCTGGCAGTTTCGTGTCTGTATTTTGCCCTTGCTTGTTCCCTGTGACTGCCACCCCGGGAATGACGGTGGCTGAGCCTCTGGTCCCTGTGCGGTGCTGCTCCATAACTGCATGGCTTGAGACTCACCCCCACGCGGACACTTCGCCTCTGCATCCTGTCCCGCAGCCAGGCTGGCCCGGGGGGCCCCGGGGGAACCCTGCCTGGGGAGAGAGGGGGGCAGGGGGCTTGCAGAGAGCACGAGGAGGGACAGCAGGATGCTCCCCCCTCCCCATTTAGCCAGACCCACGCCGGCGGCTCTGGGGGCTGCCTGCATCCTGTCACCCCAGGGCCAAATCCAGGCACGTCTTTCTCATCAAGTGTTTTTGTGGGGTTACTCCTTCTTCCTTCTCTGATCTCCTTTATTGGAAACTGCCCCGGCCTCCAGATTCCTGGCACACTGACTTTTGCTCTGTGTGTGCATAGGGACCCCACATCCAAATGATTTTCCTCCTGCCCCCATGCCGAGCCTGGCTGGGTTGGGAGCACAGCCCATGCTCCTTGGAGATGCTCCCTGGGGCTCAGTGACAAACCCTTGTCCCCAGCCCCTGGCCCCGAGGAACCTTCCCAAAGCCCAGACCCCAGAGTGAGTCCCATCCGTCCCACCGCCAGCCCCCGCCGAGCCCCGGGGCGGGATGGAGCGGGAGGAGGAGGAGGAGGAGGAGGAGGAGGACGGGTGCATCGCAGTGCTTTAAAGAACAAGATGACAAAGTTTGTTGCTTTGCGAGAATGTGCTGACTGTTTGTTTCTTCCCTTCTCCCTTGTCTCCTTTCTCCCCCTTTCCCCGTCCCCCCCATCTTTCTTCTCATTTGGCTCCCCCCCCATCTCCCGACCCCTCTCTCCTCCCTCTCCCGTATCTCCCAGGGCTAATCAGTTGTAGGAGCCAGTCGGTCCAAGAGAATTCCAGTACCAACATGGGGTTGGAGGCAATAATTAGGAAAGCCCTAATGGGTAAATATGACGAGCAGTGGGAAGAGCGCTCACCTCTCAGTGCCAATGCTTTTAACTCTCTGAATGCCAGTGCAAGCCTGCCCGCTGCTATGCCCATAACTCCTGCTGATGGACGAAACGAGGACGTGCGCTCCTTGCCAGGTCTGCAGCCCTCTCCACCTTCACTCTCTCTGTGTTATTAATTCTCAGCCCTTTTATCTCCCCATTTACAGGGGGATTTATTCCTCCCCATTTTTGTTCATTTTGGTTTTCTTCTCTCCCCTCCCTCCCCCAGCTTTGAGCTTTGTGGATCTGCTGATTAATCCTGTTTGATGTTAATTTAATAGTCTCCAAAGGTGCTGTTGCTTTCTCTAAACCACTGACTTGCTCCTTTCCCTATTTGTTGGTTTTTAATATCTCCTTTTCCTAAATTTTTTTACACAATGGAGAAGTTTATGGGGGTGGAAACCCCCCTCGACCCAAAAAATCAAAGGCATAAACTTAAATAGCCAGCCCCAACTGTCTGTAAACCCCCAGTGGGATTGCTGCTGCCAAAAGAGGGGAAGGTGCTGAGAAGGGCTGTGTGGAGGACACAGGGCAGGGTGGCATTTCCCTCCCCACTCCAGTCTCTGGGAGTGTTGGGGTAGAATCCAACCTGGGATGAGGGGATGGGATCTGGGAGCGCCTGGGGCAAGAGGGAGATTGTAAGGGAGCTAAAAGTGATGCCTGGGGGATGATAAGAGAGGAGAGCTGGGGGTGAGCTGCCCCATGAGCCCTGGTGGGGCTTGCAGAGCCCCATGGCAGGGTCTGCTCAGCTTTGGGGAGACTTGAGCAGAGATGAGAGGGTGGCTGCACAAATCCCCACTTAAAAAGGGAGGGAGGAGAGGGACCAGGGATGGATGGGGGAAGCATTTGTCCCCCACACACAAGGGCAGAGTGCCTCATGCAAGTGCCCTGCACAGAGCATGACACCACTGCCAGGGATCACCCTTGGGAATCCAGGCACAGAGCCCCTGGCTCAGGAATAGATCCTGGGTGCACACGTGCACCTTCCTCCAGGTCAGCTCACACCTCTCTGGGTCAGCTAACACCAGACACTCTAAAGCTTTTTGCAAAAAAGCTTTTCTGGCTCCTGCATGAAACCAGCAGCTTCTTCCAGCTGTGCCTCCCCATGCCTGGTTGGAGGCTGCCTGCTGCTGGGCAGGCAGGGTGGGATGCAGAGCCCATCCATCCCTCCGCCCTGGGGAGCTCCCTGGGCTCCCCTGCCCCACAGAGCCCCTTCTGGCTTCAAACCTTTTAAAACCTGGCTGAACATCCCCAGGGATTCTGCTGTAAGGAGGGATGAAAGACCATCCTGGCCATGTAGGCCATGAGAATGGGGGGTGTGCTCAGGGCTCCAGGACCCCCGCAGCTCCTGGGGGTTCTGTGCATGAGGGGCAGCACACGGAGCCGTGCGGGCTGAGCCATGAGCCAGACTGGGAGCAGATCCTGCAGGGAAATGGCCAAAGCCTCTCTCTGCCCCACGTCCCTCCACGGGACAGTTGGTGGCATCAACCCACAAAGTGAGGGGAGAACCCTCCTCCCCCCGCCCCACGGCCATTCCCCGCCGCGCTGCCGTCGGCCCGCGGCGAGCTTTCCTCTTGCCACGAGCCATTTTTGCAAAGCTCCTAAAAGGGAAGCGCTGGGAACCCGCACCCCTTCCCCAACCCCCCGAGTCCCCTCACGAGCCGGGTGACAGCGGGTGCCTCTCTTTGCAGGAGGAGGGGGGAAGCCAAAGATCGCCGCCAGGCCCAACAGCCGCAAGGCCAAGTCTCCGGCGCCGGGTCTGTCCTCGGGCGAGCGGCCGCCCTCGGTGTCCTCGGTGCACTCGGAGGGCGACTGCAACCGCAGGACTCCCCTCACCAACCGCGTCTGGGAGGACAGGCCATCGTCCGCAGGTAGGGCTGGAGGGGACTGTCCCCAAAGCGGCCGTGCCACCCCCGCGGGGCTCTGGGGAGGCTGCGGGGAGCGGGGGCACGGCCACCCCGGTGCTGACTCTGTGCTCCCTCGCAGGTTCGACGCCGTTCCCCTACAACCCGCTGACCATGCGGCTCCCCAGCGGGGTGGTGACGGCGGCGCCCAGCGCGCCCCTGCCGCAGGGCACCCCCGGCAGCCAGCACCACGCCTGGGACGAGGAGCCCAAGCCCCTGCTCTGCTCCCAGTACGAAACCCTTTCGGACAGTGAATGAGAGGAGCCAGGGGCAGGGAGACGGCGACCAAACCCGGGGCACGGGGAGCGAGCGGGACACACCCGGGGCGAGCGCCCACCGCCCCGGCCCCGCCGGCTCTCACGAGCGAAGATGCAGGAGCAGAGCTGTTTCATTTTTCCCTTTTCCTTTTTTTTTTTGTCCCCTTCCCTCCCAACCAGCCATATTGGTGGGGATGATGGTTTTAGTTCGTTTTGGGGTTTTTTTTCTTTTTTTTTTTTTTTTTAATTTTGTTCGGGTTATTTTTTTTCTTTCTCAACATCTGGAAATTTCTGCATCCTCTTCGGTCTGATAAAGAAAAGAAAAAAAAGCCTTAACGAGACAAAACCCAAGGAGAACCCATCTTCGATCTTGGCAGCCGTGCTGGGCGGTGACCCCGTGCTCCAGAGGGACCGTGAGCGGCCGTGTGTCCGTCCGGAGCCGCTCGGACGCTCTGCGGCTCCGTCCCCCGGGGGCTGCGGGATGTTCTGCGGAGCTGGCAGCGGGCGGTGGGGATGCTCCCCCGGACCCGGCCATGGGGATGTGCCTCAGAATTGCAAAACCTTGAGCGGGTTAAAGAAAAGATTTAAAAAAAAAAAAAAAAACCACAAAAAACGGTTGAGAAGTGAAACAGGACGGAAGGGCCCGGGTCGGTTCCCTGGCTGATCCCAGGGCCGCGTGCCCGGCATTCCCGTGTCACCAGACGGATCAGCCCCGCGACGACACGCTTCGAACGTGCCTGGGAGGAGCGGGCAGGGGAGGGGAGTGAGGAGCTGTTTCTTAAAAAAAAGCCCACAAAAAATCCTGGTCCCTTCGATGGAAGCAATCCCGGGTCACTGGGAGCGGGCAGGGACGTCCCGGGCTGGCTCACGCGCTGCCCACCCAGGGCCTCGGTTGCTATAAGTGCATTGTTTTCTGAATGGTGAGAAAAGGCAATTGTAAATTGTATTGGTCTACAGGGTATATTTTTGATACCTTCAGTGAATTATGTCAATATTTTACGCAAGGAAGGACTTAAACAAAACACAGTATTACATGCTGTAAAAGAGGTTCTGTTCTTACATGGAGGCTTTGATGCATTTGTCCATTGTATGGAAGGGTTTAAAAAAAAAAAAAAGGTAACAATGATCCATCAAAGTTATCTGGGAGTCAGGAGAATGTATGTACTTAGTTTAAAAAAAAAAAACCAAACAAAAATCTTGCCATGGTTGCAGGGCCCCCCCCCCCCGTTACACACACCTTTGCTGGTTGTAGATGTTGATTCTCCAGAGGCCCTCCAAGCTGGCCAGGGCAGGGGCACAGTGGGCAGGAGGCCAGCATGGCAGGGAGTTCACAGGAAACTTTAAAAAAAAAAAAAAAAAAGGAAAAAAAAGTTAAAAAAAAGTTTTTATTGTATTTTTGTGATACACACGAATGCTCTACTTTACATTATTTTTTTCATTCCATGATGTTGGCTCATATCTGCAGTTACATGGTTAAAGAACAAAAATATTAGACTTTTTTTTCATTCACTTCTGCTTTCTCGCTCTGGGGGGAAAACAAATGGCAAAAAAAAAAAAAAAAAAAGAAAAAAAAATAAAATGTATTAAATGCTTTGCATTCTATACGCTAGAGGAGCCCCAGGCCGGCCCAGCCCCGCGGGCTCAGGCGCCGTCACCTTCCCCATGGATCTTTCTTTTCCCCCTGCAACGTTCCCAGGTTGATTCTGATTTCAAAGCAAGAGAATGATGGTGTTTGTTGTTTGTTTGGGATTTGTTTTGTTTTTTTTATTTTTTTCTTTTTTTTTTCTGTTGGGTTTTATTTTTTGTTTTGTTTTTTTACAATGTACAGGTTTTTAAATGTTCATCGATGTTTGTGTCTTTTCTGTTGTGCTTTTTTTGGTTTTTTTTTTTTTTTTTTTAAAGAAAAAAAATCCGAGACAATGCACAAGCGATGTGGAAAGTCTTTGCGTTCCCAGGTTATTGCTGCTGGTGTCTCTGTGGCTCTGGGCTGTACAAACTCACAGAGCTGATGTCTGGGCAAAACGCCATTAAAATGTTGCAGATTCTGCTGGGAAAAAAAGAACTATCCAAATCTGACCCATCTTCAAAGCTGCCTCCTTAGCTGATTCGGAAAAAAATAGCAGAAAAATCCCCAACCACAACAAAGAATAAAGTTCCCACTTGGCACAGTAGCAATACTGTGTGCTGCTTGGTGTCTCCAGATGTGCAGGAAGGCGCTGTGAGCAGCTGGCAGAGTGGCACCCAGAGCCCGAGGGCAGAGAGGAGGGCACTGAGCTCTGCCTTTGGGGCTCTCACCAGTGGTAGGTAGTGCAGCAGCCAGGGATGGCGGGGCTGGGGTGGCTTTCGGGTCTCTCACCACGTGGGCAGCCAGGAGCTGCAGAGCTGCCTTGTCTCCAGCCCAGCTGGGCAGGGTTGGGCTGCACTCCCTGTTAGCCATGGGCAGCACAGGAGCTGTGGGGTGGAGAGAAGAGCCTGTCCCACCCTTCAGTGCCACCCCAGGGCTGTTTCTCTTCTCCTCTCACTTCACTGTTCCCTGTGTGCAGGGTGAGGGGCTGGGGCTGGTCAGGAGCCCACAGCAGCTGGCAGAGTGGCACCCCAGAGCCTGCCAGAGCCCGAGGGCAGAGAGGAGGGCACTGAGCTCTGCCTTTGGGGCTCTCACCAGTGGTAGGTAGTGCAGCAGCCAGGGATGGCGGGGCTGGGGTGGCTTTCGGGTCTCTCACCACGTGGGCACCCCGTGCCAGCCCTGCAGCCGGGTTTGGGGACATCAGGAAGGGCCACGGGCTCCAGCCAGGAGCTGCAGAGCTGCCTTGTCTCCAGCCCAGCTGGGCAGGGTTGGGCTGCACTCCCTGTTAGCCATGGGCAGCACAGGAGCTGTGGGGTGGAGAGAAGAGCCTGTCCCACCCTTCAGTGCCACCCCAGGGCTGTTTCTCTTCTCCTCTCACTTCACTGTTCCCTGTGTGCAGGGTGAGGGGCTGGGGCTGGTCAGGAGCCCAAAGCACAGAGATACCTGAGGCTGTGCTGTGAGCACGGCAGAAGAGTTCCAAGGTATTGGTGAGGCTGTTTCAGCCCTTGTGGGGTTTGTGGCTCAGCGCTGCTGGATGGATGGCAGGGCAGATGTCACCCACCTGCTGGGCTGGGCAGGTGTGCAGGAGGGGACAGTGCTGTGGGCTGGGAGGATGTGAAGGTGCTGGGGTGACACTGGTGACACCGAGATGCTGCAGGGCTCCAGCAGCCTCACCCCTGCTCAGTGGGATCCTTTGGCATTGTTCCTGAATGGGGGAAGAACATTGCTGATGTTCCCAGCTCTGTGCAGGAGCTCAGGCCCTGGCTGTGCCGTGTACCCCCATCCCGCCCTAGGCTGGGGGAGCAGCCCAGGGATGCAGGAGACCAGCTGAGGCCAGGACAGGTGGGTTTAGCTCCAGTGGGACCCTACTCTTGGGGAGCCCCCCTTGCTGAGAGCTCAGCCCCACACCTGGCCTCAGCAGTGCTTGGTTTTGGCACTTGGTGGGTCTCCATTGCTGGGTCTCCCCACACAGCCCATCCCCTCCTGGAGCTGCCTGTCGCTGGCAGCAGCAGGGACAGGGATGGAGGGGCTCTGAGGAGGGCACTAGAGCAGCAGCAGCTCCCACTGGGGAGCTCTGAGCCCCCGTGCTGTGGTGCAGGAGCAGAGCATCCTCCTGCTGCAGGTTAATTAATTTGTGTCACGTCAATGAGCTGGCAGTGTGTGGGCAGGAGGCCAGAGCAGCTTGGTGAGGATCCCCCCTGGACCTGGAGGCTGCAGAGGGATGGCCCCACTTTACCTGCTCAGATGTGGACTCAGGGGAGTGTGGTTTTGGGAAGGGAGGAGCTGCTGCTCACCTAGGTTGTGGTGTTTCCCCCTCTGGCCCTCCTTCTCCCCACCAGGGCATCCCCAGGCACCCCAAAATTTCACAGCAGGGTCTGACAGCATCACCTCGTGCTGTTGGCTGCGGTTGTGCAATCCAAGAGAAACTCACATTTAAACTACTCCAAAACCCTGAGTTTAAACTTTTACCAACTTTGTAACTTGTACAAACGCAAACAAATCACTGGACAATTTGTCTCTCGAACTGTACTGGGAGGGGAAAATCTCTGTGTGTGTGTACCCAGCCTGTGCACAGCTGCTGTGGAGGGACTTGTAACAGCCAGGGCTGTGCAGAGACCACCGGGTGTAAATAATTCCACAGCTTGCTCCAGAGGGGAGGGGGTGGTTCTGCTAAAGGTTCTGCTAAAGGTTTGTTCACTGTTCCTGTGCCCGCCGGTGAGCGGTGGGGACAGCGCGCGACCGCTGCCGTGCTGGTTACACAATAAACAAACAAACAAACCAAGCCAACCCCAAACTTATTTGGCAGCAGAAAGCGGCTCCTGCTGTGGGTGTGTGTGAGCCTGGGCAGGACGAGCTGCTCAGGGGCGGCTGCAGGTGAGGGGTGGGAGGGTGAAGGGACCCCTGTGCTGGCACCGATGGGGTGTCCAAGGTAAAACGGGCTGAGGGGACCAAGGGGTGATGGCAGCAGATGTTTTTCCATATATGAGGGGACAGTGAGCACCTTAAGCCCGTGTCTCATTCACCCAGGGCTGTAGGAAATCTTGCGGGAGGCTAATGAGTGACTGCCTAGTTAAGTGAAACCTAATTAAGAAGCCCTGGGGTCTGTTTGTGGGTCTAAATTGCTTTACCTCCAGCACCTGTCCCGTGGGGTGTGATTAACTCCAGCTGGGAGTGCCCAGGTCGCCCTCCCACAGTGGTGCCATAGGCTGGGGAGCACTTCCCACTGCTGGAGGGTGTGACTGAGGTGGGGACTGATGAGTGGGGGTCCCTGAGCCGAGGGGGATGGCTGTGTATGAGGACAAATTGATGACTGTATGGAATTTAGTCTATTGAATGGCTTTTAGGTGGTTTGAGGGCCTTCTGCTGCCTTTCCTGGGGCTCAGAAATGGATTTCACACAAATGATGGTTTTCCTGAGCACAGCAATGAGCATTTCAAATCCCTGCCTTCTGCCAGCACTGGCTTGTTTGCCCAAGGGATATCCAAAAGGTTTCTTTCCATGCTGCTGAGATTCACCCTGGATCATCTGCATTGCTGAGACACCCCTGAAACCCTCCAGGTACGTACCCACACTGACCAAATGTGCCTCCTCCTGTCTCCATGTGCTCCTCCAGCAACCAGCTGCCATGGTGATGCACGACACTGCTGGCTTTTAAAAATCAGCCTGAAGATCTCTTGAGACCAGAGATTTTGTTGAAAAACCTTCATGGAAAGGCTTTTTGCCACTCTGAAGGCAATTAGAGTAAGTTAATAACCAGTACAAACAGGAGCTGGGCTGTTCAACCTCTCACATCAGGGTTTAAATGCTGACAAGGGCTGACAGCCTCTCCCTGGTCAATAATTCACACTGATGCTGAAGAAAGAGAAGGTGGGAAATCTTTCAATTCAAGGCCAACACTTAGAATTTAATGATGGAAAACTTTAGGTCTACATGCAAAGCTCTTACATAAAGAGATGAAAATGAAATGGGACGAAAGCAGATGGCTTGGAAAACTAGCAATAAAAATATGCTAGCAATCCACACTCACTTGTATTTTAAGTGGCAGACAGGAGTTTTTGAGAAAGGGAAGATAAAAGATGCTCCTGATATCTTTGCCCTTTGAGCAGATGCAGGAGCATTGTGACCTTCTGGTGACTAACTGGTGATTAGAGAATTTTTTTTTTTTCTTTTGGAAATAATTAAAACAAGAAAACAAAAATTAAAACAATTTTTAGCTATGCCAGGCTGAGTGACAACAGCAGAGAGATAAGGGCATGAGGTGGAGGCTGTCCTTGTTGTGCACCCCAGGAGCACTGGGCACAGTACTGTCCCACAGGTGCCCTGTGGGTGATGAAGGGGACTGGGATGCAGCTGGGGTACCCAGCCGTGAGCAGGGCAAGGTTTGTGTTTTAAAAGGGTACAAATCACAGCAGAACACCACCCCTCTGTGCTGGCAGCACCCAGCCCTGTGTCCTCCCACCACGGTGGCCCGCAGCCCTCGCACACCCGCAGAGCAGGGGCTCCCCAGCTGAGCCTTTGGCCACAGGCTGTTCCTGGGCTCTGTACAGCAGGAAGCATTTTATACTCTCCTGACAACTGCCATCCAAATAGGCATCCATCAGTTCTTGTGATTTGCCATGAAATTATGTATGCTCTGTGATAATGAAGCAGAGGGTTAAAGAGCTGATCTTGGCAGGAGATGAGACGGGGTAGGCTGGGAAGGACTTGGAAGGAAAATAGAGCAGCTTTTGGTGGGATGCCTGGCTCTTATCAGCACTGGGACCCTGAAGGGTGCTGGGCAGAGGCAGAGGTGTCCAGGCTGGCTGAGCTCTGCCTGGCTTCTGTGCCATCTGGGGAGAATTGGGCTCATGAGAGACTTGGGAATGAGTGTCACTACGTGCCTGTGTGAGTAACAGCTGAATTAATTGTCAGGTTTATTTATCCTCTCATTTTTTGGCCTCCTGCAATTACCAAAAAGGATTTGTCAGGACTCCAGGCAGTGGAGTGGTAATAAATCACTGGCCACAGACAGGAGGTTGGAGCAGTTGAATCTGGAGTGATCCGAGATTGGTGTTGGCGTTACTGAAGGGCAAGTGCTCAGAGGGGCTGGGAGCCTGCAGCACGAGCAAATGAACCAACAAACCAACCAGCCAGCTTTGCAGAAACACCCCTGGAATGAAACCCATGGGCACACAGTTCTCCAGCTGGGGAGAAATCCCCTGGCAGGGATGCAGGGGGGCTGGGAGGGAGGTGAAGCCTGAGCAGCCCCAGCACGGGACACATTGCCAGGCCCTGCTGGGCTGCAGGTCCCGTCCCCTGCTGGCACCAGGGTGGCTAAAATGAAATTCACAGCATCTGCCTGCACGCCCTGAACTGCTGGAACAGAGCTGAAAGGTGAAATCCTTGTGCTGCAAGCACAGCACTTCCTGGCTCCTGCTTTCCAGGACAGGAGGGTGTCCGGAACCCGAGGAGGGGCTGCGTTCATCTCAGCCGCAGGCACAGCTGGCAGGTGAGGCTTTCCTCTCGCTGGCCCTTGTAAAAGGAGACCAGGCACAAAGGGCTGCCCGTGGTGCTCGGGAGGCCAGCCCAGAGGTCAGCTTCACCACCAGCACGGAGGGGAGTGCATCAGTCACACATTGCTCCGAGTCCCTGGGCTCCCAGAGGCCGCTGTGTTTCCCTTCCCTGGAAACAATCCCACTGTCCCTCTGCAAATGCACGGAACCTGACAAAGCACAGGGTGTTGCAGGGGTGGTAAGCTCCATCTGGAGAGCTGTCTGCTTTGAAGTCGGATGCTGTTTTAAACTCTGCAGGGTACTTTTGCTTAGGAAAAGCAGCAGTTGTCAGTACAGACTGATCTTGGTCCAGAAATTTTTGCTGCTCCCCAATTTCTTTTCATATTTATTAGTCATTTGCAAGCTCTTTGATGACTAAATGCATGTTCAGCTTGGAGGAAACTGTTGCAGTATTTGCTGAGGTAAGTCAGGGCAGAGGAGATGCTGACCACACTGGCCATGCTAACGATGGTGCACCTAGATTAGTCATTAATTGCCATGGCAGCCCCAGAGCTCCTGAGCAGATGATGAGGAAACTCATGGAGCCAGCAGGAGCCTGGGGAGGTTGTTCTGAGGTCTCACCTATGGGCAGTTGTTCCCTAAGGCTGCAGGTCAGTATTTGTGGAGCACATTGTGCCCGTGGGACAGGGGCAGTGCCAGGAGCTTCTGGGGGTTCCTCTCCTGCCTCCAATGGCACAGGAGGAAGGGAAGGTTTCATGAAGAGTAAATAACCGAGCAGCACATCCAGGAGGCTGCTGTTGAAGACACGCCATCCTAATTCAACATCCAAGTGCTCTGCACAGCTGTCAGCAGGTGTGGCCTGATGGGCCCCAAAGCAGCTCTAGTGTGACAGGGATTCTGAAGAGGTTTGGACTCCACTCACTCAGGTGTTTGTTTGCAAAAGTCCAGACTTCAGCTGTGAAATCCTGATCCAGCTCTGCCCAAGGCCCGGGAATATTTTCTGCTGCTGTTTCATCCTGAACCCTTTCAGAAAGCGAGGCAGCTGCCCGAGGTCAGACACGAGGAACCTGGTCAGTGTGTGCCTCAAGATGGGTGCCAGGTCTGGATCTGCACTCCAGTTGGACCAAAGCAGAGCTTTCCCCCATGGAGATGTTAATCCTGGGCCTTGGCTTGGAGCCATCTCCAGCTTTCATGTTTTTGGAACTGAAAAAGAGCACCATTCTGTTCAAGGGAAGAACAAGTCCTTATACTCCAGAGAAGTCACAACTGGCTCCTTAGCACTGAAACCCATCTAACTCCACCCCACTGGACTCATTTTTGAGCTACCAGTCTCCATGGGCTGCCAGAACATCCTGCTTCCCTCCAGGCTAGCCAGAGCCCCTGAGCTGGAGCTGCCTCCTCCATTCACTGGTGAAGGAGAAACCAAATAGCAGAGGTTGGAAACCAAATAGCAGAGGTTGCTCTTGGGTCTCTTTGAGGGGGAGGGCAGCCTTTTTATTAGGTTCAGATGTTGCTCTCTGCCCCAGGCCATGCTGGGAAGTAAAGCAGAGTGTGTTAATGTTGGCTGGAAGAGCTTCTGTGGAAACAGGCTCGAATGAAGCAGGTTTGTTTCCTGGGGGAACAGGGGAGATGGGCCAGCATGGGAGGCACAGGTATGGGCAAGGAGTCACCCCTTGCTGAGCTTCCCTTACTCTCTAAAATCTCCCAGCAGTGAGTGTGGCTTTAGCCAGCCCCACTTCTCCAGGGCTGTTGGGCACCTGCTGTCCCCTGGTCAGTGGCTGCTGTCCCCAAGCCAGTGGCACCCACAGGCAGAGTTGGCCCCAGCACTGAGCTGATGGGTTCCTTCTGGATCTGTTCCCTGCTGGGAGATGTGGAGGTGGAGGACTCTCTGTGAAGGGCCAGGCTGTTCTCCAGATGTTATTTTTCACCATTTGGCAGTGTTTAAACACACTGTGATTTCCCTCCCCACTTCTTTCGGAGTGCACATAGAGCAGAGACCCTTGGAGGGGAGAAGTGAGTGGCAGGGGGAGGACAAGGGAGACCTTCCCCACAAGTGCTGAGCGGGGCTGCCCGCTGGCAGAGCCGGGCTCCAGAGGGTCCCTGCCAGGCCTGGGGGCCTTGGGAACACGTGGCTCATTACCAGAGTGCCTCAGCCACGGCTGGGCTCACACTCGGGGCTGGCGCTGCCAGAACAAGTCCTGGGGGACTCGGAAAGGAGAGTCTGCAGAGTTCAGGGCAGAGCTCTGCTTAGCAAAGCACCCTGAGCCCCAAAGGCTGCTCCTCCATTCCCTGCTCCACTCCACCTTCAGTCCACTTGGAAAACAGGCTCACACTAGAGCTGGAAGGATGCTCAACTCCTCTCCCAGACACTGAGGGATCTGCGTGGCTCTGGGTCCTCTCTCCTCTGGGTCAATGTGTATCTCAGGGTAAAGCCGGTGCTCAACCAGCCAAGGGTGCTCCAAGAGACGCCGCCATCCCAAAATGCCTCGTTCGCAGCCGGACTTGAAGTTAAAACCCCAGCTCTGCCCACCCAAGGCCATCCTACTCGGCCACAACAGGCCCACAACATGATGTGCATCGTGGCCTCTCCGAGCCATGCTCGTCAGCAGATAAAATAAATATCCTGGAAGTGCAGGCGCTAAAAAAGAATCGCTGTCGGAAGCACAGCAAAACCCATCTGTGAGTGGAAGAGGTCACAGAAGAATACAAAGGCTTTTATTTCCTGGAGGCATTTGTCAGCAAGACAAATGTGGGTTTTTTAAAATTTGCTGCCATTTCCTAGCTGGCCGCCCACGCGAGCGCCAAATGGACTTTCACTCACATAAAGCTGAGCGTTGGCTTGTGTCCTTTGTAATCCAACGCTCAGGAATCAGCAGAGGAGTCGGCTGGATCCCTGTTTGTTATCAGTAAGTGGGGCATATTTAAAGGATATGGGCAGATTTCAACACTACATCTATAACTAGTTTATTGCTGGTGTGTTTCTCTCTTGCCCTTATTATTTATGTTGAAAATGATAAATGAGGGATTGATGATTCTGGCTGGTTCATGAATAATCAGGTTATTTCACTGCAAAGCCCCAGGGGAAGGTAATGTTTCTACAACCCTCCATCAAAGAGAAAGGAGTTTGCACGCGCGTGTGCGTCTGTTGTTCGTTCCCTCGCTGCTTTGTGTGGGTTTTGGCGTGGGTCTGCAACCTCCCTCTGCAACTGTGCCTATGCCCAGGCACTCCCATGCTGCATCCCAGTCCAAAATGCTTCCCAGTCTACACAGTCCCTTGGCTTGACCCTTTCCCAGTCCCTTGACCATCAACAGCAGCCACGCACAGGGTGTTTGGAGCAGTTTGGTCTCTGGAGAAGGAGGTGATGGGCATTTCAGTGTCCTGGGATTGGAGGGTGCAGCCAGGAGCCCTGGGGAGAGGAGCATGGAGAGCCCCAGCCACAGCAGTCAACTTGGAAGGAGCCCATTTGTATTTCAAGGAGCTGCGAATAGCTGCTGGTCTCAGGATTTGCTTGTGAGACAGGAAGAACCTTGGGGAGATGATCTGAATGTTTATGTATATAGAAATGTCTAATCACCAGGCTCAGAACAGGCTCAGGAAGGGAATCTGGAGGTGGTTAGCTGGAGAGGAGGATATTTTTATGCTAGAAATGTGCTGTCCGCCTGTTTGTAGGGTAGGAAGGATACGATGAGAATCAAAGGCTTGGCAGGATGAGCATTTTCATCCTCGTAGATGTGAACTCCCCATCTGCCGTGGACTCCAAGGCGTGGAACTGTTTAGATCAAATATCATTATTAGAAGCAGAAAATAGAGCCCATAAAACTCCCTCCTTACACCCCTAAAAAAGCAATTCCAGGACCCTTTATCCTACTTGAGAACAAGCCATTCCTGCATTAATTTCCCTGCTGTGGCTGGGCTTGTTGCCAGGAGAAGGAGACTCAGTGCTTTGGCAGAAGATGCACGGCCCTGGGGCAGGTCCCTGCTCCTCTGCAGTGTCACCACACCAGGGGACTGAGAAACAGAGCTGGGCATGGG
Organism: Onychostruthus taczanowskii; assembly: GCF_017590055.1. Classification (NCBI taxonomy): domain Eukaryota; kingdom Metazoa; phylum Chordata; class Aves; order Passeriformes; family Passeridae; genus Onychostruthus; species Onychostruthus taczanowskii. The sequence goes on from NW_024500572.1 coordinate 2,046,521, forward strand.
CAGTGTGGTGGCCAAGCCACATTCCTGCCAGGCTGTGGAATATTTGCAGGGGCTGCATCTGCTGTGGGAATTGCTCCCACAAGCAATGGGATGGAAACCAGCACTGGATCCACATCCCATGGCTGGGCAGACACATGAGGGCAGCTGGCAGTGCCAGCCTTGGAAGTGACCATCCTGCCAGCATGCCAAGCATCCAGAGGCCCCATGCAGCCGCCCTGGGGGCACAACTGCTGAAGCCAAGGTGCCCCCTGAGGCACTGAACCTGCAACACAGGACACAAGGAGGTTGCAGAGCTGCATCTGAAGCATCCCAGGTGGACTCACTGGAATCCTGGAATGGTTTCTGGGGGAGATAGTTGTGAAGCCACAGGGTCAGCTCAGGGGACAGAGATGTATCTGCTGTGACAGTCTTCCATTCCAGTCTCCCCACAGAGCATTAAGTGACAGTTCAGTGTCCTGTGCCAGAGGAGACAAAAGCAGGTGGCCATCACTCCAGGCATGCTTCTGGTGATTCCTTCACATTGCAAGAGATTCCTGACATTTCTGAGGACAATATAACCTCCAGCTGCCCGGCATTGTCTAGAACTTCCAAAGACACTCCTGCAGGTCCAGGCTGTGGCATTGGCAACTGCTGATGGAGAGCAAAGACCCAGCCTAAGGTCTTGCACACGGTATTGGAGCTGATGGTTTGGCAGCAGGGGGGCGTTTTTACTGCTTCAGGATCAGGTAAGGGTCTTTCTCTAGCAAATCTTTCCATTGTTTGTTAACTGTAAATAGCTGTGGAATGAAATTTGATGAAGGCATCTATTGTTTCCTTACAGCTCTGCTTTGTTGAGTGGAATAGGGATCCCAGCCATGTGGAGTTTTATTATTATTTAATTTGTAGCTGCCCATAATCAGCAAATTCTTTTAGGTGAGGCTTTTGGCATTTTATATTCAGCATTCTTGCTGTCTGTAAAACCAGCCTAAACCTTTCCTTCTGTTCCTAAAGGCATCTAGTTTAAATTCAAAGTCCATCCATTATAACTTCAGCACCTTGTAATCCCTCAGAGATATGTGCAATTACTCTCTGAAATATCCCAGGAGCAAAACTAATACCAAGCATCATCTGCTTAAATTTACAACATCCAACTAGCACAGTAAAAGCCACTAGCTTAGGGGTTAGCTCATCTGAGCACACTTGCCAAAACACATATCTTGCATCTAATACTGCTTTTGCTGCTGAGGATTTAGCTGCCACCTCAGGAATCTTCATTGGACAGCATTCATATTTTATGGTTTTATTTAAATAGCAGGAGTGGATGCACATGTCCTTCATCTGGCATTTGGGTGTCAGCCAGTGAGCTCACCCGGCCTGCACAATCCCTGCCTTCTCCACACTGTTGTTTCCTCAGGTTCCTAGCCATGAGCTTGTCTCCCATCCTTCATCCCAGGAGCAGTTCAGCCATAATTTCTGTCAAAAGGTTTGGGATGAGGACACGGGCACTTACGCTGCAGCTGAAGCAAGCTTCTTGCATAACATGGCTTTGCTTCTCCTTTCCATTCCTTAGAGTTTTACAGCCGTTTTCATCCAAGCCTATTGACTTCATCCCTATAAATCCAATGATTTTTCCATAAGGATTAGTGTCAGATTCTCCCTGCAGACATCTTGGAAGACAAAGGAGTGTTCTACTAAGGGCTGGCTGGTGAGCCTGAGGCATTTACAGCCATGGCTTAAAATGCACTTCATGGCCAGGCAGGGTTTCAGCCCCGGTGCAGCTCATCCACCATCGGGATTTGGGAAGCCAGGACACAGGAGGGGTCCCAACAGTGCACTAGAATGTGGATACCTGGATATGAAATAAGCACTGTGTGGGTTCTTCCTGCCCTTGAAGGCCATGGAAAAGCTGTGAGAGGAATTGTCTAGATCCAACACCAAGGCTTCATAGCTGGGTAGAACAAGATGAAGCTGAAGAGGGAAATTTAGAGCGAAGAAATGGACAAACTGACAACCAGGGAAATCCTGAAAGCTAAAACTGCCTCTGAGAGTTCCTCCTCAGCTTTTCAGCTTTTCCTGGGCACACAGAGCAGGGTTTGCACATCACAGCACTGACTGGCTGTGCCACAGCCAGCCATCCATGGGAGCTGGGCTGAAATCCACAGGCAGGGATGGACACACCAGAAACGTTCCCTCTGGATGGAAAAAGGGCATTAGGCACCAAGTAAAGGGAGATGGAAGAGGAAGGAAACTCTGCATACATCAGCATGAGGGTTTGAGCATTTTATTACGATATATAAATTTTGTCTTCTTAAATTACTCTCTATGAGTTGAACAGAAAGGGATTATGGTGGAGGAAGGAATATACAAAAATAAAAGGATATTGTGAGCTACTGCATCACCACATATACAACAGTAAAGTACTTTACAAGCACTTAAGAGAATCAGACTTACAAAAATAAAAATATGACACATCCTTATGCATTTCCACCACTTATAAGTTCTCTTCTTCCTTCTCTAACCTTCAGACACCTTTCAATCCCATCCTCAGGTCACAATTCACAAGATAGGATACTTTGCTCATTCTGATGGCCATTACAGTATCTGAAAAAGAATTAGTGCCTCCCTAGACTTATAAAATCCACTGCTTATAGAGCTTTGGGGGAGATGTTCAGAACAGATCAATTTGTGAGTGATCAGGTGATCCTCAGGGAGCAGACTTTATCTGGCAATAAAAATCTGAATATCCCACCAGAAGATCCATCATCCCCTCTAAAGTATTCCCCCATCTCCACTGAGGCACAGCTCTGTGCCTGTTTGATTGATGCTCACAGAAAGCACCTCGTGAGCCTGGGGAATGCTGATGCTCACAGACTCCAGCAGTGACTGTGACAGAGGATGGATCTGATTTTGTTTCAGCTCTAAAAAAGGCAAAAATGCCTTTTCCTACAGGAAAAGAGGCAGGCTAAAACCACAATGGCTAAATATCCTAGATCACAGTGTTCACACACAGAACCATTCACCTCTACATCAGACTCAGGCAGTCTTTAGTCTTCAGTTTGCTCTACAAAGTCTTTTTTCTTTTTTTGCTCATTAGCCTTCTGGTGACCTTTCCCATTTTTTTAAGACACACTCAACATAAATAGTAAATAGCATTCACTTCTCTGACCAGCAGCTCACTCAAACACTGCTATCAACACCCAAACACCATTTCAACAGTCCCAGAAGCGTGCACCCAGGGTGCAAATCTGTCTGTATTTCACATTGAGGAAAGTAGAGCTGGCTTAGGAATTAAAAAAAAAAAAAAAAAAAAAAAAAAAGAGAGAGAAAAAGGCAAAAAACGAAGACAAGCAGTAAACTTTTGGTCAAAGTTGTTCTCTATGGTTTGTGCAACATATTCCACAGCTTCTAAAAGTTCAATATTTGGTTAGGGTTTCATCTTTTTGGCCCCAAATGCAATGACGGCAATGCAGGCAGGCCAGACGTGAGCACACTCTGTTGTATTCCAGGGCAAAGGAATCACAGGGATGAAGGGGAGAGAGACACCCCCCACCTTTGAGACAGGGACTTTCCATATTGAAAAAAAACAATCTTCCCCTCATCAAAAAAGATAAAGGCAGTGTCTGACTTTACCCATCAGGATTGCAGAGCTGTGGGCAACATGCACATCAGGATCCTGGGGAGAAATAGTGTAGCTGCAGTCCCAGCTGTTCAAGGAAACTCACATTTCCATGGTCTAAATTTATCATTTGTATCTTTGAGAAAATATACAGGAACAAAGATTTTTTGGCTGAGGTTAACAACACTCCATTTAAAAGAAAAGCACCTCCCTAGTGGGACTAATTGTTCCTTTCAGATGTACAAACACACTACAGGTATGGCACAAGGCATTTCCTGGCTGCCCAGAGTGATTCTTCATTGGCAACACAAAAACACAATTCGGTTTCTGGTGTTTAAGTAAAACAAAAAAAGGCATCACTTTTCCCAGGCATGAGTAAGATGAACTTTGGCTTTTCTGCCACTGCCTAACCCAGCCACAGGGATGGGAGCAGCAGGGACAGAGTGGGCAGGCAGGTTAGGATGTGTGCCCAGGCAAGGGTGAAGACTTGACCCTCTGTGGTTTCCTTGACCTCAGGAAAAACAAAGTCCCTTTCCAACACCAGCTTTTGCTGAGAGGAAAAGCAGCTTGTGACGGGCCCACGGCAGATACCATATAAAAAGGGATTTTTCAAAAGTTTCTCCAGATCTCATGCACTTGGCAATGTCCCAGTCTGGATGTGGCCCAGGGTGACAGTCCTACCATAGCCACAGTGGCTACACAGCTCAAAATACGTTCAGCAGCATAGAAACCCAAGCTGCTTTCTATCTTTTTTTTTTTTTTTCCCTAACATGGCAAAACCAGAAAAGCTGCTTCAACTCAAAGGAGCAGGAGCATGTTAGGTCACCTCTAGTGTATTTGCAGAGAAAACAAAACATGAAGCTTCAAAGAGGCTTGGGCTGGGTGTGTGGGACCCTCCAGTGCCAAGGATGCAGCTCTGCACTGCACCCTCCCAAGGGTCACATCCACCTGTGAGACTTTGCCTCAGCAGCCCCTCTCCCTCTGTGGTCACAGTCCAGGTGGAGGTTCAGTCTCCCTGCTGGATTTGTATTTGCACACTAGGTTTTTTTGGCTTGCCCTGAATTCTCTTTTACTGTTGCAGCTGATATCTAGGAAACAGAACTAAAAGTGGACAGAGTGGGCAGAAACCTGCAGCCAGTCACGACGAAAGGGATTTTTCTGGGGAAAAACTGTCCTGCTCAAAGACCACCGTGTTCAAGAACAGAAGCTTTTTGCTCGAAGCAGGGGAATAATCCAGCTGTTCAAAGGAGCAGAATAGGGAAGAGTCTGGCATCCCCTCGGCTCTGAGGTGAGCCTGTCTCCATCAGTCCACTCTGTCATCGTGCAGGGATCTCCTGGGTGTGAGTATGACCTTGCTTTTGGACCTGGATCATGCTGCTGTCAGCTTGGGACCCTGCCCCTTGGCACAGACTCTTGGGGATGCAGGCACTGAACCCTCCAGAGCCTCCACATGTCCCCAGGAAAGCAGAGGAGAATTTCCCCTGCTCCCAAGGCTTATCAGCAGCACGTGGCCAACAGGACAGACCTGAAGATGAACCAGCAAGTAAGTGCATCACTGACCTCACTGCACTGGGACCACGTTCATCCAGGCACCAACTCCCTGCTGCCTAAGCCAGCTCTCCTGTTTGCTGGAGCCCTGGGGAGAAGGGTTGCTTCAGGCATAATAATCCCTTTGGAAGCAGATGCTGCTTTTCCAGGCTTTGATGCTGACAGACAGTGACAGCAGAATCTGACCACTAACAAATATAGTCCTTGTTTGTGCTGCTGTAAAGAATTCAACAGTAGGTGGAAGCCTTGGAAATCCTTTGAGGGGTTCTTCCTACCAAGTCCTAACTCCCAGAAGACAGGGAGAGTTCAGCACTGCCATAACACACATCTTTCAGCACTAATGATGCTTCAGCTGTCAGGACTGAAGTTTGTATTTAAAGACTTTATATTTACCTCTGGTGGAAAAACTGTGCTACATTTTAAACAAGAGAACTCTGTTTCATAAAGGTCACAGTTCTGGTCACATTTACCAACTGCTTTTTGAAACTGATGGAAAAAGTATCTTTATAAGTCACTAATTTTATTATTTTTTCAAGTTTCTCAGACTTTTTTTTTTTTAAATCCCAGTGGGTTTGTGCGTCAACTGTTCTGGGCAATCAGCTACGTCTTGTTGACATTGTTAATAGGCTTTCTGCCTTGGCTGCTCAGCTGTGTTCTGAAATAACTCCATCAGACTCACAGCAAGTCAGGAACAAAATGGAAAGTTTAAAAGAGAGAAAGCTGGAAATTAATTTCCGGAGCTGTGTGGTTATTTCTAAGTCTGAGCAGCATGCAAAAATTCTTGGTAAGATTTTTGGAGACAATTCCGTGCTATTTTCAAAAGTTATATGTTTGTGGGAATCCAGGTCTTGCAAGAGACCAAAGTGAAGATATACCAGGAGATGGGATTCATGAGTGGGGAATGTTTTACCTTAGGATGGCTACACTGGCTCCTGCTCACTGTTTCTTTGTCCTTTTGCAGAGACAGTTCAGCTGTTTGTGAAGTACCTGTTTTTAGTGCTACAGCCTGGCTGAGTAAGGAAAACCCAGATGGATTTGGGCTCTTCAATCCTTCAAGCTCTACACTGAGAAAGTTTGGCTGCTTCTCTACAGGCAGAAAAGCTGCCCATGCCACAAATATGGAAACTATTGAGAGGGTGAGTTAACCCTGCCCTAACTTCAAAGAAGCCAGGGAGCATCTTTCTGCTCTACACTCCTCTCTGCAACACAGCCACACCCTGAAACTCAGAAGGGCTGCAAGTGCATACAGATCCCTTAAATTAGGTGTTGGAGGCAGTGAACAGCATGGTACACTTGATCTGACAATATTTTTGATAGAAGGGCACTGGGCTCCTAAATCTCTCAGTCACTTTTAGAAACTAGCCCTTCAGCTGTTCATTTTCCTCAGTCTCCCTGCTTACTCCTGGCTGGGCTCACAGAAGATGTAAGATGTGTCTGTGCATCACAGCAGGCCTTTCTCCCATCTCCTGGTTGTGCTGTGCTTTGCTATGGTATGCAAACATCCAGCTGCCATCAGGAGCTGGGGGACCTGTTTAAATCCTCTTTTTCTCAGGGTGACAGTCTCCACTCCTCTCAGGAAGTGGGGCGACTGCGGTGCTGTAATAGTGCAGCTCTCACTCAGATGAGCTGTTGGAGCAAGCTGTGATGTACTGGTACAAATAACCACCTCCTCTGCATTTCAGCTCTGAAAGAGATCTGGCCTGGTGTGTGCTGGACCGAACAGACGCTGACTCTGCAGTTGGTCTTCCCTTTGCAGAGACCAAAATAGCTCTGAAGCTTACAGTGACTCTCACCTATGTGCTAGACAAGACCTACAGAGCTCATAAGGCATCCTTCTGCAATGGGTAACAGGGTCCTTTGTCATCTTGATTTCATCTAAACACAAGCCAAAAATAGATACACTCGGAGGAAAAAAAAAAAAAAAGCAACCAAAAATAAAATCCAGATCACGAATGTCAGGAACGTCGCAAAATACAAGCCAGCCTCTCACTGATCAAAACCATCCTGTGCCCTGCAAGCCTCCTCCCAGCCAGTTCAGCCTCACTGAGAGCTGTTCTGCAGCCATGAATATTCAGTTGCCACCAAGCCAGGCGCAGGCAGAGCCCCGCGAAGCCTCCCGGGGGTCGCGCGGTTGCCAGCGGCGGGGCGGATCAGAGGGTCTCGCTGTACATGACGCACGGGTTGGTTTCCTCACAGAGTTCCAGCTGCACGCTGGAAGCAAACCAGCGCTTGGCACAACCCAAGCTGTAGTTGAGGGTGGTCCGGTAAATGTTCTTGGCACGCTTGGGGAAAATGATGGTCGTGCTCTGAAACCTCACCGGCTTCTGGCGGGGCTCGAAGATCAGCTGGGACTTGTAGTTCCGCCAGGTGCAGTTGGGAGCGGCGATGATGGTCTCGCTGTAGGTGGTGACCGTGGGGATGGGGCCGTAGAAGATGTCATCCCGATAGTGCTTCTCCGAGTCGTACTTCACCTCGGAATTGCACCTACAGGGGACAGCAAGGGGTCAGGAGCGCAGCCCTGGCAGCAGAGGAGGTAAGACCGGCAGAACTCTTCTCTAACCCTTTGAAGCTGGCAGCATTTACCAACTCTTACTGCACACTCTGGGGCAGATGCCAACTCTACCACCCAAAGCCAAGAGGACTCTGTCCTGCTGGGGAATCTTGTTGGAACCCCACCTTGCTATGAATCCATGTCAGCATTTCTGCAATTACCAGCAAAACCAGGGCAGAAAACACCTTGTTGCAGAGGCTCCATGCAATGCTCTTCTTCCTCTGGTTTTCTCCATGGGCCCCACTGGGGACTCAGCTCAGCCCTGAGAGCTACACTGGAGGCAGACAAACACCCTGTGATGGACCTGTTGAGCTGTCAATGCTGTCTGTCTTTTCTTTCATCATTGCACAAAAATGCCCAAAACAGCTAAAATCTGAGTGCTGGGAGATGAGGGGTGAGGATGCTTGCTGAAGCCTACAAAAAATCCAAGCAATGCTAAAAGAGCAGGTAAAGCAAATGGATATTGTGGGCTATGGCTGCCCAACGCCCATGCCAGTGGTCTCAAAGGAACTGGCCACTTGAACTGCCAACAGATGACAAACCACAAAAGGTGGGATGTCACAGCCCTGCCTTTTTTCTGCAGCCATCCAGAAAGGATGCACAGACACCGGGCCAGAAAAAGGGCTTTTTCTGGAATCCCTAGCCATGGGTAACAGGATTTCCACTGGTTTTCCCCGCTCCCCAAATGCTCCTCCAGCAATCAGCAGCCAAGGAATGTGCAGCTCCACGTAAAAAAGATTAAAAGCTGGGTGTGTGCTTGTCATTACCTCCACCCAGAAGGGGGCTGACTGATTGTGCACCGTGTGTAATCTGAGCTGCTGTAATGTATTTTGCACAGCTAGGGTGTAAGCAAGTCATTCAGCACGCATAAAACAAGACTCCGATGTAATCACCATAAAAACATGCCCGCTGGCAGTTCCTCAGCTAGCAGAGATTTACTGGGGTACATTTCCACAGAGACTTTTGCATAGGTTGAGGGGGTTTACAGTCCTCCCACTGTCCCTGCCCCAAGCTGTGTGTAAGCGCTGTTTGCAGGATACATTCCACATCAGCAAAAGAGCAAACGAAGAGCAAAGACCAACATTTATCCATGGGCCACAGCACCAGCCCCACAGGAGGGCAGAACATCTCCATCACTGGCTTGAGGGACCATCTCCTCACACAGAGGAGCTCATTCAGTCTCTGTGGGCTGTCTAATGCTGGTTTCTCTGTGGCAAGAGCGAACAAAAACAGGTGCCAATTAGAAGGGTGTTGCTTCTTCTGAAGACACAAGTCATCTGGGAACAGTATGAAGACCATCAGATCACTTAGTGGAGGCCATCAAGCCCACAGATGGTAATGGTTTTCTGTCATAGCCTTGGATTTTAGCTGACCTTGGAAGGAAAGCTGCCTTGTGTTAAAACCTCCCTCCAGTTCTTGCCTCTTCCCCTCTGCCTGTGCTGCTGTCAGTGGCTTTAATTTGGGAATTACCCTCCCACCTGTCCTTCCCTTTCCATCAAAATAACCATGACTCCCATTTGTAAACACATTTTAATCTTTGGCAGAAGCACCAGAAAAAAGACAGAAATCCCCATCTACCCACCCAATCCCATCTGTACCTGATTTCCTGCACGGGCTCAGGGTTGACCTCAATGCTTTCTCCAAAAAACACCGGGTACATTCGAGGCCTTATCTCTGGCATGGATGGGTTCAGGAGCAGATAAGGCATCTGCAGGGAAGGAGAGCACAGCAAGTGTTGGAACACAACAGATGGGGCTGGCACAGTTCATAACGTGCTGTGGCTGGCAGCTGAGCAGCCTAACACAACACCTGGACTGTCCTCACCTACCAACACCTCCCTCTGCCCCAGCACACCTCCCAGGTACGTGACTGTGCCCACATCTCTGTCACTTCATGCTGCAGTATCTGTTTGTTGAAGTTTAACCTTGCCTTTCCTTCTTCCTTTCTTGTTTCTCATAGGAATTGCAATTGGTTTTGAGTGTTCTTTAGCCCTGATATTGCCTTTACTGGTAGGAATTAACAAGTCTTAGAAACACTCAAAATGTGTCAGCATGGAGAAGAGCTCTATGTCTGACTTAACACAGCAACAGGGCCTAAGGTTGCTGACTTGAAGGATGTAGGTCTACTGAAGTGAGACATGTATATGTATTTTTATAGATATACATCCAAATATGTACATAAAATCATGTATCCCTTGCAACAATCCAGCAGAGGAAGTGTTAGACTTGCTGTTCCCAAAGTCTCTGTGCCAAAAATGGCTCTTGTGCTCCAAAGGACATTCTTGTTAGCCATAAAACTGAGGGTGGGGTGAGACACTGGGGCACCTTGTGGCCTCTGCAATGCAGGAAGCCAGTTGCAAGCCAGGACTTTATAATGAGTGGAGCTGCTCCAATTCATGACACCAAAAACTGCATTTTTAAGACTAACTGCACTGTGAACTTACTTACTCTGACAAATTGTCACAGACCAGCCTAGGCTCCTCTGCCCACCACAGAAATGACTAATCCCACTTCTCTATACTGGAGTGCTCTCAAACACCAGTTCCCACATATGGGGATCCTGTGTCTGGTGCCTGGACCAAACCCAGCAGCTAATTCAGCCTAATCCTGCCCTCCTGGAAAAATGTCACTGCAGGTTTCAGTCTCTGCCACAACTTTTCTGTCAGCAGATATTTATGACGCACAGGGACACAGGATCTCTTTAAAGGAGATGGCTGGCAGCCTCTGTGCTGTCTGTAGATGGCTAGCTGAGGTCTGCTTTCCTCTCCTGGTTTGGGCCTTCTGCCTCTGGCTAAGGCAAAAAAATGTCACTGCTCCATCTGAATTTGCCAAGCCATTTAATTCTGTGTCCCAAAGCCACAAAGCTGTTTCTTCTTTTCATACTGAAATTTCCCTGCACTTTACAACTGTGTAAAGTTGTACTATTAAGTAAAATGGCTAACCCCTCTTTTTGATTGAATACTGTTCCATTGTCAAAACAGAACAGTAACTGCATAGTTATGGGAGGGGGTAAAAAGAAAAAAAAATATATGTTCACTCTCCCTAGCAAATACTGGCCAAAAGGCAAAGTTCATTCCTGAATTGCTTTCAACACTCTTGACAGGGGAGGGCAAGGGCAGCCTTTCTGGTCGTAAATAAAGCTCTTTGCTTCTGAAATGTGAATTGTTTACATCAGACAAGCCTCAGTTCACAAGGGTGCAGATGTCCAGCTTGTAACAGTCTGCACAAGGCCAGAGCTCTTTCTAAAGACATTTTGTACATAAGAAGAGGTTCCTTTGGGTGCAGGAGTCAAACACCATTTGCACATGCTCATGAGCTTTGTGAACAGCAGGCAGGCTGCCCTTTGGGGGTTCACCTGCAGAGGGATGCAGATTTCTTGAACTGGTGAAGGAAACCAGCCTGGGGATACGTGTCCCTCCTTTAAAGAAGCAGTTTCAAAGAAGGCAAAAAAGCCTTCACACTTCTTGCTAACAAATGCTGACACTAAGTGTGCTCCAAACATCCCCAGGATGCAGGAGATGTTACACAGTCTTTCCTGTGGCTTAGCAGGAACATTGCTGGGGCATCTGGCCCCCAGTGTGTGCACGGGAAAAGCTTTCCCAGCCCACTGAGCATCGGGGGTGCTGCTTGGCCAGAGCGTGGGCACGGCGGCAATCCCCGTCTGCGGAGAGCACAAGTCCCACAGCAGGGAACAGGAAACACGAACACACTGCAGGAACAACACCAGTGTGCACAGAGAAACAGAGGTGCTGGCATGCACGACTGACAGCAATCAGACTCAAAAATTTGCCGCTGAACTTGGTGAGAGCAGGATTAAGCGTTCTCCAGGTTAGTGCTGGATGGGATGTGATGAGGCTATTTCCATTGGGGGTTAACCTTGCTCTGGGCAGGGAAGGGTGGCAAAAGGCATTTCATATGCTGTGGATGAGCACCAACTTCAGACCTGCAGGCTTGGCTTAGTTTAGAAAGCTGGAACAACTGAGAACATTGGCAAGCCAAAGCCAGGATTTCTACTGCCTGTCAAGACCATTACAGACTCAGACCTCTCTTCTGTGAGCTGCTGCAGGTCAGAAACTTTGAAGTAACCTGGAAGTCTGCACGTGGCAGATGTAAATAACTTACAAATCATGGCCTAAAAATAGAGATCTCTAAGATCCTGCAGGCTGCTCACCAAACAGCAACTGATTTGCTTGCACAGCATGAAGGGTCACTGAACAGCAACCACAGGTTTCACACAGCAGCCACTGAAAGGCACCTCAGGTGACATTTTGTTTTCCCTCCAGTGATGTTCCGAAATGTCGGCTCCTGCAAGTCACCTGGAGCTGGGAAGCAAGGCACAGGGGATATGAGCTTTCCAAAAGATTTGTCTTTGGGGCTGAAATGTTATATGCTTGGCACATGTCAAAAGCTGGCTTTTTGGCAAGAGTTTGACACCGACTCCTTCCAACCTGCTTTAAGGAAAAAAACCAAAAATGTTCTGCCTGTCAAAAAAATACTGACTCAATTCTTTTTCCTTCTGCACAGGAATGGCTGAAAGAGGAGGAGCACTGAACTTCTGAGCTCCCTTGAGAAAATCAGGATCTCTGGCTTGTTTCTAGGAATCACTTGGTGATCTCCAGGCACTCCACAAATAAGGTAGGTTTCTGTATTATCCTGAAATATGGATAGACTGGCAGGGAGCAGAGCTTGCTGCACACTCTGGGGGTCACTGATGGTGAAGTGGAGAAGCTCCCATCACTTCAGACCAGGCTGTCCACGAGTGATCCATAGTCAAGGTCTGTCTATCCAAGGGTTGCTGTGCTGGAACGCTGCAGTGGGGACCTGATCCATCTGTCCCCACTAACTGGAGCTGTGCTGACACTTACCAGATGCAGCTTCACAAAAGACACCACAACCCTGGCATCTTTAAGGACAGAAGGAGTCTGGCAAGGAAGGTTGAGAAGACAAAATGAAAGATACGAGAGATATCAAAAAAGTGACTCCCATGTTTACAACTTAATCCAAGGTGAATATTAGGCAGTAAATGAGCTTTTATTTTTATTTCTTCCCTAGTACATAATTTGTGTCAACCAGCAAAGAGTTACAGTAGTATTAAAAAGTTGAAGAGCTTTCTTGTTTGGCTGCATTTTTCCCTCTGCCTTAACTCTGATGCCTTTCAGGCATGTAACGGCCTGGGCAGCTAAACTCTGCTTTTTGCAAGTAGCAGATAGATAAACACAGATAAAATTGGTTGCTGAATGGAATTCAACCTACTGCTCATCGACAGCATTGACTGTTCTTTAGCTGCCAAATTCCAGGCAGCAAAGCAAGAAAAAGGAAAGGAAATTAACGTGACTTGAAATAAATAAACCCCCAAAACCTTTCCCCAGAGAGCACAAAGAACCAGAACTGACTCCTTTTGCTATGGTCATTATATGGAAGGCACTAAGATGTGGCATTAGATCTCTAGGGACTGTAAGGTGAAACAGCTTTCCAAGTGTCAGGGCTACAAACAGGATAGAGCTTCCCAAATTCCCAGCTCCTAACTTAACTAGGGCATAAGCAAATCTCTCACCACATTTTCCCACTATGGTAACATGTCAGGTCCATGAAAATGTCACTTTACTCAGCTGTTATTTACAGCTATAATGAAAGATCTGGCTGAGTTATTTGACACACATCTACATTCTCCGCTCTAGAAGATAAGCAATATTTGTTTAACAGACCATTTATTTTCCCAATATCTGCACGTATTGCACATTACGAGTAATTTATACCAGAGCCGGATGAGATTATATTGAGAGGTGATAACAGAAAATGCAAACCTCAGGTAGAAAGCAGGGGTTTATTATTTCAAAGAATTACATCCTTCCTGCTTATCTCCCTCTTTTATTTCAAGTGGGAAATGTGTGCTACTTTGCTTATTGTCCACAGGGTTATGTAGGGACACAATGGAAATTCAACAGCTAGAAGACATCACCCTCAATGTCTTTGATCAGAGCCACACTTTTCAGAGAAGATGATGAGATCCTGATGCCCGTTTCCCTGATCTGCCCAGAAGGGACATCTGTCAGATCAGGTGAGGCCAATCAAGTGAAGCCCAGAGCCATGCCCTGTCCTTCGTCAAGGAGGAAGAGGAGAGGATGCATATCCAGAACTGGGTGGGGCTGAGGGACAGGGAACAGCCAGGTGGGATTAGCCTTTGCCAGGAGAGGACACAGGCGTGGAACTGAAGCTGGGGGAATTCCTGCAGGATCCAGTCCCATGGGAGTGGCTCAGAAGTGGGTCAGGATGCCAGGCTGCCAACAAGCCCTGAGGCAAACCCTGCTGTGGTGCCAGATGGGTGCCTTGCTCCCTGCACCAGCCTGGGGCTTCCCCAGAGCTGCTGGGACCCACAGGGCCTGGGAGTCACGTCCCCTGCCTCGTGTGTGGGCTGCAAGCTGCCTCAGGTCGGGGTGCTGGGCCTCCCTCTCACGTGTGCTTTCAGTCTAGGTGCTGACAGGTATGGAAATTACACATGGAAAAACTTTGATGGTCACATTCCCCACCCAGTCCCTACAAGACATTGCCCCATTCCTGAAGCACTTTCAGTGCAGGATGAGATGCTGGCTCTGCGACCCAAGGGGTCTTCAAAATGCTGCATGTCAGGAAGAGACGTTCTTTTGGGTTTTTTTAACATGAGCCATTAATCCAACATGGTTGGCACAAATGCTGACTTGGACCACATTGTTGGGACCTCACTGTTGTCTGTGAAGGCTGTGCCAAGGGGCAAGGTCTCCTTATCCATACTTGAAATGAAGCTGGAATTTTCTCCCACCACCCAAGAGTGATTCTGAACCATTCTTGCTGCTGAATGTAAGTAGAAATTCCCTATATCCCCACAGCTGATTCACTGGGATACAGTCCCACAGAAGTCAGTGCTCACTGAGGCAGGTTGAGTGCACAAATACCTAAATCTTACAAAGTAAAAGGAACTCACTGCAGTGGCAAAAGCTCCTTTCGCTGTTGGGAAGGAACATAAAATCTGCTTCAAGAACACACAGTGGATAGTTCTGTAGATGAACGTGAGCTTGATGTCCCCTGATATCCATTAGGGATATGTGATGGATGCAAAGCACTTATTTCAGCACAGTCCAAAAGCAGTTCTTCTATCCTCAATCAGTATCCCAGGGCAAGAACAACAGGGAAAACTCTAAGCAGATATGGGTACTTTGATGTCATTTCATTACCCACATTGTCAGCAACTGCTTCTTTGTGCATATTATTAGGATTTATTTTGTTGTATTTCTGTTCATTCTGACCCAGCTTTAGAGGCACAGTCTAGAGAATTCAGTAACCCA
Organism: Onychostruthus taczanowskii; assembly: GCF_017590055.1. NCBI lineage: Eukaryota > Metazoa > Chordata > Aves > Passeriformes > Passeridae > Onychostruthus > Onychostruthus taczanowskii. The sequence continues at coordinate 2,061,533 of NW_024500572.1, forward strand.
AGTCATAAGAATAAATTTAATAATGTTTCAGATTTAAAAGGCAGAACTAGGTAAAAGTCACTTTCTATTTTCCTTAGGATATTTGCACTTAAGCACAAAACACTTGACAAATTCCCTACATGGATTTTATTTGAAGAAATAAAAGCCAATTTATCCTGCACTACAAGTAAAATGAAAAAAAAAAAAAAAAGTCCCCAAATGGTGTTGAACTTGTGGTATTTATGACTCTGGCCCTAAATTGCCTTTCATATTTTCTTGGATCCCAAAGCTGTTCCCAAATTGGCTGGTTAAATGTGAATAAATGGTGCATTGTCTTTGAAACAAAGTTGTGCTTATTAAAGAGCAGAGAGTTTACGTTTTCAGAGTCACAGTTAATAACACAGAGCAGAGAGAGCACAGATTGTGCACACAAGAAAGCCTTCGATCAGGGCATGCAATCTCCTTTTGGTCTCCACGAGAAGGGCTGTCCTAAAGCAGAAAAATTTTGTAACATATTTGTGAAGTTGGAGCAAAATAGCTGACTGCAGAAGAATGCAACTGGGTTCAGACTGGTGGTTTGATAGTTCTGCAGCAAAGAACAGTATGAAATACTTCACTCAGATCTGGAATGTTGTTTCCTTCACCTGACAGCAATTTATTGTAACCGTACATAGTAGAACCTTGGCTGTTGGTGACTGAGTTATGTATGGTTTTATAGTATTCCAACACAAAGAGTGCAGGTTGTGCTCCTGGCTCTGTCACGTTTATAAGCAAAACAAACACTAATATAACAGGCGATTAAAACCAGCATTTCTTGGTGTGCAAATAGCTGCAATTATTGATTTGCCAATTCTGCGTGCTCTGATGAACAGCAGAGGAATAGACTTAAACAGAAGCACATTCATGGGTTGCATAACTGCTCACAGCTCTGCAAGCCCTTGTAAAATGGCAAAATTAAAGCTAATTAGACACTGCAATTTAGAAGTATGAAGCAAGCAATACTCTTCATATTTTTCCTGCTTTAGTATCAGCTGCAAGTACAGTATTTGCACAGTGGAAAGGAGAGGAAGTGAAACTCTCTGCAGTCAAATAGAGTGAAAATTCCTGTTTACTTCATTATTTTGCAGTGAACCAAACAGAGTTAAAGAGCAGAGCCCAGCACCACTCCAAATAATACAGTCCAACTGGTTTCAGCATTTGGATCCCTGCAACCTTCTGTACCTGCTAAGAGCATGGAATTCCATACATTTCCAATGTATGGAACCCATACTCTAAGCAGGAGCCCTTGCAATGTGATACAGAATTTGGAAACATCTACAGTGTGAGCTTTTCTGAAGTGTCCAAAATGTTCATTAATGATCAAAACAACTGAAAAACTTTACCTTACACAGATCACAGGAATAACTTTTTTCCCTATAGGAGTCAAGCACTAAAACTCTCAATCCTAACAGCCCATGAACTGAAATAAATTTTCTCATGTTCTTTCTTCTTCGATATCTAAGGACTTTCTTGGATGGTGTGGTGGCCAACTGTCATATGACTGGAATGGAGACTGTCATATCCCCCAGAGTTTTTCAGACACCTCCACCCCTGCTGTTTTTTTGCTCCAGCAGCCTTCACTCACCTTCCTCCCCAATTTTATTTTACAGACACACAGGAACAGCCTGATGCTGCCAAGTGAGAGGCATGAGGATAACTTTGTACATAAACACTCCCATCAAATGGCACACACACCCAGGCATCTGCAGGTAAGGCTCCATATTAGGAACTGTGGCATTAGCAGGTTTGAGATTTGACTTTCATAATAAGCCCTCACACCCTCTCCACTGTGAGGAGTCATTGTTCATAGGGAAGGTTTTGGCATGCTCAGGAGTAAAAGGCAGTTTTCAGTAATATGCTCAGAAGGCCTTAGAACTTGAGAAAGTGCATGAGGGTGTGAGGAGTCATTGCAAAATGTCTCTATGGGAAAGAAGTCTAAATTGTCACTAAACCAGAGGTAGATAAATTTTTTTCTCATGGAAAGATTTGTGCTGCAGTTTTAAGCCAATTAACCACGCTGAATACACCTACAAACATCTTTTATACATGTTTAAAAAATTTTTAAAGAGCCCTGGGGAAGAACTTTCATCATCCTTTTAAAACCTCCACCACCACTACTTATGCTCTGAACGCTGTGTTTTAAAAACAGGTTTTATAGCTCAGGGATAAAAATAAACAAATAAAGCAAAATAATAGTGATAATAAATCTACCCAGATCCTACTCCACATTCAAGTGCTTCACTGGCACTGCATCAGGCTGACCGAGACCTGCAGTGCTCTGCCAGCTGTCTGAGTTTACAAACCACTACCCCCAGCTCTGCTCAGCTGCCAGAGGACAAACCTTTCACACAGGCTCATGCCACAAAGCCTGGCTCCAGCAAAGGGCAGCGGCACACAGCCCTTCCCAGACCCTGTCCCCAGCAACTCCCCGGAGACACATCCCTACCCTGCCACAGCTAAAGGGCACTTTTGTCTTTCTTTCAGCCAGGGCTCCAGCAAACGCGGCTCCGCGCTCCTCACAAACCAGATGTGGGATGCCAGGGTGTAATGATGGCTGGGAGCCACACGCCCCTGCCTCGGTCCGGATGGATGCAGCTCCAACCTGTACCCACCAGGCAGAGTCACTGAGAAACAACTACACTTTTCCGAAGGTGGGCAGGGGAGCTTGGTTCAGGCTTGGGCTTTCACTCCCACACCGTTATTACAGTTCACCCAGCCAAACTGCCAACGCTCTGTGAGTGTATCCAAAAACCCTGCCCGGCACTGGGCCAAGCCCTGCCTGGCACAGCAGCGGCGCTGCCAACACCGGACTGCAGCCGCCACGGGCAGCCCGGAGTGCCCTCGGCCGGCGAGGGGCACTGCGGGGGGAACTCAGCCCAGGGCTGCCCGGGCAGTGGCCACAGGCGCCCTCCTGCCTTTCCCCCGCGGGGCCCGCAGGGGACAGAGCCCGGTGCCCGGGTTTGGCTCTTACCACTCTGCCGTCCTTGGCCTCTCGCCGGTGGCCCGGGGCCGGGGGGTCCGCACCGCCGCTGCCCCCTGCTCGGCCCTCACCGGGCGACAGGGAGTAGAAGGGGGGGCTGGGGCTGGGGGGCAGCCCCGAGTCCGGACTGTCCAGCAAGCCTTCCCGGCTCTTCTCCTTCAGGCTTTCGTCCATCCCTTGCAGCTGGAGGTGACCTACCATGTCTGGGGGACAGCGAGGGGGCCGCGGCGGGAGAAAATCCTCCAGCGCCGCCCGCCGCGGAGGGAGGGAAGGGGAAGGGAGCCCGGGGGGCCCCTCCTGCGTCCCGACCGCCGCTACCAGCCTGCCGGAGCCCGGTGCTGCGCGGGGCAGCGCCAGCATCAGCCAGACCGGGGTGTCCCGGCCGCCTCCCCTCCACCGGCCCTGGCCCTGCCGCCCCCGCCCTCAGGCGTTCCCAGGGGAGGGAAGCGAAGCCCGATCCCCCCGCCCAGCCCCACGAGTATGTGCGGCAGCGGCCGGGGCGGCCCCGCCGGCAGGGAGCGCTGGGCGCGGCGGGGGACGGGATGGGGACGGGACAGGGATGCGCCGCGCTCGTCCACAGCCTGCGCCGCCCGCCGCCTCCCGGAGGCTCATTTATCCGGAGAGGGTGGGAGGGAGCCGGGCAGCGCCCTCCCCTTCCCCCGGCCCCCTAGCTCTGTCCCGGCCGCGCGTTCTCGGGCGCTTCCCAGGCACGGAGCGCGTTCGGCGCCGCCCGCCCGCCCTCTCCCTCATGAGGGGACGGGGCAGCACCCGCGCACACACACCTCCCCGTGGGCTGTGGCTGTCCTCTGCTCATTCCCTCACTGCTGTCCCAAGTTTTCCCTCAGTTATGTTCCGTTTTCCCCTTCGTTTTGTCCCTCTTCGATCTCTGCACGCTCCAAGGCTGGGAAAGGGGCCTCGCCACATACAACACGCCATCACAGGGGCACAGCTTACCTCCACTCATTCCCTCACTGCTGTCCCAAGGTTTCCTGCACTCAGAGCTGATTTCCCCCTCAGGTTTGATTTTCATCATCCTTTTTTCACCCCCACACCCCCAAAGTAGCCTTTCCCCTCAGTGCTGTGGCTTGTGAGCATGAGGGAAGAGATTTTCCTCTCGAGAACCATCATCCCTCTTTGCTTTGAGATGGCAAAAGGCAGCTTCACCAAGGGAGCAGGTCACCATGGCAGTCTTGGCTACCAAGGTACACATACCCACCATATCCCCTCATGGCGGCCCTCACACCTCCTGCCTCCCTCACACCTCTTCCTTTGGCTCCACAGCTTCTGGTTCACAACCAAGGAATCGGCCTCCTTATCCCAGCCATTGTGTGGTCAAGGCCAATGTAAACACCATGGAAGGGCATCCCAAATCACAGCACAGCCTCTAGCCAGGAGGAGCAGCATGTGCCAGTACGGAGGGGAATGAAGAGTCCACACTGACCCTCAGGGTTCAGAGAAGCAGCAGTGGTTAAACAGGTCAGGCTGGCTGAAGCCAGTATGGTCATTTGTTGCACAATAACCGGTTGAGGCTAATGTTACCTTGTCCACAGCCCTGGCTGTGTTTTTCTCATCATGTTTTCTCTCTACATAGAGTCTAGACTGTGAGAAATCTGGGGCAAGCCCACTCATATGGCTCAGCTCAGTGGAGCTTTATTCATGGCAAATAGGTTTCCATGGGAAGCTGTTGAAATCCAATTGGCCTTCTCGTGGTCCAAGTTATTGGCCCAGCACTGAGTGAAATGAGACTGTGTCTGTTTGTGCTACAAAATGGACAAACACAGTGCTTGTTGTGGCAACGAGTGAAAATGTGAGGGGTCTGATACTGAAACTAATGATAAAGGCTTCACACCCAAACCATGAAGATGGTGCAAAGTCCTTGGAAGTTGGGTTGAACTTAAAAGTGCCCCCACTGCATCCTGCTGAGGGAGCAGATCCCACTATGTGTTCTTACTAAAGTCGAAAGGGAAGGCTAAGGATGCCCAAATCCACCTTTGACTGAAATGAGGGGCCCTCCTCAGAGTGACTGAAGCGATTTGTATGCACTGAGCTGTTCAGAGGAATGTCACTGATTTGTAAATGTCAAACAGGCACCGAGCAGCCCACACACGAACCTCAGTGAATTCTTACCTCTGACCCGCTCGTCGGCTCCAGCAGCTGCACAGGCGGATTTAGAGCCCCTTACTGTAAGGGCTCTCATGTCTCACACAGGCTACGGCTGATCTGAAAATGTCAAAGGGGACTGAAGGTCAAAATTTCCATAAATTAGTCCCTGGCTTGCTACCTATCAAGTAATAGGATTCTCTGGCCAGTTAACACTGTGAAGTCAGGCAATCAGCCCAGCAGTTCCCCTGCAGCCCAGTTCCCTGCCCCTCTCCTGAACTGGCTCAAGACCATGTGTGCAAGGGGAAAGAGTGTCTTCAGAGCTGCTTTCCTCCTCGGAGGAAAAAGGAGCAGGACAAAGAGACACTGGGCAGAGGTGAGTTCACTGTCCTTTTGTCCTAGAAAGCCCTGTTTTAACTTGGGGAGCAGTCGAGAGGAGACTGGTTTTTCTGTTTCTTGTTTTGAGAAAACTACAATCCAGTCTTTCCCAGACCTAAATAATGTATGTTTCTAAAGGTAGATTTCAGTACAACATGTGTTCAGCTCAGAAGTGGTTGTTATGGTTTAGGAGTTGCTGAGTTCCAAGCAGCTGAAGACACAAAGCACTGCTGAGCATCCCCCAGCACTGGTAGGGATGTTGATTTCATTTATGAGTGGCAAAACTGCTGCTGGTTCTTGCAAGGCATGTGTGGACACACCTAATGTTGATATTGTTATCATGGTTGTTGTTGTTCTGCAGCACATGTGTGAGCTGTGGTGGTATTATTGTTGTTATGGTTATGATTAGTAATTTGTTTAAAGTTAGTAGTGGGTTGCTCACCCAGGTTGGAGCTCTCTTGTGCAAAGCACAGAGCAGGCAGGTGGTAAGAAATGCTCCTGTCCTGGTGGTTGTGATAGAAGTGACTCAGACTTTGGTCAGAGTCCTCCTGGAGTCACAGTATCTTGCTCTTGGCCCATGAAAGTCAGTCTGAATGGAAACTTGGTGAAGGAGTCAGTGTGCAGACAGAGGTGTATGTATGGTGTGGTAGAATTATGCCTGTTGAACCAGGATTTAAATATTGCACAGTGCCATGTCAAAGGAGAAAAGGAGAAAACCAAATTTTTTTCAGCTGAGGCCATGTTGCTTTACTGAAACCCTCCTTAGTTCAGCACTTCTTCATTTGCTGGAAGGAATCACTAGGGACTGGTGCATTCCTGTGTCTTGGCCTGGGAAAAGGGAAATTGGGCCCTTGTGTGTGTGGTGGGACGAGGAGGAAGGAAAAGTCTGGAGGGGAGTTTTCTGAAGCAGCTGAGTAGAGACAAACAGGTGCAAGCACAGTGGTACAAGGGCAGCAGTGTGAAGGCACAGCCTGGTGGAGAGTGGCCTCCATTACCAGCACTGTCTGCAAAGGAAAAATCCTGCCTTGCTGTGAATTTGTGTGTAAAACTGCAAATAAGAAGTAGGGAGTCAAGTAGCAGAAAACTAGGGAATATTCCAGCAGGGAATATTCCAACTGTATCTGTTAAGATTTACTCTCAGGCAGTGCTGCCATCCTGACAACAACAATTAGAGGGCTTTTTGAGGCACACATTTCTCAGAGCTTCTCCCACTTTTTTTTCATTGATCTGTTTGTTATAAAACACAAAATCCCAGGCCAAGTCCTGAAACAGGTGGGAGGTCCTAAGAGAGGGACCGTGTGGATAGTGGGGGCAGGAACCCAGACAGCCCTCCTGATGTGAGCAGCTCTGCTCCTGGATAAAAGCTGGTATCCTTTCTCAAATCCACTGGGATTCAAGCCTCTCCATGCTTTTATGAGTCCTCTGCCTTCTGTTTTCCTAGCTGTTCTCTTAGCTAGGTTTGAGTACTTTAGGAATCTGCCGTCCCACAGACATGGCAGAGAGTCAGCATCACGTGCTAAGTTTCCTTCCACTGCTGCCAGGCTTGAAAGACAAATACAGTGAGGGAAGAAAGAGACAGGATACAAACACCTACATCAGGACTTTTTCTGAAGCAGGCTGGGTGGCAAAACAGGAAGAATGCTAGGAATGTCCATTCTGGTTCACTGTCGAACCCGAGCCTTGAGAACACCCACAGTGTAACTCCAGTCCCAGTAAGAATGGCTCGGGCCACGGTGGGATGTAACTGTGCTCTCTGGTTCCCTCCAAAGAAGAGCATCCTTCCCTCTGTGCCATGGGATCCTGACAACACTGTTGAAAGGCACCAAAGCAGCAGCATTGCCTGGCACACTGCAAGTTGTTCACCTCAGCCCAAAATGATTCCAAGCATGAGGGCAGCAAACCACTGCTCACTGCACAGGTCCAGATGTGATACAAAGAGCAGGAAGCACATCCATAGTACTGGACCTGGAAACCACATGCCAATAATGATTAATTTTGCAGCGTGGCAGAGTTCAAATCAAAGGAACGTTTCTGCCTGAAAAGCAGAGGCTATTTATCAAGAGATAAAATCATCTCCTGATAGATCTACTCATTTATTTTTAGGCAGCCCCTACATCAGAAATTTTTTCAACCTTGACTCCCGAGTTTGGCTGTCTGCTCCAGTGAAAGCCACAGCCCCCTCAAGTGATGGCTGCACCTGCTCTGGCCCTGCTACCCTCACCAGACAAACAGCCCTCCTAGCAGTGACTTGGAACAAACTGTCTGGCAGGAAATGGGAATGAAAAGCACAAGAATCTCCTTTTCTGGGGTCAGGAGTGCCTGTTCTTGGCAATAAATCAAAGGAAGTAAATTTCCTTTGAATAGCCTGGACTTGAACAAAGACGGTCCATCTCCCGACAAGGCAGTAGACTTTGTGACTGCAGGAAAGAAGGATGATCTTTGAAGAGCATGCACAGGGTTGTATGAGAGTGTTGCCTTTTCATATTTGACTGCAGAGTGTAGATTTGTGCCACAATCCAGACAAAAATCCCCAACTGAACACTGTATTACAGAATGAGCAAAGGCTCTGAAGCACAGAAAAATTATCAAGACTTCTGCTGACCCTGCTTGCCTTTGAGTAGGGTGCCACATGATGAGTATTCAATTGCCTGTGGTGTCCAGTCAGATATTGTTACATACCTGAATCAAAACACACCTCCCTGCCTTACTGTCCCAGAGAAGGAGCTGCCTGTTATCCTGTGAAATTTCCTCTGCTTGTCTGTCAGGGCTGCTGTGCTGTAATCTTGGAGGATAATCAACAGCGAAACCATTCATAAATCACAGCAAACAGAAAAGACGCCGATAGAGTCTTAAATTTCAAGCCTGTGAAGCCATCATTTCAACAATGACAGTCAAAGGGGAGATTAAGAATTCTTTTACATGGAAAAGTTTTTCTTGGAAGAGCAACCCTCTCTTTGGTTGCCTGTAACTGCAGTCATGTGGATTTGATTTTTACGTGGCCCTTCTGCCCGCTTGCAGGGAATGCTCTGCAGCCCCAACGGGCCTGTTCTCACACCAAACTGGCTTGTGGAGGGACAGCAGTGGGATTGGAATAAGGCAGCAAAAATGAAGGACTAAGGCTTTGCCCAGTGCTTATAGAGGCCAAATGGGCTGCCTGTTTGGGAGGCAGTGGCAAGATGTTCCAGACCCCTGTTGGCTCAAGTCCACCATGCCTCTGGGTCCAACTGCAGAATGGGACTAAGACTGGTGCCTTGTTTTATGGTGCAAGTAAAGTATTTGGAGATTAACTGTACTTGCACCTCATGGTGTTTAAAGGTGTGAGGGTATTGTGAAGTCTGTTGCCAAAAAGGGAATCCAGGGCTGGATTAACACCCCACCTGGAGGGCAGGTGATTCCTTTCTGATCCAAGTGGAGTCTTGTCTTGCCCTGTTCATTTGGACCAAGTGCTGTGCTAGGAAGAAAGGAGGGAGACTGCATAGTTCTTGCCTTCCCTGCCGTGGATGTTGACCAGCAGTGAGAGCCTGAAGAAGATGCAAGGGGAGCAGAGGAAGAAACACCAAGTGGTGGAATACAGTCTGTATGCCTCTACTGTGCTTCCTTCAGATAGTCTTCCATTCAGAGTGGAAACAAGGTGGCTCTCTGCTGGTTTGTTTACTCTCCCTGATTTCTAGACATACACTGTGCTTCCTACTTCTGCTTTTCTAGCCTGCTTACTCCTGTGACAAGCAAGAGAAAATATCACAGTGGGAAGGATGCTTCTGTTCTAAGCATGATTAAAGAAGAAGAGCACACCAAAAGGTACTCTGAAGAATTAAAAACTCTTTGAAAAAGCAAGTATTTCATAGCTTAAGATTTTCTGGAATTTTTTTTAAATGGAAGAAGCATGGATAAATGAGGATAACTCTCCCCAAGAAAATAAAACACATCTCTTTTTTTTTCAGATTTTTCTTGTAAGCAATAATTTAAAACACAGGACCAGAGCAGAGATGTAAAGCCTCACTGAACAGCTTAGAGATGAAATTCTTGACTCAACAAATAGGTGTCATTATAAGAACTCTTACAGTTCGTATTCTTGGCTAGCCTGTGGTGATAGTGTTGTGTCTCTTTGATTTATGACACATTATTCCCTCCTGTAATGTCTAACAGTCAACGGCACATTTCTTCTCCAGCTATCCACCCCATTTAGCACATTTATAAAGCTTGGAAGGACAACAACAGCTCTCAAATTGCCTGTTGGGATGGGGCACGTTGAAAACGGCATGACGCAGTGACACGTGATGGACAATGGGGGAGATGTTCTCTTAGCTCTATTTCCTCCTGCTCTAAATCAGCTATGACATGAAAGAAATTATTTGGCACCATATGGTGACCTGAGGATTGGAAGGCCGTCTTCTTCCAAGAGCAGTAGCTGTCAACCTGTCACTTGTGGAAGAAAACCAAGAAAAGCAATTCTAGTCAGCTTAAATTCACTGTAGAGGAGCTGCATTGCTGCTGAGTCCACAAACGGGGGAGGAAAGTCAGAACTCACTGTCCTAACTTTTCAAGTTAAAAGTCTTTGGTCCTCATGTCTAAGCTAATATCCCACTGAAAACCAACCTGAACATCTTTCCTAGTGAAAGAGTGGGAGCTGAGAATGGAGCCTTCCTGAAGGATATCGATCCATAGATGCTGTAATTCAGTAAATTCGTTGTTGGAGGTCATTTGCTGAAAAGTCTCCTACTTGTTTATGCTCATCAGCAGGCTCTTAGCAGATCCCTCACAGACAGCCCTCCTCTGGGGCTGTCTAGGGGTGAGCCTGTATCACTGGAATCCACTCAGCCTTTTCTGATTTCCATAATCAGAGGCAGAGAGAGCCTGGCCTCTGTGTGGTGCTCAGAGGGACTGACCTGGGTACCTCTCGTCAGTTCTGCCCGTGCTGTATCCAGCTGCTCAACAGATGGGGCAGAGCCAAACCCCCCGGCACGGGATCCAGGATTGGACAGGCTGAGCAGTCAAAGCTCCCTGCATTCACTGAACTGCCATCAAGGTTTCAGCATTGGTGGATAGCCAAGTGTGGTCACCTGTCCCCTGGCAGCTGGGCTGAGACCACTGGAGTCATCAGCTAAATTACCTTGAATTGATGACCTGCAGACTAAAAGCTCTGCAGCGCGGTTCCCATTATGCACCCAGCTCCCATTTCCTTTTGTATTTCTCTCATAGAAAAGTAACAGGAAAAGCTATTACTGGCTTTATGAAATGTAAGTTCATACAGTGTTTCCTATAAGACTTCAAGCAACTCCTTGTTAAAGCAGATAAGTTAATCTGTCTTTTGATTCAGGTCACAGTACGTTTTCAGCTTTAAATCACCACAGTACAGTAACTAATGGCATTTGCCATGGGAATGATGTTGAAAAAACAAGGAATCTGGGCAATTACTAGATGTATATTCCTGGTGAAAACAGCCCACATAAAGACAGTGTCAGGGAAAAGGATGATTGATCATCTGGATTTTGCTCCCTTGTGTTTTCTTGCCCACTTTCTCCACAGTGTACTATTAACTGTTGCACAATTATTGTAATGGAACCTGCCAGCAGACCTTGCCACATGAGGAACTCAGGCACTGTCAGGAGCCTGAGTCAAAAGCTCAACAGATTTTTTTTTTTTATCCACGCAGGCTGAAACTGCACAGCCAGAGCAGTAGAGTCCCTTCAGGCATTCAACTTTCAAAAATACCAAAGTAAGAGTTTTACCAGAGTTGGTTTTTTTTCCACTTTGAATTCTTGATAGAATGCTGTATGTTCCAGTCTTGTCTCAGAGCTCATTAAAGTCAATGTAAAGACTTTTGGTGACTTTAATTAGCAGTGGTCTGAACCCTAAAGCTGATCAAAACTCCCACCAAATATGGAGGTGTTCTGTTTGCATTGCAGATATAATATTTGACTACAAGGCAGGGATGCTTGGAACTGTTTTCTCTGTGCTCTCTGTGTGTCTTTCAGATTCCTGGTAATTTTACTGGATTGTTTTTAATTATAGTTTTTTTATTAGGTTAAAAAAATGGCCAGTTTCAATCTCAATGCAAAACAGAAGCAACTGACAGCTCCTGAAATCAATGACTGAAATTTGGCTTTTCTTAAAGTAGGGGTAGTTTTATTCAGCTGTTGGCCACTGGTGTGAGAGAGTTTGTTCTCATGGTACCTCTGCTCCACCCACATGCCACAGCCCCATGGAAAAAGTTCTAATGCTGAACCTGCACTGTGGATTTTGCAGTGTGCAGGGCCAGTCCATGAAGCAATGGAAAGCAAAGAAAATCAATGTGCAGTAGAAAAAAATGTGCAATACAGAGAGATTTTATTTCAAGCCTGTTCAAGGGAAAGAAAAACCAAACAAACAGGGACAAACCCAAAGCTTTGCTGAATGGTATTGTTCTGAACTGCCTTTGGAAAGGTGTGTCACTTGTTCTCTAGACTGCCACAACACCCTGGGATGCTGTAAAAATAGCTGGCAATGCCTGACTGACAGGCAGGAGACGTGTGACCCTAAATTATGGTGTTTTCCTTTTCATGATGAAATGAATGCTGCCTTAGACAGAGGCTGAAGTACATCTGTTTGCGGTGGAGTGCCATTTTAGGCCCGTTTCTTTTTGAAACTGGGCTTGGAATTGCCAGGGATCAGCAGAGCTATGGGCTCACAAAGAGGGCACTGTCTTTGAGGAATCTTTACATAAGCCCTGCACAACCAAGGCAACAGGAGTTTGCACAGCTGCTGCTGGAAGCAAACATGTACTTTTAGCTGACCTGGGCTGATGACTTTGGGCGTTAAATCTGACGCTTTCCAGATGTACAGACCTCTCCTGCCACAGTCCCCAAACATTCAGTCCCCAGGTAAAAAGGAAAATAATAACAATAATAATAGCAATAGTAAAAAGGCACTTATAAATACCACACTGTAGTGTATATTCCAGACCTGACATTTATAGGTTGCATGGTCCAGTTCAAAGTTGAGTGGCATTATCTTCTCTAAGAGCTGTGTTTTGAACTACCCTTGGTTCAGAGCTAATTAGTGCTGCATCTGTCTTGCTTCTCATCTCTGGTGAACCACCTTGTTCAGAAAAGGTGGCTAAATATCCGGACCTGTTAAGAATTGGCAAATATCTGTCTGTGAGCATAAGACCCCAGGGAATAGTCCTAAATCTGTGCTGAGCCCGTAAGCATTCACAGGACAAAGGCCAAATAATCAAAAAATTAAATTTTGTGCTTCATGACAAAACAAAACTGTGCACATCGAGGAAAAGGTTTACAAGCGAGGATGGGATGGGATTGTTGTGAAATATTGTCACTGGACAAGTGACAGGGAATGAGCTGGCTGCTCCCCAACCCCGTGTCCTGACTCTGTGTGTGCTGCTGCAGGCTGTGAGTTGTGCTGTGGAAGTCACTGCTGACTGCACAGCAGGCTCTGGGTTGACACAGTTCACTTGATTCTCAGAAGGAAGTGGAACCTCATCCTTGCTCCAGACCCAGCATAAATTGCTTTCCTCCCTAGACTGGGTATTTTTAACAATAATTCCTGCCCTCATGCATCTCTGCAGCCTTTGGATGTTCTTAGGGAGGGTGATTAAAGGGCGTGGGGTGTTTGAAGTGGATCATTTATTTTATTCCATTTTATTTAGGTGTGGTATATATAAAGGCTCTAAAATTGGCAGCAAGAGAAAGGCACATATTCTTCTGTCCTGGAGACTGCCCCAAAACAGACAGCTGCAGCCCAGCCTCTCCTTATTTTCCCTGCCAGTTCTCTCAAGCATGACTGGTTTGAGGACCACCTTCAGTGAGATCAAAAGGTGATTTTCCCTGTGCTTGCACCACATGCCACTTCACTTTCACACCACCTGTCAGCTGGGTGGCAAGTGAGACAGGAATGAATTCTGGCCTCCCTTACTTGAACCATGAACATCTCCAGGAAAGACAACGAGGCAGTGGAGGTGAAATTAGATCTGAGAGAGCCTACAAAGCCCTAGAGATGTGTTCTTGCCATGGTGAGCTGAGGCACCCAGGGAAATGGTTACTCAAAACTGTCTCTCATCAGCTGGGGATCCTTTAATCTCTCCTCCCTGGTGCGTTGCATGTCATCCTGTGAAAGGATCCTGGAAATACAAAGGCATGCAGTTGCAGAGAGAGTGTGGATGTTTGGTGCTCACTTCCGCAGGACTTTTCAGCTACAGAGCAGGAAGCTTCTTACATCTTCCTTCCTCACCTTTCTTGCTTTCTTTATAACAGCAGTGCAGTGAAAGGGAGGTTTGCTCTCTTGAAACCTTTGTTTTTCTCTCTGGCTGTTATGAAACACCAATGTTTCCAAATTTTTCATGGAGTAAAATTCCAAAACATCTTGCTTTGCAGAGGGAAATAAGTCTTGCTCCAACATTTTTTGATCAAAGTTCTGGTATGCTCCAAATTGATGTATTTCACTTTAGTTTGTTCAATTAACCCTAAAAGCTTCACTTTAACTCCACTCAGTGCTGAACATCAGCCCTGAATTGAATTTCCTTCTAGCAGCTCTCATGCAGTAACTTAATACCTGTATTTTTCAGGGAACAATGTGTAGCTGCTGTGATGTCTCACAGACCTTTAGAGTCTCTGCACCATGGCAGATGGAATCCTCGAGGAACAGCCTGCAGGAAAGATGAGACATCTAAACCACAGCCCACTGAGACTGTGTACTTATAGGAAAATGAGGTTTTAATGGTTTATTGAACATATTCAAACCAAAACATAGTTTTTGATTTTGTTCCAACTGGCCCTAAAGAAAATATTTCTTCTTGACTTTTCTCAATTGAAAAAAAAAGGGGGGACATTTTAATGTCTCTATTGTGAAAGGAAAGAAGGTTCAAAATCAGGATGTTTTTCTCCCTGAAAATTTCAGTTTTGTGAAAACTGCCTCTTTACTGGGCAACCTTCCCAAAGGGAATCCCCAGCCAGCCCCAGTGCTAATATCAGTGCACAGTGTTTGGAGCTGATCCAAAGGTCATTCACGCCATTAGACATTTTTATCGTGGACTTGAATAAACTTTGGACCAGGCTCTTTTGGCAAGAGCATGCACAGTCTGGAAACCTAAAAATAAATCCTGATTTGGAGCCATCCACAGCTTTTCATTCACCATGATGGTACATTGGTATGAGCTTGTCAGAGAGGTGATGGGGTGATTTGGTCTCCTCTGTGGCCAGAGAATCTTTAGCTGTTTGTTGAAACAAACAAGGGAGAAGATGGTGTTCCACAAGCTCAATGTTAAGACCTCTTGGTGAAGAATTTTCCCGTGAAGCATCAACCCTGGAAGGTTGAGATAGAAGGTGTTGTCTCAAGGGATGATCTGGTTTTCTCTTCAAGAAGATTTTCAGCAGTAATAGCTCCTGGAATATGTAAGACTGTCATCCTCAATCCTAGGAAATGGAGAGGACCCTCCACGATGCAGTTTGTCTGCAGCAGTAGTTTTGGGAGCAGCAAAAGGGGCTGTGCCAGAAGGGAGGAAAAACTGGTCAAAGCACAGAATTTACACTTTTCCTTGTTTGTCTCCTGTCCATGATCTGAGACATTCACAGGAATCCAGGGTAAGAAAACCCTTGGTAACAATGAATCTCTATCCTGCCATTCACCATCGCTGTGCACCATGAAGGGATCACTCTGAAATTCTGACAGGGAATATCATGCTGTAATTACCATGTCTAAACCCTTTCACCTGGAGTTCACTCCAGCTCTCTACAATGACCTGAGTCAGATCTGTGTGTGGAAAAAGCAAAGTGTTTCCAGCATCTCAGTTTTATTTCTACTGGCACAAGTGTTTCCTTGTGTCTGGTACTGCTTGCTGGCTGATGAATCCTTGGCTGAACACAAATAACAGGTCACTTGCTGAGGTTGTGTAAGTGGCCACATGAGGGAGAAAGATGGAGGAAGTCAGAGGCCCTTAGTCAGGTGGCAGTGGACTTTCTTGTGCCTACAGACTGTGATGGATGTCAGTCCTAATTCCCACAGTGCTAGTGACAGCATCCTGCTGGAGCAATGCTGGTGGCTGTGGTCAGGCCATCAGGAAGTCCATCCAAAGGGCTCATCTTCAACTAGTTGGTCTATTTCCTTCCTATATATCTTTTCCTATCCATCTTGGTATCAGATATTTTGTTTTCTGTCCACAACAGGAAGGAGTTTGCCCTTTCCATGAGGTTTGTAGCCACCACTCTTTTCTGTGGGCTCTTCATTACTGGTTGGTGTGATTCTCCTGATTCCCAAGACAGCTCTCTCGTCTGCAGCAGTCCCTGTTTAAGGGTGTTAAGTTGTGGCAGTAATAATGCTGGCCCTGGTGAGAATACAAATGTGTAGTTTGTTGATCCTGGCCTGCAGAGCAGTACTACTGCCTGGCAACTACACCACAAGAGCTGGCAGGCAGTCTGATTTCCAGCTCACTGCTCTGAAAGGGGAAAGGGTGTTTTCAAATTTCTTCTTTCCCTCCGTCTGCTCCAAGTCAGATCCTGCCAGGAAGCTTTGGAGAGAAGCTCTGGTGTTCATCTGCGCCTCCCAAGCTGAGTATGATGGCCAGGCTCATTCTCCAGGACTTGGATACCCAGCAAAATTTACTGGGTCTCAGCACTGGGTGGGGGTCACTGGAAGCTCGATGTGAGCAGCATGTGGGGCAGTGAAGAACCGAGGTCCTGACAGAGCGTGGTTTTGGGGAACTACTGCCAGAAGTGGGGGTCACTTCTAGTCATCCACTGGTCAAACAGGCTAATTCTAAAAGCAGAAGCCGGGTTCCAGATGCTCGTGTGGTCACACATTGCAGGGAGCATCACACACTGGCTCCCCGTCACTGAAGAACTGAAGCACACACCAAAAATGCTTGGCTGAATCAGCACGTGCTTAGATGTCCTGTGGATTACTGTGAATTACTGAAATGACATCAGGGACGTATTCTGGACTGGCAGCATGTCACATCTCCACTCTGTATTGCCCAAGGATGTGAAGTAATTCGATACCTCAGGAGGGAAAGATGTGTTTCTATGCTATACCACTGATATTTTCTGAATCCACAGTGTTCAGTCCAGGTACTCTGGGACATCCAGGGACACCTTACATTCAATTATTCTAAGGTTCTATTTTGTATCTGGTTTAATGGGACTGTCCTGTCTGACAGGGAAAGGCAGAAACTGTAGAGAAATGGAGCTTACGAGGATGTCTGTTGTTGGCACTTTGCCACCACCTCCTCTACAAGGAAACCTGCAAACCCTTCTTGGGAGCAGCACATTGTCCTAAGCACAATCATGTGTTCCCTGCATAGAGCACTTAAGAGTGAGTGTGTGTGTGTGTGTGTGTGTGCGTGTGTGTGTGTGTGTGTGTGTGTGTGTTAGGGGCCAGATTTTCATTGAAGCCTGGTCCCATTTCAGTCTCTCTTCCTGAATGTTCAGTGTTCACAGGCCTAAGCTAAATATGAGTGAAAATGTGCCAGGGGGCTTTGTTGTTGGGGTTGCTCGCCAGCAGAACAACCATGGCAGCAAATTAGGGAGAAAACAAGCACCACCTGATTTGTTCTTGCCCAAGGGCAACACTCATTTATGTACCCTGTTTGCTCCATATAACATGGGTACACATATGTTACCGTGTCAAACCAGCTACAAAAATGCTGTGGATCCTTGGGGGTCCTTGGGAGATCTGGCATTATCTTTTCTCAGGTTGTCAGTGAAATGTTTACATCCATGAGGCACAGTGTGAATTAGACATTGCTCCATAGCCGAGCTTTCTGATTTACTTTAGGATGGGGCAAATGCAGAGCACAGTGCAGCCCTCGTGCAGATGTTCCTGTGCTTCTTTGAAATGTTTAAATTATCTGCAGGGCTCCATAAGGAAGCAAAGCCCCAGTCCAAAGGAGTTAAGGTGACACTGCTTCCTCTCTGCCCAGGGATCATTTTTTAAGTGCACTCTCATGGTTTATGAATTTTAGGTAGTTTTTTCTTTAGTTTACCTTTTATAGCAAAATCATCTTCAGCCTTGATATTTGCAGTATCAAATTTACCAGTCAGTATCAAATTTATCTGTCAGTGTTTGTGAAGATGACAAAAAAGCCTCCACGCCTTATAGCAGCACCATGAGTTTGGTTTGGAACTGGGTTGGGATGGGATGTCAGTTTGCACAAAATACACCCAGGAACACTTCACCTGCCCTCAGGGAACAGCCACTTCGGGGTGAAAGGCAGCAGCTGTTCCATGCTTCACATAAATAGTGATAGAAGAATGTATGGCTGAAACTTCAGAGGGGGATCTATGTTGGCAAAAGTTAATTGCCCTGTTTGCAAATGGTCTAAATAGAAAGGTTAATGCCCAGGGATTGTACAGGCACAACCTTGATTTTCCATCTGCTTTGATGTCTCAATTAGTAGAACTCAGGGCAAGGGCAAGGGGGAGCAACTCCTTGGATGTTTCCAGCTTTTTTGGGGGGGAAGAAAAAAAAGACTTATTTATTAGAATAGGCAGGTCACAATTTAACTGAGAGATTGCTAAAGGAATTCAGAGCCTGTGGGATTTATGACAAGGTGATGAAAGAGGAACTCTGATAGTTACTCAATAAGCTTCTTTTTCCAAGAACATAAAGTTTAAAAAAAATAAATTTAAAAATGAGGATTTTTTTTTTTTTATGAATGGGTTCTTGTGGTGTGCAGGCTGCTAACACTATCAACATTGTTTCTGGGGAACTCCAGGCATCTAATCAATCTTCATTCTGTAAGAAAACGTTCCAAATTATACGAAAACCACATGGCTTCTCCTGTTTGTAGGGAAAAACCTGACCTGACCCCATCTGTGCTCCAGAATGGCTGAGTTCCCACCTTAGGACTAATTCCAGCAAGAGCTGTGATCCATTTTCATTGTCCTAGCACACAGAAGAAGGCACTTTGTGTAAAGACACAGCTTTCCTTAGGATCCCAGTGAGGGAGCTGTTCCAAGGAACGTGTGGAGGGAAGGATGGGACTGGGATCATTACCATGGACATCCAGGCCATTCCAGGCCGTTTGTGTCTTTCTAATTATCTGCCTGAGCTTGTTTCCCCTGCAGCCTCCTGGCTGCCAGATCATTCCCACAGGTTCCATTCCTGTGTCAGATGCTGGCGTGCTGTCTGCTCCTGCTCCAGCACTGCCCAGTGGGAGGCCAGCCCTCGCTGGCTGCTTCCACAGGGCATCTTACAATCCTGCTTTCAACTTCACAGGGACTGCGAGCAGCCACCTCCAGACAACATCTCTTCCTTTCTTTTGACCTTTCTACGCACACACACATCATGCCACAGGCATGGTGGGTGTAAAATAAATATTTGTTATATGTGTGTCTATAAAAATGCAAGTTCACAAAGCAAAATGCATTTTTTCCTTTGAAGAAAAGGGACTTCTGCTGAAAAGATGTTATCCTTTGAATACCAGTAGTTTGTCTCATAAATTACCCTGCTGTTTCCTCAAGATCTTGTGCAGAAGTGTTGTGCATTCTGGTCACTAGTTTCAAAGCCTGGTTCAAACCAAAGCAAACTGCAACAAGTCATCTCTGGAAAGCGACTGGGCTGTGAATAACTCTGGAGATCAAAAGAAAGAAGCTACTGACAAGACAAATGAGTTGGCTCTTTAGACATAGCCTACAGTTACAGGGTTTGCTTCCAGTTTCCAAACTTCAGCAAACATAGGAGACAATTTTAGATTCTATATCTTGGCTTATAAGAATGGGGAGCAATGTGTAAATAAAATTAAAGGCAATGTGATGTAGCAGAGCACTGGACTGGGATCTCAGGTGGCTGGACTAGCTAGGTCATGGGAACCTCTCTGTGTTTCATTTTTCCAGAGGACATCCTGCTCTTTTGCAAAAGACTTTGACAGAGAGCAGGATTAATTAATATAAGAAAATAATCCTTCACATAAGACAATCTTTTTCATACATCCTTACATAAAGAAACCCCTCTTCAGTTGCTTATAGCACAAACTGCCATCACAAGAACTGAAATCTGTCCGTGTGTGTTTTTCTTCTTGTACAGCTGCTGTCCCTGTCCTGATCAGCCACACCTGAGGTGGTCATTAGCCCTGAGGGCATCACTGGTCCCTACTGGCCTCGCCTGGGGTCTCCACCCAAACTCTCTGCCTACAGGGTGGGCCCTTGAATTCAGCTCAGCTCAGACCTGAGGCTCTCCCCTCTCTCCAAGCAGTGCTGTAGGGATGTCTGCTCGTGGACTTTTTTAATTTAGTCCCTGAATCTTTGACTGTTCCTGTCTTGACCTTGGATGTTCCTTGACCTTGCCTGGTGCTGTCTGGACTGTGTCTGACCCTGTCCTGCGTTCCCAGGCTGTGCTGTGGATTCAGCTGAAGCTGGCTGCCACCTCCCCTGCTCACTGCTCTCAGGTATGCTGGGGCTGTTTGGCACAGGCCTGGCACTGCTGGCCTTGGTACTCTGCTTGGGTTTTGGCTCCCTCTCCTGAAAGGAGCAGCAGGCTTTTGACAAACCCTCATGCAGAAGATGCCCAGGAACTGTGATGAATAATCGTAGCCTTTCAGGTCACAGCACTCTCAGGCTTTCCTGGCCAGATGTGCTTCAGGCTCTGCCTGTTTCAAGACTGGCTCTTTCCTCCCTCTATCTGTGGGGAGCAGCGGGTGTCTGGAGAAGTCTGGCAGAGCTGATGCTTCACTGGTGACACATTACTGAGTTCATTAGGCTGCTGCAGCTAACTCAGGTTACCTCTCCTTTGCAGCCCATCCAGAGGCCAGAAGGCTGAGGACCTTTCCTTTAGCATTAAAAAAAAAAAAAAAAAAAAAAATTAAATCACACAAGCAGCTACAGCTGTATGGAGCTGCTTCTTGTGTGCATATTTAAGTCACATCTGGATTGTTAGACAGTGTATCCATAATGTCACCCTCCTGCCTCAGCCTAGCAGTGCCAAATGCCCCAGCACACTGCCTGCCTGGACCTGGCAGCACAGATGTCCCCCACCTGTGCTTGGCTCTGCGTGGCCTCACGTGCTCACAGGGTTAGCTCGTGAGTAGCTCCAGGGTCTGGTGCAAGGCTCTTTATTCCTACAAAAAAAGGGAAAAAGAAAATAAGTCCTCTGAGGTGAACCTGCCTGTATAAATGTTTTCCTACTTGAATGTTTTCTGAAATATAAAACACCTGCCATCTGGGTAAATACACCTCAAGGAGAAAGGGGTAGTGTCTGGGGCAGGTAAGCCTGCCTGGACCTTCTCAAACATATTTGGAAAAACACAGTCAACTGGAAAATCCTAAATATTGTTTCTTCAGCACGGCTGCACTGGTCTTTGTTGCCCAGAAAGCTTTGGTAACTAGCATTCATATGACCAAACCAAAATTTGTAATGGTGTGTACAGGCTCAAGAATCTCTCAGTGGTCCAGTCTGTCTTATCAGTGGCAGAAACAACTGCCAAGGCTGTTATCTGAATGCTGTGCTGAAAGCAGCGTGTTCTAGGTGAGGGATGGAGAAAAACTTTACTACATCCTGACATCTCTCTGCCCTTGGACCAGGTTTACTCTTCTCTTGACAATCAGCTTATATTTTTTTCCTGAAGTTCCAGGATCCGGTGCCACTAAAGGCCCTGGTGTTCAATCTGCTGCACAGCAACCCTCAAAATGTGCAAAGCAAGGGTGGGTCAGGGAATGGTGAAGGCATTGTGGTTTAGATGGCTGCAAAAGCAGTGGCACACGTCCCCTCATTACTGTTCCTGAGCCATGTGAGCAAGTGGCTTGTCCTAGGTCAAAATTGGGGCAGAGTGAAGCCTAGATTGCCTGACTGCTGCTTTTTAACTTCCCACCCTGCAGGCTATGAAAAAACACTATGATTTTATTAATCCAGGAGACCAAGGCTGCTCTGACAGTCAGACTGGTTCCCTGAATGAGGAAAAAAAAGGCATATTTTTGAACCCTTTCTGTAGAACACACATGTGCTTGCTCTCTCCTTCTTAAATATCATCAAGGAAAACTGAGAAAATTCAGCAAGAAATGTGTTTTGAGCTTTCCTTGTCTACCTTCGCTGTGTTTTTGTTTCTTTCCAAAACAGTTAGATTTCCAGACAAAAAGGACTGGGACTTTGCTTTGAGTTTCTTGGCTCTTCTCAGTTCATGTTTCCCTGGCCATTCCTTCATTCAAACAGAGGCTTTTGTACATAGTATATGAAGTTGAACCGAGGGCAAATATTATTACAGTCTCATGTTCTGAACTGACACCAACCAAGCCTCCCTCTGCAGTGCTCCAGCAGGATTTCATGTCAAGTTGTTCCCCTGCTCCAAAGGTCTGACTGTGCCCTTCTTCAGCACAGTCATCTGAGTCCTTTGGCTCCACAGGGCAGGACTGAGCAGTGCTGTTCAGAGAACGCTCCCTGCCTGACTCAGACTGGCTTGCACAGCTGAAATCCAGGTGCTTTGTCTGGGGAAGGCGAGTGCTGAGACTTTCAGTGGCCTTGAGAGTCAGAAGAGGGAAAGCAGCAGTTGGATCTGGCCCCTGACTGTGGACAGGGAGCAGTACAGAGTTCAGAAATTCAAGTGGTTTGAAGGAAAGGCACTCCTCCAGGGACAGGGTGGAAAAAAATACCTGGAGGATAACATCCAAGACCAGCCTTGAAGCTGCTAATAATCTCTTCATTATCTCTCCCTACTTTCATCTGACTCTTTTACCATTTTGCCTTTTCTTGCTGCCTTCCTCTTTCCGCTGTTCCACTAATTACTTCCTTGCTTAACTTTGAAGCCCTCCGTGGCTGTTACTTATTTTCCCTTTCAGCTGCTTGATTGTTTTCATCCTTTGCTCTCCTCTTTAGCAGCAGCAAAAAGATGGCAAGCAGAAGAGGTGAGGGTAGAGGAGGCAAAGCTAGTAAGGAAACAAATCCTATCCCTTTGAGGAGACTCTGGATCTAAGGAGACTCTGGATCTAGTCAAATATTCCTGCAGTAGCAACAGTTGTGTATCTGAGGAAACTGGCCTGAGACGTACTGTCACTGTGGTGGAGTACTTTGTTGTAAGAAACTTTTGGTGAGTGCTTTGGAGTCATGTTTTTCCCACTCAAGCCTTTGGAACTGGGATTTAACAGAAGTTATAGGTACTAGTAAAGCCCTGAAATACACTGAAGTGCTGGATTTGATACTGAGAGAGGGAAGTCTGTATGGCTGCCCCTGGGCTTTAGGAAAAGGGCATGAAGGAAAGGAGCATTATGATCCAACAACTGCAACATCCATCCAACTGCTCACCCTGTCCTGGTCTTTTCTGTCCCTGTCAATGTTCTTGTTGACCCAAATCTTCCCCTGCATTGGAGTTTACAGTTCAAATGCAGCTTTCCCAGCCCCTCTGATGGGAGCCTGCATGCAGATGTACCTGGGTGTGGGTCTGGCTCTCCCTGGGAGCTGATCCTTCTTGGTGTGACTGCTGTCTCCTGGGAGCTGTTTTGGCAGGGCTTCTTTAATCTTGTGCACTTTGGAAAGTTTCCAGACTGTCTTTTTCTGCCCCCTTACAGACTCACAGCTAATATGCACATTGCTTTAATTTGTTCTTCAAATGAAACCCAATTATACCTGTAGGTGCCTGGCTGTTAAGGCAGTAATTTACTTCATGGTAGCTTAGTGTGTTTTTTAAATGCCTGGTTTGCTGTGGGGTGTCTGTTCATTGCAAGGCTGTGCAAACCTGTAAAACAGCACTGGAAAGAATTTCTTAAGGGGAATAAAAGAGGCTCAAGGTGAACCATGCTTCTTCTGTTTACCCATAGGGCCATAAAAGAACTGAAGTGTTGGTGCTGCTTTACAAGCTTTTCAAATTTGTGGACTCTCTCATCGTTGGTTTGTGTATTTGTTAAGGATTTGGAGAGGGAGAGGGATGTTGCCTTCTCCCTCTATTCTCTATGTGGTACCAGTGTGGATTGTGTGAGGTGGGATGAGCTTCAAGTGACAAAGCATCTCTAATATCAAAAGGTCTTTTCCAGCCTCTCTACTGCCATTGCATTTTCCCTTATCCTGTGCTTCATCTTGCACCTGATTTGGGCTGACTCTGCCCACATAAACTAAGTTCCCTAGTAGAGACTGGATATGTAAATCCCAGAAATGTTCCTGAATTATCTAAAAAAAAAAAAAAACCCAAAAAAACCAAAAGCCAAATGATTCAGGTCATACATGTTGCCTGCTGACCTGTTTGGTAGCTGGAAGGGGTGATATTCAGATGCTTTTTGGCTTTCCTTTGCCCAAGTTTGTTATCACTTCTCTGCTCCTCCAGAGCTGAAGGCAGCAAAGATGGACACTCCAGATGGAGGCCTGCTTTGCCAGGGCTGTTAAGATTTGCTGAACAGATTGGATGTGTGTGTTCATCCTGGGATAAACAGAGCAGCGTCACTGGAACCAGCAAGGCGGGGCTGGTTAATGCACTGGGAGAGAAACTGAGATGGGGGGGAAGACCGACAGCAGTGGGCCAGGAAAGGAGGGGTTTGGGCTAGCAGGAGGCTGCCAGGCTGCATTTCATCCTGCTCCGTGGCAGTGGTGCTGCAGAGCCATCTGCAGAGAGCAGAAACACTCGGAGGAAGCGGAGCAGCAGCTGCTGGCAGCCGCAACACCAGTTGTACTGAAGTGGGGGAAGCAGCCCTGCACAGCCCGAGGACTGCATCAGCAGTAGTAGGTTTATGCTGCAGCAGCCAAAACTTTAGTTTAAATAAACCAAATCTGTCTAACCTCAAAGCTGCAGGCATTCATCAGCCTTCACAGAGGCAGTGTGTACCAGGGCCAAGTGGGATGTTTGCCTGAGGATTTATCCTGCAGGAGCCTTTAGTTCCCAACTGGGTTAAAATTCTAGGCAGTCTTCTGCACAAAGCCTCACTGATGTGCTTCTGAGGATGCTTGAAACAGGGCCAAGGGTCTTTGTGGAACAATTCTACATACCCAGCAGCAGCAGTCTGTGATGGCTAAATTGCAGTCCTTTCCAATCTGTGTGCTTTTACTTGGTCCTCAGATTTGTGGTCCCCAAAAGTAAAAACTCTTTCCTTCTTTCAGCTCTGGTTTAGCATACATGTTTTTAAAGCAGAAAAGCAAAGTATTTCAAAGCTTTCTCTGTGTTTCTGGTGGTGTGGCTTAAGCTGGATTGCTGTATTCAGTAAATTGTATAAATGGTATTTGCCTTTATTGACAATATTCCTCTCTGCTGCCTGCCCTCTTACAAAGTAACCAACTACATGCAGCTTTAATAGGCATCTGAAGCAATATCATGGACTGACTTTGCTCAGATGGGTGCTTGGTAACAAGATGAGAACCAAAAGACACTGCTGCCCTGCTGAGAACAGCACAGGGTCACCTCTCTTGATAATCTGCTGGTTTTTAGGTCTTTTAAAGAAACAAACAAGGTTACACTTTCAGCTCTGAAATCTTGGTAGCCTCAGGCTTTTGAAAAGTTCTGTTTCATTTAGATTCTGGCATTTACTTTTGTTTGCTTGGACTATAAAGACTGTTTTATTCTGATCCTCCAGAGCTGTTTACCATCCAGCACATGTGGTCTGCATCTCTCACACTAAAATCTTTTGAGGACTTGGCAACTTTTTTTAGTTCTCTGATCAATGCTGGCTAAGGAACAATGGTAAAAGCCCATAGAAGTCTGTTTCCCAAAATGTGCTGCCCCTGTTCTGATTAACTAGCAGCCTCAGCTGAGGTGGAGATTGCTGGCTTGATTGGGTTTTTTTGGGAATGCTGCTGCCAATCTGGAGTCATTATGCTGAACTGGCAGCAGGTGTGTCAGTGTAAAACCAGAGGGCAGTTTTGGTACCCACTTTTGTGGGTCTGCACACAAAGTTGTGATCAGTTTTGCTTTCTACCCTGATTTACAGCTTAGTGCTTCTGTGTACTGTTGACACTTTCCTTTGGTCTGTTCCATGGACAGCTCTCAGCTAAGGATACATAAAGCTGGCACCAGGGCCTGTGTTCTGCCTGGACATATTCTGCATTGGGCCTAAGTGGAATCTTCTGCATGAAAACCAACATTTATGCCTTGCAATAGCTTTTCTGTGAGCTCTTGTTACTCAGAGTATCCAAGAAACAAGACTTGGCTTCAAGCCCCCTGTGCACAGTTGAGGGGAAGGGTGTTAACCCAATGGGAGAAAACATCACCTTCCTGCAGCACTTCTCATTTAGCAGCTTGGAAACTTGCCAAAGAAGCAACTTCCCATTGCTAAATATTGCACTGTAAATGTCTGGGAGAGGTGTTTGCAAAGCCAGGGGAAACGGGCCATGCTGGTTTTTGAAGAGGAGGAAGATGAGGGGAGGAAAAGCAACAGCAGATTCACAGTGACTGCTGAGATTGTCACAGAATGAAGTCCTAGAGGGAACATTTTGCCTATGCCCTGGATCTGCCTGTGCTCCTACTGAAGCTGTTTCTGGCTGAACCTGAGATGCAGTGAAGCCTCCGAGCTGACGTGTTCCACTGAGGTGTGATACTGTAGAGTTAAATCCATGTACACAAGGAGAAGTCAAATAATAATATTTTTAGCAACTAAATCGTAATAGCTGCATCAGCACAGCTGCCTGAGGCTTCTCTCCTTTTTTTAACAAATCTACCAGCACCATCCTAGGTGTTAATTTTAGAGGATAATCTACATATCTGCACATGTGGGTTAGAGATCACTGCTGATCTGAACCTGCCTTTCTCTAAAGCTTTCAACACGCCTGAAGCTCTGTCTTTATGAGCTACTCCTGTCTGTAAAAGAGCTAAACCAACTGTGGAAATCCAGTTCCCTCCACCTGAACTGGGGGAGTTTGTGGGTCAAGTGCAGAGCCTTCTCCTGCGAAACGTGATGTGAAGTTGTTGGGATCACCAGCTTGGGGTGGAGGAAAGAATTGGGTCCATCACTGGCCAGTTTAAAGAGTTGCCCTTCCCTATTCCACCTCAGTTGCAGAGATTGCCCACCACAGGACTGGTGTGTTGTTTGTTGGTGGCAACAAAGGACTGAAACCAGGCCCTCAGGGGACCCTGGTGAGACCATGGTGCTGGAGCAGCTCCTGTGGAGAAGGAGCTGAGGTCCCAGGAGCCTTCTCATGCCCTGACCATGAAATGCAGAACATAAATCCATCCCCAACCAGGTGGCTTCCAATTGCAGGAGCCCTGCACTGAAGCACAGTTAGAAAAATAAAATTGTGTTTAATTTCACTGATGGGTTTGTGTGGCTTATCATGGCCACAGCTTAGCAAGGCACCTGCCTAAAATTAGCACACTATACAACCTCTATGCCCTGCTTTGCTTTACTGGAGTACAAAAAGTCTGGTTCTCTTCCTATCGGTTCATTCTAGCAGCAGAGTGAAATAACTGTCCACTGTGCTGGCCTGCTCATACCTCTTGGACTCTGCTTAAAGAAAAAAAAATAGAAACTCGAGGGTGCAAGTCATGGAATGGGGGGAAGTCCGTCACTTCCTCAGGAAACACCTATAACAACAGTGCTTGGAAAAAATATTCAAGAAAACCTCTCCTGTTTTGATTTAAAAAAAAAAAAACCTTCTCTGCTCTAACTCCACAACATTCTCCTTTTATTTATTTTCCTAGAGGCATGGTCCAATTTTTATATTTTGCTGAGTTAAATGAGCAATAAGTACTAATCAGATGTTGACATAAAGTTATGTGTACACCTGCTGACTGACTCATAAAGAACAAGAATGCTTTTAGTTAAGAAATGGCAAGAAAATTAAAATACAGCAATTAACTTCACGAATAAGAAACCCAGGCAGTAAAATTATATACATTTATTAAATCACATAAGACTTCTGAATGACCTTTTAGTTTGATGCTGCCTGATGAAAGCAATTTTAATTTCAGGTCTGATTCAAAAAATGTGGAATTCAAGGTTTTCCAGCCAAACTGTGTATTTAAAGCTTTCAGGTGAAAGGGAGAGGGAGTGATGGTGCCCATCACTGTAAATTCGTATCTCACCCAGCTCGAAGTGCCAGTTGGGCATGTGACTCTTGGATTATTAATGCCTTGTTGAATTCTTAGCAGGTGTAAAATTATCACTCAGTGCCCCAATCAAGAACACAAGAGGCCCATGAATAGTGAACTGTAGAGATGTGTGTGCACCTGTGTCTCCATTGGCACTCGAGGTGTTGAACTGAGGGTCTGCAGTGCAAAAATGTGGGAGCTGCTGCCATTCCAAACACCACAGAATTGCTGGCTGAGAGCTGGGGTAGGTCTAGGTCTGAGCCACTGGGACCTGTGGGGATTTCTTGCAGTTTCTGTGGGTCTGAGACATCAAGAAACAACAGCCCTGAGCTCCACTTCTAACTGAGCCAGCCCATTCAGATATGTGCTCTATTTTCATACTAACTGTGATCTTTGAGTGCTCTCAGAAACCTATTTAGACAAATAGAGTCTTCCTAGTTTTAGTAGAGTCTGACTTATTGTAATCAGTTCTCTCAAGCAGATGACTTTGCACTGGTGTTGGGCATTGTAAAGCTTCAGGCCTCTTTGCAACAAGCCCAGAGTGAGTCCAGAGCTGTGACATCTCTGTGAACAGCATGTCACTCTTTAATGGTTTTTCAGTAAAAAAAAAAAAAAAAGTAAGTCCCAGCAAAGGTTGAACTTGATCCTCTCACCATGTGGTGGAGGGAAATCAGAGAGGTGGTCTTGAATTTCAAGCATGAGTTGAGTGCCTTTGAACTAACTTCTGGGCCAAGAGCAGTTTCTCAGAAATAGGATATGTGATGTGAATTTCACAGCCTATAACTGCTTCCTAGTTAAGACAGACACTGATAAGCTGTAGTCATGAGGTGTGCAAGAACTCCAAGGGTGTTTGTGGTAATGTCTCAGTGATCCCTTGTCTGGCTCATTTGCAGGCTGAATTAGTGCTTGGGGAGTCTGGGAATTCACAGCTCTTGGTTAATGTGTATTAATCCAGAAAAATCACCTGAGAGTTTTGGTCACAAGGGTAACACAGAATGTCACAACACAGAATTAGGCTCTTGACATATCTTCCTCATGGTGGATGACGATGTGATTTTGGGGGCTTTGTATGTATGAAAACCTGCAAGACTGGAATTGAAGGGCAGCCACTCAGGGAAGGACCAGGGTCCGGTCTGCTGTCACACCGATAATCCTCCCAAGGAGGAGCTCAGGACAAGGGCAGACCAGAGCAGTCTGGGCACATGGCTGGAGCTTGCACCCAGACAGCATTTCTGAGCTAAGTCTGGTCTATCAAAAGGCTGTTTGACCAGCCTGCATTCCTGCTGCTCCTCTCTCCACCAGGCAATTTAATGGGGCTGCTGGGACAGAGCTTTGCTTGTTCAAATTTCAAAGAGCATTGCAAGGAATGCAAGGAAGTTGTTGGACATGTTAATCAAAGAAAACTCATATTCAGGAGTTTGATTTATACCTGTGCACTACACACAGATCATGGAGGCTGCTAGATTGACGCTCAAGCTACAGGTTGTAAAACTTCTCACATGGATTCTGCCCTCTGCCCCTTCCAGCCACATCAGACTGGAAGCAGCTCGTATCTGTGTCCCAGATGCCTCATGAAAGAGGGTCACTCTGACTGTTGAGAGGCACTTGTGCCCTCAGAGCTGTTCTGTACCTTCTTTTTTCTTTCTGCTCCAACTCAGATATGTTCACTTTAAAAGCCCTTGTCCAGGATCTGACCCTGTAACAAAGACAGTGCAGTCTCTCCATCTAGAAGAGTCACTCCTGTGAAAAAACAAGAGGGTATTTATCCCTGTCTGCCACATCTGCAAACTCCAGCTGGAATCTGAAAGCTGAGCCAACGTTTTTGTTGTCATTAGTGCCTCTTTGTAGGAAATCCTGCCTGGAATTGCTTGCAGAATACATCCTTCACACTAGGAACCAGCGATAAGTAGTGCAATGTGTGCAGTGCTGTAGTGTGCCCTCCTTTTGCAGCTCACAGCATGGAATGCAGACACTGAAAGGCCACCAAATTGCCCACAGAATGTGTGCTCATGCTTGTGACGCTCTTGGGGAGATTAGGAGCCAATCCTGAATTCTGAGCTCCCATTACCAGTGCAGCTCGTTCATGAGGCCTCAAAAATGCTGGCAGCTTTGATCATTTCAAGTCCTATCATATAACTGGGGATGCCAAGCTCTGACTTCAAAGTCTGTTAGTCCCCAGATCCATAAACTGATCAACAAGCACTTGCATGTCATCATGCAGAAGGACTGATGAAGGGGTGGGGTGGGAGCACATTCCTTCTTTCCCCAAAACTCCTGGGCCATGCCTGGAGGAGGCTGGATGTTTTGGTGTGATTGCTTCTGGTCTTTTCCTTCCTTCTTCACGTTGTAAATTATTTAGGTGTCAGCATCAAAGATCAGAGAGAAGCACAGGAAAAAAATCTCAAGTAAATGCTTTATATTCCTTGGGATCATCTGTCCAAAGAGCTCTGCTTGCTTTGTGAGTATGGGCTGTGTTCAGCCACAAAACATCCCTATAATAGCTTACAGCTGGGGAAACTGAGGCACGGGGCTGTTAAAACGTGACTTGGCCAGAGCATCTGCACAGCCTCTGCCAGAGCTGGGAGGAATGTTCTGTCCCCTGACAGCTCCTCTGCATCTGCAGGAGCAGACTGCCTCCCTCCAGCAGCTTGCCAAGGGCTGCACCAGGGAGACCCTGCTCCTGCACACCTCCTGCACATCCTGCCCGTGCTTTTAGCATGGCAGTGCTGCTCCCACGGCAACTCCCTGATCCCATCTACACCCAGCCTGCTGGCCACTCACCAGCCCCATGCCTCCAGTGTTACACACCCCCTATCTCTCTGCATTCCCATCCCAAAGCATCATCAGCCTCTTCTGCAAAACCTTGGCCCACATACAGACGTTCTGGATGAGTTCCTATCCATCTAATCCTCTCCAAATTTCTTTCACTTGATTTTCCTCACTGGAATGGAAAAGGGCAAATGTCTAGAGATGATCTTAGGAGAGAATTTCTCCAGGCTCTGCTGAGCTTCATGCTGTGCTTCCCCTTTCCTGGGTCAACATATGGGGGTATCAGGCTCCTTGTGGATGCTTTCTGCTCTGCTGGATTAATCCAGCTCCTGAACAGGGGGGATGTCTTGTTTGCTGTCTCTTCATCATGTAGATGTAACCAGCAGTGGAGTTCAAGGTTTTGTGCCTTGTCACAGGAGTTACCCTTTTATTACAGCTCTCTTCCTTCTCAACAGCCTTCCTCAAAATTTGCTGTAGCAAAAGTTTTGGAGGCTGTGACTGCACATCTCCCTTTGAAATGCCCTGAGTTAGCATGACTGCATCTCCCTGACAGGGCAGGGATATCTGATGTCCAGAAAACCTTTACCTGCTCCAGCCACCTAGTTTTGTAACTTAACAACGTGGCCTGCAACTCTTTGGTGGATCTCTTCTCCTCTAATGGGTCTTGTCATATTCTTGCCAGTTCTGCAACCTCCTGATTTTCCTAGGAAAGACTACTCAGAGATCTGCAGATAGGCAGAGGGGGCCTATTTTTTAATTATGACAGGAGAACAAGAGACTCCCTAATGTGAGCTGGACTTCCCAACATTCCTTCAGGAAACACACCATAAAACCATTGCTTCGTTCCCTTGTCTGTTCCCCACTCCCATTTTAAATAAATGAAATCCAGCCCCTCTGGGGTGGAACACAGCATCCACTGAGTAGGCTGTGGCAAAACCACCTGCCAGGGTTAAACATGGAGCAGCAGATTATTTTTTCTCTTTTGGAAGGTTACGTAGAGTACAGGGAAGCTTTGTAGCTGGCCCAGAGAGAAGTGCCAGGCCGTGGCTCTTAGCTCAGACAAAGATTGCTTGTGCAGAAAGCTGGACTTCCCAACATCCCTTCAGGAAACATGTCATAAAACCATTGCTTAGTTCCCTTGTCTTGATTTCATTTTAAATAAATGAAATCCAGCCCTTCTGGGGTGGAACACAGCATCCACTGAGTAGGCTGTGGCAAAACCACCTGCCAGGGTTAAACATGGAGCAGCAGATTATTTTTTCTCTTTTGGAAGGTTACGTAGAGTACAGGGAAGCTTTGTAGCTGGCCCAGAGAGAAGTGCCAGGCCGTGGCTCTTAGCTCAGACAAAGATTGCTTGTGCAGAGCAAGGTGGTTAAAGGTGAACTGAGGTTTTTCAGAGTCCTGAGCCAGTGGGTAGCTCCTGTCTGGAGTTTGGTTGTTGTTGGCTCTGTGTAGGCTTTTGGGTGCTGGAGGAAGTAGGTGTCCAGTGAGAGGTGATAAAGTTTGTGCTCTTGGCAGATCCCACGTTGTGCCTGGGGTGCTGGCAATTTCTTCACCGTGTGCATCTGCCAGCAGGGTTTGTGTATTGCTCAGTGGGATTTAAAGTTTTCATGGGCATCTGAGAAAGGCTTGTCTGCAATCCAACACTGAATAGCAGAGATCAAAAAGACACCCCCATCGTTACTAAAGCAGGAGAGACGTTTATTGCTTGGGTACCAAAATGAGACTTTCACCACCTGCCATTGGCTGTTTTCTGATGTTGGCCAAATCACATATTTGTCCTCACATCATGCCTCAGGTTCCTCACCTCTAAAATAAGGACAAAGTATTCCTCAGCCCTCCCCTACCTCACTGTGAAGCTGGGGAAGAAAACCTGGTGGGTACTGGTTTAGTTCTTGTGTTATGGCTCCCAGTACTGTGTGGCTTTAACAGCAATTCAGGCCAAAAGAAGAAATCAACATACAGAAAACCTTGAAGAATGTTACAGATTGTAACCTCACCAAAAAGATGAAACAAATATCTGATCTCTGAAAGAGAATGCTAAGGGAATCCTCTTTTTCTAGAGGATTTAAAAATCTTAGTTTTTTCTAAGCCTTTTAAAACCTTAGTTTTTTCTCTACAGCTTAGCATAGTGAAGCTAGCGCTCCTCAGGTAAACTTGCCAGCCATTAAGGAACTGTAGAACAGCAGACTGTGGAGACAGAAACTTCAGCAGTGTGTGCTGTAGGGAATGGTGTGATCCAGGCCTTGGATGAAATGCTTCAGGCAGGCTACTTCCAAATCCTCTGACATTCATACAGAAAACTTGTCTGATTTTCCTTTGGCTGTCTCACCCCCGTGACCCAAAATGCCTCGTCCTTCTCAGCTTCATTCTCTCTTTGGTTCCTGCAGCCTCCACCTGCATGGAGACAGAGAAAATTAGCATTTTTACTTTGGTCTGATGAAGAAAATTCATACAGGGTTTTTAGACTGGATGAAGATTCCTAGTGTCCTGATGTTAATTTAAGAAACTTGTTCAGAAAGACTTTTTAATGCTTGGAGGAATTGAATGAATCCAAAGGGAAACAGTGGGCTGCTGGAGAGAGAACAGGGACATCAAGTGATGGATTTAGCTCTTGGTGGAACACCCCAACACCCATCTATGCTGGGGCTCCACCCTCTCAGTGTCCCTTTACTGCCTGAACCAAAGGGAAACAGTGGGCTGCTGGAGAGAGAACAGGGACATCATGTTTGCCAAGTGATGGATTTAGCTCTTGGTGGAACACCCCAACACCCATCTATGCTGGGGCTCCACCCTCTCAGTGTCCCTTTACTGCCTGAATGTTTGGATTCTTAAAACTGGCAGGTGCCTGGATCTGCTGAGCAGGTTATGGCCCCAGAGCTATTTTTATCTACTGACTTAACAAGCAGTTTGAAGAGCTGTAGCAGGCAGGAAATAAAGTCCCTCTAAAAATACAGAGGGTAACTTTTAAGAGGTGGATTTTTAATTGCAGCTTGAGCAAACCATTTTTAGTTTGCATGAGTCTGCTCCTTCTCGTCTCCTCTGCAATCTGGAGCTTCCCCAAAGCAGAACTTGTCGTGGTTGTAGCCTTATGGCCCCACGAGTCTGTGCCTCTGCTTTCCCTGGGCTTCTGGCATCCCTGCCAAGATCAGGCAACAGCAGCCCCAGATTGTCTCTCCAAATCTGTGCATCTGCAGTTGGGCTGAGGTGAATCCAGAAAGGGGAAAACTGAGGAAATTGCTTTCCTCCCTCTTTGGGGTATAAAATGTTCTCCTCTTTCAAGTTAATTTGTTCTGTGAAAGTTCCCCTTGAAATAATTTTCCAACTACTTTGAAAGATCAAATAGATTATATTGAAAGCTACTGTAAGATGAAGTGCCCATTTGGATTTAATAAATGCTGGTTTATAGAGTTGGGCTCGTTATTTCTTTGGGATAAACCTATAGAGAATGGAAGGGAGGAAAGATTTTAATGTTTCTGAAAAACTTATCCCACAAACAGTAAAAACATACCCTAGAAATATACCAGCCACAAAAATGACATCTTAAATGCAGTATTTATGACTTTCTGTATTTGTTTTGCATAAACTTTTCTGGTTTCTATTACACAGATTGATTTATGGAGTTTATTTGGAATAAATGTAGTGCATATTTGAAGCAAACGGAGTCCTGGCCTGTGAAGCACCCAGGAGATACAAAACCTCTATATGGTTCAACCTGGGAACCTCCAAGTCCTTTTTATCAGAATATCTTTTTCCATTGAAAATAAAATGCAGAAAAATAATAAGAAATTAGATGAAGAAAAGCAATTTTGGAAAACATATGTAGCCAAAGTTTCAACTAAAATTGGTCTGAACTTTGTATTCAGTGTCTCATTCTGTTCCTTAATGAAATGTTCTTTATCCAAATGGAAATTTTACCACGAATATCATTTTTCACAGATTTGTTTGGGAGGTGTGGGGAGCTGACAGGGGCTGGAGGGGATTGAAAACTTCTCAGAAAAAATTTTGATTTTACTGAAATTTGTGTAACTTTAGAAGGCACACCGAACTACAAACTTCTTAGTAACTTTTCCATTAACTTCAACCTTTAGGAGTGAAAGGAAGCAAACAAGGAGAAATTTGCCCATAAACCATCAATTCTTGATCTGTAAATGAGCTAATTGCATACTTTAGCAGACTGGGGGAAAAACAGTAAAACAAGGATTGTCTGTATTGATTTATTTTTAAAGCACATAAGTTACATTTATCTCTGCTTTCCTCCTGTTCCCCTGAAAGGCTTGGCATCTGCCCTGTTCCTTCCTGTAACTGGATTACTTGTGTACTTTTAGTGCATTTCTAGATTGGCTAAAATAGTACCTTTTTTGTATATTTTAGAGGGGGTTTTCAAGTCCTCACAGCACAAAGATTCTCTCAGAAATCTGAGTGTCCTTTACATGCCCACAGCAAAGCACCTGGGTTTTAAATACCCAGTAAGTGATCTGCACACTGATAATTATTGGGTGAATAAAATTTATGATTATCCTCAATTTGTTATTGAGAAATTGCTGGCAGATAAAAACTGAGGCTTGTCAACTTTTTAATAGCTAAAAAATGGTACTTTAATCTGCATTTGCCTGCTGCCACAGGGTCTGAGTGGCTGCAGACAGGAAGAGTGTATGGTCGTATGCTGCTCAAAACTAATCAGTGGGCTGTTCTCCCAACTGTGTCATCTTTCCAAAAACCATCTGGTATTTAATGTCATGAGTCTATTTTTCACAAGCTGCCTAGAGTTCTCTGTAGAAGAAGATCCAAGGCTGTAGTCAGGCTGTCATCATCTGTGCTAAATGAAATGGGGAGACTCCCAGCAATCTCCCACCTGCTGGCCTGAGCCCTATGACCCATATGGTCACTCCCTAACCCAGACTGATCCAGGGGGGAAAAACTGATCCAGGTGCAAAATGGCTGTCCAAATGAACCACCTGTGGAGCTGTTCTGCTCCATCTTTTGGGAGAAGAAATGGATATTTTTAATCTAATCCTTTGTGGCACACTGGATTGCAGCCTCAGCATTGTCATGGACTCATCCAGATTAAACTTTGTTTCTTTGGAAGCCAGAGTACCCTGAAAGATGTGCTCTCACAGGCTGTGGGTTTCATCAGTGACCGTGTTTGGTGGGTTCTGTGCTTGTGTGCTTAGCTCCTGCCTGGCAATTTGTGCTTTCCCCTTGTAATCTCTTGTGTGTGACTCTCCCAGGAGCCCACACTGCTCTGAGAGCACAGACAACGGGGGCCTCCTACCTGGCCAGGCTTAAGCGCTTAAGTAAGTGACTGCTCATAATTAGGAACCATTTGATGGAGAAATAATGGACTGTTGCACATGAGTGCTGATGTAACCAGGTTTAGGAAGCATCTTTTTCATGCTGGCTGAGTACAGAACCATGGGGAATGCAGCCATAGAGAATAGCACTAAGGAACAAATCCTATCCTACAGCCTGTGTGCACAAAAAGCTTTGATGCCCAATTGTTAATTGCTGAAAGGATACACAGATTCCTCTGGCAAGGCCTTCCTTAAGCATCTGACACTGCACTCTGGCAGGAGAAGAGCTTTGAGGTGGCTGTGCTTGACCCACTCTGCCCTATTTGTAGTAATAGTCTCCTGTCTCTCAAGTGGAAGTTTTTTTATTTTGACCTGCCTATTCTTTGGAAGTTATCTTGAGCTTCAAAGAGCTGAGTTGAGTAACTTTTCTTTGCCTTGCTTTGCCAGAGAGAAACCTGATTTCTGATGTGCTGCTTGTTGTACTTCACAGCCCTATTCACAATAGTGTGGGGTTAAAGAGTAAAATGCTACAAGTAATAGGATATCAGCAAACTGTGGTAGGAGAAACTGGAGCCTAATTGCTCTGTGCATTTAAGGATCTCCAGGCATATTGGCAGAAGCCCAAATGTGCCCATGAGGCCAGCATAGGAAAGCTGGGACCATTGTTCTTCCTTGGCTAACATGGCATTCATTGAGGCACAAGCTATTGCTGGGGGACAAGACTCCCACTTCCCTCTCCAGCTGCTAGTTTTCCCTTAGAAACCTGTTTTGCTCTCCTGTGTAGAAATAACTTTAGCACATGTCTTGTTTGTGATGGCCCCCATCCAAAACCTACTGATATCAGAGGAATGTTTTGCAGGGACTCCGAGGGATTTTAGATCAGATCCGAACCTTTGCAGCTAGTTTTGTGTTGCTTTCCTGCTAGGACTGACTGTTCAGCCACCAAACTCCTGAGAAAATCAGCATGAAGTGTCAGTCAGGGTTCAGTTCAAGTGACAGCTAAATTTGCCTCTCTGGAGATGAATAAGAGTTGGTGGGCCTGAAATGCAAACGACCTCAAACAAAGCCAGCCAGTGTCCACACCAGCAAGCTTTTAAATCATACAGTAGCCTTCAACCATTAACACTTCAAACACTGTCTGTCCCTTTGAAAAGGCAGTTCATTTATTAATGTTCCTGTTAAAGTCCCATCCACACTCTGTTCACAGGATTGCCTCCTGGATTGGTCAGACCCTGGCTTCTCGATCCCACTCAAACAAGGATGAAAACCAGCCTTGAAATGCTTCAGGAGGGATGGCAGGATCCAGTGGTGGGATGTCAGTGTCTGGAATCTGGCACCTCCCCTCCAATTTTGGGTGAGTCACGGCTCCTTCCTCTCTCTGTCAAGGCTGGGAGGCTGCTCAGACAGATGTAATCCCACTCAAGCAAGGATGAAAACCAGCCCTGAAATGTTTCAGGAGGGGATGGCAGGATCCAGTGGTGGGATGTCAGTGTCTGGAATCTGGCACCTCCCCTCCAATTTTGGGTGAGTCACGGCTCCTTCCTCTCTCTGTCAAGGCTGGGAGGCTGCTCAGACAGATGTGCCTGCACTGTGGTGGCTGTAGATCCAGCTGGCACCCTGTGGTTCTGTGGATGGCAGGGAGTTTCTAAATTCACTGCTAGATCCTGCTCACTGGCATGTGCCTGAGAGCCAGCAAAGGTCTTGGATCTGCCGTGCTCTGGGTTGTCACCCTGTCTGACAAGAAACATTCTGGGCTGTGAGCTGGAGCTTCAGAGCTGCCCTGAGATCTTTTCAAAAGTCTGTCTCTGGCTTCACTGATCACAAGGCTGTGCAGGGCCTGTCTTCAACTCAGATTCCCCACACAGAAGCTGACCTGCACACTCACCTTGCTGGGTTTGGACATCTCTGCTTTCTTTATTTTAAAAATACTCTTTAGAGCAAAAAAAACCCCAACAACGTTGTCTTTTCTCCTGTTCCATGGACAGACACAGTGCAAGCAGAGTAAGCGTGAATTGCACCACACTTGCTGCTCACCAGCTGGCCAGGAGAGAACAGTGCTTGCCTCTGTCTGGGCCGTGGGGCTGGAAAGGTGAGGCTAGCAGCAGGAGGCAAGACAAATATGAGCCTGTTTTTGATTTGCCATCTGACCCCTGCCAGCTCAGAGCACCCTGTCTGTAATCGTGACCTAAATTAAGCCCAAATGCCATGAGCAAGGCTGTTGCTTTCTCTCACAATGCAAGTGTTTCCAGGTACCTAGCCAGAGATTTATAATCCAGCACTAATTACATTCTTGTTTGTGTCTGCTGTCATGCTGATTTGGGCTTTCTGTGGTTTGTTAAGTCCAGGAGCGCTCCTGGCCCTTTGTGCTGCCAGCCTGTGTGTGGAGACAGCAAGGGGCATCCGTGGCTGACAGCTTAGCAAGCTGCTGGAAGAAACCTGCTGGGCTGGGCTGGCTGTCTTTAGTAGCCCAAATATCATGGGAGACATTTTGGCTTGTTAAATTCTTGACTGCACAGGTCTGCTGTCCACGGTAGGTTCACTTGAAGGAAATAGCTCTGGCAGCAACCCAGCAGCAGGAACACTGCTTTTCTCTTAAACGTGGAAGGAGACAGAGGCTTGGTGTTCCTACCAGCCAGCTCTTGCCTTGTTGATGGTGGACAGCCAGCATCTTTAGCTGAGCTTAGGTGCAGTGGTTTGGCTGTGAAGCTGAAGATTAGATCCTTGTAAACAAAGTCTGCAGTTGATTACCAGTAATTAGCACAGCTTCTCCTGTCAGGGTACTGGAAGGAGCAGGATGGAATAACAACCCTTGTGATGTCACATGGTTCTGCAGTGCTGGGTCCCACGGGCTGTGCTGTGCTGGGCTCTGAGCTGGGCAAGCCCTTTGTGAGAAGCCACAGGGCAGGACAAGCTTTTATTCTGCATTGCAAAGCCTCTTCCCAGAAATACAGGAAGGGTTTCTGAAGAAACCCAACTGGGTGTATGCAAAACCACTGGCTTCGAGG
Organism: Onychostruthus taczanowskii; assembly: GCF_017590055.1. Taxonomy (NCBI): domain Eukaryota; kingdom Metazoa; phylum Chordata; class Aves; order Passeriformes; family Passeridae; genus Onychostruthus; species Onychostruthus taczanowskii. The sequence goes on from NW_024500572.1 coordinate 2,099,993, forward strand.
AGCCAAACTGAGTTTTCACTTGTATGCTCTGTGCCAGGTGACACCACCACAGCCAGACCTAGACTCCCCAAATTGCTGTGAAGGAGAACCCTACTGGAAGAGCAGTTCAAAGTGTAATATATGCTCTCTTCTACCCTTTGTCTGCTCTCTGTGTTTTCTCATTGTGCCAGGAGTTCTTGAAGTCTGTGCTGTGATTGTGACACTGGGGCAGACAATCAGGCAAATCCTTCACACACACACACACGCTCCGAGCAAACCAGACATCCGGTATTTAGAAATAAACAGCGTAAAGAGATTTGGGAAAGTCACTGTTCATGCCAAGACATTTAAGAGGCATCTTGATTCAAGCAAAAGCCTCAACTCATTTCCATTTAAATTTTTTTCGCTTTGTTTAACTGTTGAGTTAGTTACTTCAAACCAAACTGGATTGTTTTTATTTCCAGTTGATCAAAATGAGGTCATCTGTCTCCACTTACATTGTGAGGTGCTGATTTTCACCTAAATATTTTAGTTGTCAATGGACAATCATTTTACTGATGGAAAAATGTTTTGCTAAAGTTTCTACCCACCCCTGCTAATTCACATAAGTTTAAGCTGGCAGTCTTCATTTTAAACTCTTGGTTTCCATTGCTTAAGAAGAACCTCCCTCCTTTGCTACCCAGTGCCTCGGTTAGCAGGGACTGGAGGGAGACAGTGGCCATTCAAGAGAGGTGTCAGGTTCCACTGCTGTCTCCTGTCTGCATCACATAGTGTCACTCAGAGGGCTGAAACCTACAGACACCATTGCATATAGACTGGACACTATTTATCTGCAGTCCTGGAAATTTGGACCCAATCCAGTCTGGGTTCTGCTGGTTTTTAAGGGTCAGCAGTCATTAAAGGTGACGAGAATCTTGGAGTGAGCCCCAGTTAGCAATCACTAAACACAGGTGTACAGAACTGGTGAAGTTATTTCTTTGTAGCAGTATAGGAAAGTATGGCTGCAGAGAGCATGTGTCCTGAAATGTGTGCTTAGTTGTGGGATTGTGGTTTGTCTTTGGTCGTGCTGTATATTTTTGAAGTGGAATTGAGGCCAATGGTATATACTTTGTCTCGTGTGTATTCAGATTTATGTGGAATGGATTTGAGAAATATGACAGATGGGAAATAGATGGATGTTTTTTTCCATGCAGGTTGGCAGTTCTTTTTACCTGCTAGCAGCTTAAATAATGGAAGCTGGGTGATGACCACACATTAACACTTTCTGCTGCTCTGAGTGCTTTTCAAGAAGGGAGCAATTACTTCAAAATATGCTCTCCTTGTAGTCAGGCCAGTATTCAGAATTTAACTCCTGTTTCAGATTAGTTTCAGTCACCCATTTTTACCTGGCAGATCACTTGCAAAGATGTTCATTGCTAATCAAGACCTAATTTCTGACAGACTTGTACATATTAGATCACCTCCTCTGTTTGTAAATAGAATCGGGGTTTGGTTTTTGGAAAACATGAGCAGAGGCTAGGAAGTTCAGGTTCTGACTGTGTCCAGTGTTCATCAGGGAAAAATTTGGCAATGGTTGCCGTGTGCTGCTGGCATAGCTGAACATCAGGAAATTGAACAACTTTGTTTTGCAGCCCTTGAGGATGTGCTGGCCATGTCTGGGAGTGAGGAGAACTTCCCTTGCCCCAAGAGAGATGGGGCTGGGGCTGAGTGAAGAGGGGAGTCTCTCCATCCACTGTGGCCAGAGGGCATTGGAAGTTTTGAGAGGATTCAGTTCACTGAGTTGCAGAGAAATGCAGAATTATAAAGATTTTGTAAAATTTCCCTGTTGAGATCTCCCTTTTTTTTATCCTCCTTCCGGGCCTCTGTGATGCAGATGGGATTCTGTTCATTGGGCACATGGTACACCATGAAACATCTCCAAAAAACAAAAAAGCCAGCAGTGTAGGAGAGAAACATAAAGTGGAGATTCTGTGGATCCAGGAATGGTACATTTGTTGCATGCAAGATGAGGCAGTGTTAAAAGAGATGATGCTGACAAAGTTGTCTCTTGTTCCCTGCGTGCTTTGAGTTAAATTCTGCCAAGGAGGGCTTTTCATCCTGCAAGCTTGGTCTCTTCTGTGGGGCTGCTGGCAGTTATTAAAACACAAAGCTCTTCTTGCCTACAAATCCATGTGCTTGATCTTTCCAGCCCAAATCCTACAAGTAACATGCACTTGTCCCCAGGGCAACTTGCTCAAATAACCACAGCTCTGCCGGAAAAAGGGCCACTTGAGCCTTAGGGAATTGGGAGGAGAGATTGAACTATTCCCAGCATCCAAAGACCAAGAGGTTCCTTCTTCTTCAGCAAATGTTTTCAGTTCCCACTTGGTGAATTATTGCTAGGGATTTTTTTTTTCCCTCCAGTGTTTCCATGAATGTGGTTGAGGCTCTGATCCAGGAAATGGGGGGAAAAAACCTCTGAAAAATGTATCGCACCATTTCAAAACTCAAGTGGAATTAATTAAATCCAAATTTCAACAGTGTGTCCAAAGTTGAGCTGGGCTCAAGACACACTTCAGAAGGTTTGATTTCAAAACAATCCCTTTGAGCACATGCACATAATTTAGGGAGGTTTCTCTGTATGCAGTGCAAGGCAGGAACAGGGAGCTGCTGGGTACCTGAGCTCAGAGAGAAAAGGTAGTATTTGCAGGCCATCCAGAAAAAAAAAAACCTTTTTCTGCCTGATTCAGTTTATCCTAATCCTCTGCTCAGCAAGCTGCAGGCTGGAAAAAGAGTCAGGAAATAATGTTGTGGAAAGGAGAGCCAAACCATTTGAAATGGAGATGCTGTTGCTGGTACACTCACAGTTCTGCAGTTCTGCTTGCTGGAGAGGTAAAAAGAAGTAAAAATAGCTAAGGAACAGTAGGAGAAAAGTGTCCAGGACATCAGGCTTGGGCTGAAGCAAAAGAGTTTGGTAATGAAAACTTTTCTGAACAGCTCCACCCCTGAAAGAGAGGTTACCTTGGGGGGTCCGAGTGCTTCCATCCTTTTATCTGTTAAATTAAGATAATATAATTTACTGCCCCAGAGAAAACATGATGGATTTTAAAAAGTAGTGCTAGTAGGCTGGAGCTTTCTCAGATGTTTTTTCAAAGCCCACATGCCAAATTCTTTCCTCGTTTTCATGCATGTGTCCCAACTAGATGTAAGAGAGTTACACATGGGTCAGTGAGGAGTAGAACAGGCTCTTTAAAGTAGTATTTAACAAATTCTTTCTGTCATGCCTGTTCTCTGTTTTTTCACTCATTGTGGAGGAAAATAGCATGTCTCATTTACTCTTGACTTGTGGTGGTGACCTGGGAGAAAGCTGATGGGGAAGACTCCTGCATGAAAGATCAATTGTGCCTATTTAGTCTCTGCAAACAGGGAGATTTTGCATTTAGAGCCTGGAAATGGGGGCGGTTCTACCTCATTTCTGCCAAGCAGCAACACATGTTGTCAGTACTTTTCCTGCAGATCTTCTGCCTGGGCAGGGATGATGTGGGTAAATGTTCTGATGTGGCTGTATTTCTGTGGAAATACATATACACACACCTATACAAATATCTGTGTGTGGCTATATATTTTGGTGGAATTTCACTGTGAGTTGATGAACCCTGTCACAGGTGAGAGCAGAAGCATTTCTGTCAGCCACTGTTTGGGAGAAGGAACACAGCAGATCTCTGCTCTACACTGAGTTTTACAGACTTGAACCTCATCACTACAAGAACAGTAATCTGTAGGTCAGCACCACCTGTTGCTGCACAGCAGCAGGTGTACCTTGAAATACTGGGGAGTATTTTGGATGGGGATTACATTGCCTTATCAGGATGAGAATCCCAGAGTCATCTTGAACCCTGAAATTAAAGCAACTGAATTCAGGGCTCTGACAGGTCTGGGAATCTATCTTGTTGAATTCTGCAGCTAGACCTGCTGGTACAACAGGGCTATTGAAGGATGAGATGAGTCCATTTGTTTCAAAGACCTCCCAGCCAGATGTTAGCCCTGCTGTATTGCATATGGCTTTCTTCAGGCACAGAGTTAACACTGAAACCTGAGCCAGCTGATAACAAGGGCAGCAAGCACCACTGGGTGTGTGTGGCATTACCCATCCACCTCTTCCTGGCAGCTCCAACACTGGGAATGCATTAACAGTGTGGTTCAGTAGGAGCTCAGGAGCTCGACCATCACAAAGGCCACACAAACACTTCTCCCTTTGAAATGGCTACTGGCACCCTGTTTGATGCTTCAAGTCTTCTGTGGGTAAGTGGCAAATCAATCAGAAGTTGATTTCCTCCTGCATCCTTCTGTATTGCATCAGCAGTGTTGGAAGTCATGATGCCTGTTACCTCATGGCAGCAGCATGATCTGAAACAACACAATGAAATTACCTAGACATTCCTTTTTCCAAGCTAAAGAAATCCCTTTTTTTTTTTTTCTACTACCTGCTGGATCTCCTACTTTTCAGTTGGCTGAGGCCTCTTCTGTTAGTTGGCCCATGTGGGTCATCCCTTGTCCTTGTATCCTCCAGCTTGTTTCCTTGCAGGTTTTTCATGTCTTTCAGAGGTAAAAAAGAAAGGTAGGAAATTATTTAAGTATAAAAATACAATAGTTTCATGTTCCTGTTCGACTGCTCCTGGGATGCTTTCACATGTGGCAAACATACCCAGACAATTAATCTTGTGCACCCACAGGGTGTAACTGTAAAGCAGTGCATGACAGATGAAGATGTATCTTCCTTCCCTATTGTGCTGTGTTTGGGGGATTTTTTTGGAACCTCTGCTTTTGCTGTGTCAGGGCCAGTTACCCCATGTGGACCCCTGGGCATATTCTAGTTGATTTGATAAAAGCAGATCCTCTGCATCTTATTAAAATTATATATTAGTTATTAGGGCGTACATTCATTTTCCCTCCTGTTCCTCTTTTTTTGGGGAATGGAGAAGTAGCCAAAATCAGAAGAAACTCCTGGGCATAGAAGAAGGGTGGGAGGGAAATGGCTCACAGCACACTTGTTCTAGAGGGGCCTAAGCTGAAGTGTCGGTGGTGTGAAGGAGCAGGTAACAACCAGCCCATCTGAGAGGGCTCTCCAGTGCTAGAACTGCTGAACCATTTAGGTGGTTACACTGCTAAATAGGTCCTGCCTTCCCTGAGTGTCCTTGTGCCAGGGGTGGAGCACTCTGGGAAACTCAGATAATGAGCACATGCTGCTGCTTCAAGTGCTGGAGGCAGGAAGCTCTAAGCACAGGAGCAGTGGCTGCTCATTCGTGTGTCTTCTGTCTGAGCTGATGAGTTCACAGTGCTGCTCCCCTGCAGCTCTGGAATCTTGTTATGCTGTCATCTCTGCCATTCTTTGTGTATCTCAGAGTTTTCTGCATTCTCCCCAGTATATCCTCAATTTCTCTGCATTATAAGCACTTATTCTACCCAGGCTTGCTATTTATATGGATAGGGTTTGGTTTCTATGCAGAAGGCCCTGTGGACATTAATCCTTTGGGGACTTCAGGAGGACATACTAGATGGTCACTCCAAGTTGAAACTGGCTTTGGGATAAGCTCCTTGTGCCAGTTACAGACCTGTGTCTCACAGGGAATGAGAGCTGTGGGCAAAGGGAAGGAGCAGCTCAGTGGTCTGGGGTTTGTTTAACGTGTCTGTCCATGTTAGATAAGCTTGTGCCCTGTGCAATCCATGTAAGAGCACCATCCCCCAGCATCTGATTCTTTCTGACACACTCATCCAGGGTTTTCCAGACCCACCTCTCTGGGAAACAGCCAGCCTGTGAGAAAAGACCTCAGCAGGCAGCAAGGATCCAGGCAACAGGCACTGCTGCTTATGCAATAGGCAAACATTGTAGTAAATAACATGTGTAGCTTTGTTATTAAGCTTGATCTTGTTAGGGGGGCAATAAATGTTCTCTGTGATCATTTTTCTTGTAGAATATCAACACAGGATAAAATTGTGGCTCTGGCTTTGCTCTTCCTGCTCATTAGAGCTCCATGCTGCTTCATGCCATGGCCTCAATCTGTTGCTGTTTGCCTTGACAGCTGCATGTCCCCAATTTCCTTCAGACTCATTTTGCACATGATAATGCTGGCAGTTCTTGAGTTTTTCATGTCCCTTCCCCCTTGCCCCTTCTCACTTTTACAAAACCAACTTAGCAGCAAATTGTGCTTAATTTAAAAGGGATGGTTTGGGTAAGATACCTGTTTGCTGGAAACCAAAATCAGAGACATCTGGCATTCATTGACTTTTAAAAGCAAAGAAATGACACAACTAAAATGCAGATACAGAGGATTTCCAGCTACTTGGGGGGGGTGTTGTTTTAGTAAATTGAACTCAGATAGATTTGTTCTACTTGCTTCTAGCTGTTGATCTGAGTATAGTCTGAACTGAACCACTTGTTTAATTATATGGCACTAAAAAACTAGCTTTGCTTCATAAAATGCTTTTTTTTTTTTTTTTTTTTGGGTCTCTGTTCATCTGCACTGGATGGCTGCTTTAAGGCCTGAAGACCCTTCTAGAGCCATCCTCCCCGTCACCAAACTCCACCTTTCCACCAGAAAAAGCTTTTGTATCATATCCAGAGCCAGGTACCTATGCTGTGCCTGGGGGAACATGAGCTGGGGACACTCCAGCCTCACTTCCAATTTCTAGGCTGATTTACAGTGGAAGAGCCAGAGAATCCCTTAGTTTGATTTGCTGGGCATACAGCTGGGAGTGTGAGATGCTTCCCAGAGCTGGCCAGGCCTGTGATGCACAGGAGCTGAGTGGTGCCCTGCTAGCCTGGAGCTGCGAGGCAGCTGAAGCAATCCCATCTAATCAGTAGCTGTAAAACAAAAACCAGCCCGTTCTGACACTACAAAACAGTAGAGCTTTATTTGAACTCAAAGAGAATAAATGAATCTTTGGCATTATGTGGGGAGAGGAGGCTGTGCTTCTTGCTGCCAGTAGTGCATACTTTCTAACTCAAGAAGGAGCAGCAAGGCAGATCAGGCATGAACCCAAAAAAATCCTGGCTTTGCCCATGGAGAGAGTGAGAAGTTGGATCCTCTAGAACAGAGGCTACTTTATGAGGAGTCAGAAACTGGGCCACACACAAACTGGGTATGTGAGGGTAGCAGGGCACTGCTCTGTTTTTGCTGAGGGATCCCCAGGCAGGTCAGCCTGGGCCATCCAGCCCCTATCCCAGCAAGCAGCAGATCTCTCTGCACTCACTCCCTCACTGTGCATGACAGGTTCTGTGTCAGCTGCCTCAGACTCCCCACATCTCCCCACTGCTGGCAGAGGTGGAGTCTGGACCAGTATGAAACCAGAATTTTACAAAGGGCAGAAGAAGAACTCTTCCCACATTTCACTCACTTCCCTATTTGTCATTTCTGGCTGAATCCTTCACTCCTGCTGGATCTTCCCCTGGGAAGTGATTGAAAGAGCCTCAACAGTTTAATCCAAATTGCCCTCCAGTTCCCTGGTGATGCAATTAATTGAAAGCAGGATTTTTACATCTCTCTTCTGCTTAAAAGTATCCCCTGGCCATCAGGCTCTCCTGCTATGAGAGCTAAGAGTCACTGTGCTGGCAGCCACATCCAGTGTGAGCCTGGATTTCTAAGGGGATAATCCAGGAAGATATTAGGTCCCCCTGTGTGGCAGTCCCAGCCATAATCTGCCTCTCACAGTTGTGGGCTATTGCAGTTCAGCATCAGGGGTAGTTTCTTCCAGCATTGAAGCTTGCAGTAGCAGACTTAAACATTTTTCCCCACAGTAATCTGCAGTGGGAGAAGCCTCCAGTGCCTCCCCATGATGGATATTCTTTTGAGAATTTCTATGAATCTGCTCCACTTGCCACAGAATTAATCACACTTAGAGACAGAAAACAGTCATGCCTTTGCTAGAGAGAATGTGCTGAAATGCAGCAAGTTCCATGTGAAAATATAATGTCTGATATAGGCAAATTCTAAGGAGACATAACTTGAACGAGCAAAATTCTGAGAGCTGGGTGAAGTAGGCAGAGCCTGGGATGAGAGAGAGCGAGGCTGTGGCACAGTGTGCCTCAGTTTGCCTGTCTGAGAGATGATGAAGAGGAGAACAAGGACTGGAGAGCTTAGGGCTCTGATTCCTGTTCCTTGTCAGAATTAGCTGTGAACAGGATAGGGAGAGGTTTAAGAATTTGGTTTAAGAATTTGGCCATAAGTTCTGACCGGCAGCTCCTCCTGCCCACACGACCCTCGGCGGTGAGAGCAGACTGTGGAAGAGAATTTGCAGGTGGACTCTGAGCCAAGGCTGAGCCCCAGTTTGGCTGTTCTTCCTTATGAAAGGGAAGGCATGTTTTGGTTTTCCTGGGCTGTCTGCAGAGCCTCTCTCTCTCTCTCCAGTCTGGGACAGGTGCCAGCCACTTCCAATGCCTTTTCCCAGTGAGTTTAATAACTCTACTTCCTTCATCCTGTCTTGAGCTCTCAAAATAGCATCCTCAGGTATGACATGACACACTCTATTGCCCTGCTGTCTGCTGCAGACAGTGTCCTCTTTCTTTCTGCTTATCCCTGCTTCAGTCTATACACAGTCCTTGGGATTGGCATCCTTTGTCATATTACAGATGCCAGAGGGACTTGGGGATAAGAGGAGGCAACTCCCACTGAGAGCACTGGAGTGTGCTGTAGAGTGCTGCTAATTCCCACAGCACTGGGATGCATTTTGGCATCTTAATTTAATTGAGTACCACACTTGCTTTGGTGTTGGAGCACAGCACATCCCACAACACCTGGGTTTTACCTGAGGTGGGAGACCCCATCCTTTTAGGCCCCCTGAAAATGGTGGGTTTGTGCAGACTATGAAACAGTGATCACAAATCTTCCTTCTCTGTTTAACCGCTGACTCTTAGCAAAGCCAAAACTCCTGAGCATGAGTTCATTAGCCCATTGGAACGGTGCTTCCTTGGCTCCTGACTTCCCTCCAAGGCTCTGGCAGTTAGACACCACCTCTGCTGCCAAGCTAAACCTTGCCATGCTGTGTGATGGGACAGGCTGCTGGGCACACAGCCAGGAATGGGCCTGTTCTCACTCAGCCATTGAGCATCCCTGCAGACAACGCTGGTTGTGCCAACCTCCATCCTACAGACTTCCATACAGGCTCATATTTCTTTTGAAGCTGCCTTGTCCTTTCATCCACACCTTATGAGGAGAGGCAAAGCCATGTCTGCCTCATCCTTCCCTACCAAAAAGCTGTGTTTGGACTGCTGATGCCCCATGGAGGAAGTTAAATGACCCCTTGAAGGGGCTGACTGCCATGTGAACAACCTGGCCCAGCCACTGCAGAACTCATTTGGCTGCTTTGGCTTCTTGCAGGCTCTCCAAAAGACATCTCTTCCCCTCCCTGCTTTGTGCTCCTGCCAAGTGAGCTGTGCTGTGCTGCGTCCCTGATCTTTTCTGACATTAATTACCCTTTCCTGGCTCACACTGCCCTGTTTGTGGCCAGGAAACCAAACTCACTTGCGCCTGGAAGCAAAGCAGGAGGGAAGAGAGAGTGCCTGCTTCCTTGGATGGCCAACTGGAATAAGCAGGTGTCTCTGAGCCCTTCCTACCCCAGGGAGAGCTGATAGAAGGCTTTGCCCATTGCAGCCCAGGCTGGATCCAGCCAACTGCTGAGCACCTGCTCTGCCTGCTGGAGTCTCTGGGAGTGAGGGTAATGGGCCAGCTCTGAATGTGTGCCCAGCATCTCCAGAAATACACCACAGACCAGCATAAGTGCAGTGAGAAACAGCAGGAGGAGTAAACCCTGGAGGCCACCCATCTTCTTCTACGGATGACATTTTAGGCCACTAATTTAAAAGTTGTTTTCCTCCACTTCACATGGGCGCCCCTGGCTTCCTCCCTGTTCCCTCTGAAGAGCTCTACTGCAGTAAGTGACACCAGTGGGGAGCATGGGGTCCCAGCTCCTCATGTACAGCCTGTGGCAGTGTGACAACCCAAGGGTGGATGCTTCTCCAAAACACCACTGAAGACTTTCCTGGCACCAGCCACATGCTCAGTGCCACCCACTTTCCCACAGTGACAATGTTCCTGTGCAGCCAGGGCTTGGCTGGCAGAATTGAATGCTCTGAGCTTCTGGTGAGGGTGTGCAGTTCTGCTGCTGGGCTTTTGGAGACTGCCCCCAGCCTAAATCAGGAGCAAGAGGCTGAGTCAGGGAAAGGTAAACACAGACACAGTGTTGTTCCTGACACTTCTACAGCGCTCTGAAGTTCCCATCACACACCCAAATGAAACAGCAGCACTTGGAGAATTTAACTGGCAACTCCCCAGTTACAATTTCATAGTCTCTATTAACTCCTGTGCTATAAACAGACAGAAAGGAAAATCCATACTTTCCTTGAAAAGAGCAGCAGCGTTTCTCAAAAGGAGCCTGTCTGTGTTTGCCACATCTTTGAGCCTGCATCCAACAAAAAGGGACCCACGAGGCAGAGTTATTTCTAAAATACAGCACCATCTAGTGCTGTACTGCAGCAGCTCACCCACCCCGGCACCCGCAGCACTGGGGTCCTCTCCTCTCTTTCCCTCCCCAGCCTCAGACTCTCTGCCTTTTGGGAGTGGGTTTTGATTCGGTTCGTGTGTCAGATGGCAGTGAGCTGTCTGAGGGCTGCTTCAAAAAATTTCTTTGTGCCTCTGTGTACTTGCAGCGTTCCAGCAGCCTCTTGCATAATTCATGGAGAAATTCTGTTAAAACTTCATCCAAACCCCAAATCATATGTGAAATGCAGCTGGAAACCATCTTTGTAGATTTGAGCCATTGCAAACATCCCTTCCCCCTGCTCCACCACACCTTTTATTCCTGTGTGTTAAAGCCAGGCAAAATTTCTAGTTGTGCAGAAATCCTGGGGATGAGTGACACAAATACAGCTGTTTTTCTGGGCAGTGGCTGTATCCCTGTGCTCTGCAGAATCATAGAGGGTGATGTGCTGTTGCTGAGGGTCCAAAAGGGTAAGAAAGATATTATCTGCAAGTTAAAATTTGCAGTTTAAAGCATTATGTTTTCACTGGAAAATAAAATTCATGAGGCTTGAAAACTGCTGATCTGAAGTGTCTACGGGATAAAAGTGGGATTAAAAGGGATTAAAAATCCTGCAAACACAATTTCCTAGGTGTAGAAGTTGTTTGGCCAAAAGCAGAGCTGGCTGATTATTATGGAGTTAATTTCACCTATGTTCCCACCACCCCATCACAAATAAACAATCTGAAATTGATTGGCTTTCTCCCATATGTAAAATTCAAGGGTTCAGATTAAAACCTCTTCAAGTTATATCCAGGATTCCTGTATGTGGTTAGGCTGTGTAACATGGTACTAAGAGCTCCTGTAAATTAGAGTAATCTTTACATCAAAGCAACTTTACACTGCCCTCCCCTTCCAAACCCAGGCACTGTGAAGTAAAACCTCTGTAGGAACATGGAAGGAGAAGGTAGCAGGCCAGGAAATGCTTGCAGTGGTGCTGTGGGATTGACTCTTGCAGTACAGACAGGTTTCCTCCTGCTTTTCCAGGGAGAAGGAATGTTGTATGAAGAAAGTGCAGTCTGGCCATAGCTTTGTCTGGTGTAACTATGGGTAGGAGTTGGGATGGAAAATGTTCCTTCTGTGGTAACCAATACCACAATGGGGGAGGATGCCTGAGAAACTCGTTTCTTTCACAAGCAAGTGCGTGATACCTTTTCCCACATTTGTTTGTGGGAAATTTACCCCAAGGAAAACATATTGTTTCTTTGCACCGGGCTTTGTTATTTTCACTTTCCCAGAAGGTGCAGCCAACATCAGCATGAAGTTGTGAGAATTTGGAAGCAGAACTGCTTGCTGTGTGCATAAGGGGACAGTTTCCTTGTGACACCAACAGAATCAAAACTGCAAAGTTTCTATTTTGGATCCAGCCCTGATGGCAGTAAAAATTGTCTTTTTCAAGTCTTTTACTTATTGAAGCACAAAAGCCAGCAGTGTAGGGACTTGCTTTCCATGGCTCACAGCAAAGGCAGGGTTGGAGGATTGTGGTGGACCAGTTCTCAGACACAGCTGTGCTGAGACTCCAGGAGGTTCTGCTTTTGGAGACCCAGGCCACAGTCATGAACACTGGAGCCTTGGAAATCCAGGTGGCCAAAGCATTTTGCTACTCAGCCATCAGGAAACCCATTTTTCAGGTGCTGTGGCACATCCCTTTGGTCTTACTTCCACATGTCAAATGTGCCTCTCTTGCTGGTGTTTAGCACAAACAGGAGATGCTGCCTTACACTGGATCTGTCTCCCATAAATGCAGTGTCTGCCCAGCAACATCCTGCCCTGAAGGAGAAAAGTTCCCAGACCCTGCCAAGTATCAACATCAAGAACATGTCCCACGGAGACAAGGCCACACAGCAGCTTCCATGTGCCAGCATTCCCACTGAGTTCTTCCAACAGGCAGCCCGAATTCACTGCTTACACACAGAGTTATGGTAAGCTAATATTCAAATAAAAACATTGGGAAATTCACCTTTATGTACCTCCCCTTGGCACTGTCTTAGCCTTTCCTGGGTCAGCATGGGACTGTTGCCTCTCTTTGCTTCTAGACCTTTTCTTTTCCCTTTGCTAACCTAATTATGAGTGTCCCAGCTGAGAGACTTTTCCATTTCCTTCATTTGCTAGGCAACCAAATGTCTGTACATTTCCATAGGGGTCTGTAAACATCTCATGGTACATTCTTCTAATTAGAAAACAATGTCTGTAGTTGTGTTTACATTGCTATGCTTATTAGGAAGAAAATGCTGGGCTGGTTTTGTGTTATGTGCAACCTGAGATTGTACATTTGTGTGCTGTTCAGAGGAGTATTTAATTGGTTTTTAAGAAATGTATCTTGGGGGTTTCTTCGTTTCTGAATCAACACAGACAGAGAGTTTACAGCTAGTTATTGTATGAAATTACAGATCACATGTTCCTGTGAACTTTCCCTAAGTTTATTCAACTCAAAAAATGCAAGTTGAGTTAAGGAGGAAAAATTGCATGGCTTCAGCAATGAGCCATCTCCTTGGGAGGCACTGCTTGTGATCAGGCAGTAAATTCTGGGGCAGTTGAGCAGAACTGGGAACAAATATCTCAAGGTTAATATCTGTACAAAGGGGTATCAGAAGTTTCCCACACTTCTAGGATGATTCATGATATTCTAGAAACATACAGGAGGAAACCATGGGTGCATCAGTTCTGATCCTCCATATAATACAGGCTGTAGTAATCAAAATCAAATTGAAATTAATGTCCTTTGAACTGCATATGTGTTTCAGAAAAGAGTCCAGTCTGTGTCAAAGGTTGCCAGTAGTGAAGAGTTGATTGCTACCTTAGTAAATTGTTCCATTTATTAGAAATGTTCACTTTATTGCTACTCTAAATTCTCACTTCAACCCCCAGCCACCAAATCTACGTTTTGTTTGCCAGAATGAAAAGTCTTTAGTCAGTCTTGTTCCCCATATTTGTGCTTCAAGCACAAGCATATTTGTGCTTCAGTATAAGAGCATTCCATAACAACAACAAGAAGAAATTGCAGCACTGGATGCTTCTACTTGAAACTTATTTGTAACCTTTAAATTCAATTCTTGGCTCTTGCCTGGACCTTTTCCAGTCTATCCATGTCCTGTGAATGGTGAACTCCAGCACTGTGTGCTGCCAAATGCATCAGTACCAAGTGCAAGGCCAGGGGAATAGCTCTTTGTTACTGATGACATTACAACACCCAGTCACAGAAATGTCTCTTGGAAGGACCATTTTTGGAGACCTGCTCACCATCCCTTGCCTTGCAGAGTGAGGCAGATCCTAACTCCTTCAGATAATCTGGACCTGGCCTTGTTCCCTAGGAGCCACTCCAGATGGCCAAAGGCTGCAGCGTGGAGGATCACAGCTCTCTGGAAGTCCTTGTGAGTCACGACAGGCAAAGCCACAGGGTGCTGTGCCCCTCTGCCTGCCTGTGACAAAAAGAGCCCAGTTCAATGCTAACCCTTAAGCAAACAGAGCCCTGACCTCCCAGCCAGAAGAGCAGCCCTTCCTGCTTGTTTTATTCCCGGCATTTGAACTGCAGCACATTCCAGTTGGGTAAAAAGGCTTCGCTGTCTGGAGCATGCCGGAGTCAGGTGGTGAGCATTCCAAGAGCCAGACAGGATACTCTGCTTCCTGTGGGAGTAAACACTGAGAGTCATGCAAAGCATCCTTCATTCTGGCTGGGCCTCAACAGCCAGCACAGCCACTGGAAAGGAAGAGACTTCACAGAGACAGAGTTTATTCTCTTCTGCCTTAGAGGCTACCTGGACTTTTCATCACATTTGAAACCCTACTGTATGTTTAAAGGCTGCTCACTTTGTTGGCAGAATGTACACCCAAATTTCCCCCACCATCATCTGCTGGGAGCTTGCAGCCTCACTCATCTGCTGTGCAGGAACACAAGCAGCGTGGATGCTCTGCACCTCCTAAGTTGATATCTAAGACAACACCATGGGATAACTGAAGAAGGTCTTGGATTTATGCCAAGTCTGCTCCAACATAAACTAAGAGAGAAATGTACTGCTAAAGAACAGTTCGGGTTTGCCCTAAGTAGTTGTACCTCTGGACAGTCTCTCTTAAGGGCCCTGAGAATTGTTACTGCCAGGAGAGGGACACTGGGTTTGTCCTGGTTTTAAAGAAGTCCAGAAGTCGTAAAGAGAAGGTCTAAAAGTTTCATCAAGCTTCCTAAAGAGTAGAGGCAGAGTTCTTTGGCAGAAACTCCCTGATCTATTAAGTCCTCCTCATGAAAAGCTAGATTCCTCCCCAGAACTTCATGGAAAACATTTGTTAGGCATTCAAGACACCTTCCCTTGTGGTGTGGTTGTTGACATCTGAACAGACTGGAGCAGATCTTGATGGCATCCTCACTGCTGCATTTTAGAAGCTGCATCACTCACAGTCTCAAGGCCAGCATGAATTCCAGACTCTCGTAGTGAGGATGAGCACAGGAAAGCCATTGGGATCACAGCAGCCAGCAGGTTCTGCAACAGATGGTTCTGACCTATCATCATAATGTTCAGGTGTTGTATTTTATGCTATTTTGGAGCCTCCCACTGGAGTGGGCTGGAAGGAAATCAAGCCCTGTCTAGGCATGTTTGAGCTGTGTTTCAAGAAATCCTTTAATTTCCATAAATAAGTGCAGTTGGAAATCTGGCCCTTGACTCTTGTCTGTCTTTATTCCCCATCTGTAAATAGAAATAGTAGCATAGTCTGGCTTGCAGGGATATCTGAGGATAGAAATATCCCCACCATGCAGGAGCAGCTCCGTTAAAACAAGTCACAAGAGTCCATGAATCCCAGTATCCACAGCCAGGTCCCAAAAGGATTTTTTCATCACCTTGTAGAAGGAACATTTCAGTTTTCTGACAACCAATAAAAATGAGATCGTATTCTTCAAAAAGCTTTGCCTTTCATATTGATATCCACAGAGTTCATGGTGCTCAACAGATTTTCCCCAAGCTGGTCTATTATATGTGTTTTCCTAATAGAGAATTCAATATTTTCATTTTTGCTTGCAAAACTGTCTCTACATCAAACTTTGTTTTGATTTTTATAGACTCAAACTCTATTTTTAGGGTTATGTTATTCATTGAGGCTTAAAGCCAGCAGAGTCATCTTGGTAAGTCAGACTTTATGGCTATTTTCATGAGATCAGATGTAACATCAGTCCAGGCTTTTGGAAGGCAGCTGCTTTAGAGCTGCCAGTTAATTTGTGAGAAGATACTGCAAGGATATTCTCTTCCTATTGTGCATTTCTTCCCTAACAAAACTAAACTGTGTTCTAATACTTTAATGTCTGGAGGGGTTTTAATATCTCTTCCCTCTTGTCTAGCAACATTTTAAGTAAAGAACCAGATATGGTACCTTTTCAACAGAAGAGATAATAGCTTAAAAACATTGTGATTTTATTTCTTTTTAGTGTTTCCAGCTGATCTATTGATCTGTACTTCAACAATTGCTTTATTTATTGACCATGCAGTATTTTTAAAGTATTTTACTGCTTCTGCAGCATAAGCAGAGATCTTTGGAAAGAAGAAGGCTTGGTGGGAATATTTTGAGGGTTGTGTCCTGCAGTGCTCTCTGTCTACTGAGGTTTTCATCATAAATCCTAGTGATATAATTCCATTTCCTAGAAATGTTCTTTTGCAGATTCCAGATTTTTTCACCAACATCAGTTGTCTGCAGTATCCCAGTGAGAAGAGTATTAACATGGGAGTTTCAACATGGGAAAACGAGGTGCTGGAGAGGGGCTCTGTCAGAGTCTGTAGGGCAGCAGTAATCAATGTGGATTTCCCTGAAGTGATTCCTCCAGGGAGAAGCAATCACAAATGGGTTGGTTCTATGATTCTGGGTTGGTTTTCTTTTTTGCAATACTCTCTTTTCCAGGATCTATTTTCCCCAGGCAGAAGGTTTGCAGTGGTGGTCCCAAACTTCTCTGTGAGATATCTGTGAGTTAGGAGACTTGGCATGCACCCCTATCAAACACCAACTGCTGCCACACACTCTCTTCCCTGATTTGTTATCTTGGCAAGCCCCTCACTTTGTATATCTGGCCATTCCTTGCACGTTTTTTCATTCTCCATTTGCCCTAATGTTCTTTCTATGCTGTCTAAGTTGAGCTGAAGATCTGGAGAAGAAATTCATAGTGGTGTGTGATTAGCTGTGCCAGTAGCAGTTGTTATGGCCTGCAGTGGGTTCTGACATCTGTTCCAAAAAGCAAAGCTGTTTTTCCTTCAGAAGCTCTCACATTTCTCCAAATAGCCACATCCTTTCAAAACATGCTCCTGTGCTGTTCATACTCTCCTCTGGAAACCATTCTTCGCCTGTTGAGGGACAAACAAGGCATATAATCAAGTATTTGTAGAAACAGTAATAAGTGCTCAACAGCTTTTGAATCTTATTCACTTCATACTTAATTGAATAAACACCAAATTTCTAATTATTGCAAAAACTCACAGACTGGAAGTTTTAGAACTTTCTTATAAATTTCAGTGCTGCTATAGCACAGATTTATATTAATGTTTCTTCAGTGGTTAAAAAAACCCCTACCTGTCCTGAAATGGAACATGTGAAATTAATCTATTCCAATTCCTTTTGCATTATTCTCTTCCCAAGCTGGAAACCTAACTTATCTGCATCTGATCAAGTGCCAGTAATGATAGTCTGTAAGCAAAAACTTACCCAAATTCCTGGCGTGTTTTAGTTTCAAGATAACCAAGTACAGATTTCCAGGGTGTTTCTGTAACTGATTTTGTATTTGGTATATATTTATAGGATATTTCTCTCATATGAGAGAAGAAAGGGTGATTCACAGTTTGGTTTTGCACCTGAATAATGGTGTTGCCGTTTACTTCCCAGTTATTTTCTTTCAGCTGTGGGAAGATTTTATTGATAGGCTTGGCAAGGACTGGGCAAACATTTCACCTGGACACCAGGACATTCTGTGCTTTGGGATTTTGCTCTTCCATTCAGCCCTTCCCACGGTGGCCTGGATTCAGTCTGGCTGGGTGCTGTGAGCTACATGTCTTTGAGAGAGGGAATCTCAAACTCCTTCAAGTCTCCATCTAACCCACAGAAGGCACAGCTGTTTATACTTTATTCTTGCTGTTTTCTTCTGCTTTGGGGTCAATCTTAAAATGAAATTTGCCTTGAGAAGCAGAGGGTAATGTGGGAGCCTTTCTGGTTCTACACTTACTTGAATAGGTACAATCATTCACATTTTGCCCAAAACTCAGTGAAATAGCTGAATATTTTGTAGACAGCTGCCATGTCTAATCACACTTATTTGTGTTTAAATTTTGACGTATGGTTCCCATTTCTGGGAAGCCTTCGTGCTATTTAATGGATACAACATTATTTTAAAATTGTGGACACAAGCAGAAACACTGCTTGACATTAGACTGATTCTGAAACACAGTAACCCTATTTAGAGTTAATTATGACCCCTTGAGGGGAGCTGGCATAAGAAGCCCTGAGAATATTTGCAAAATTGGGATGTTAGTCCAAGGAACATTTATTGGGCTTGAAATAAGCCTACATCTTTATTTTTCTTTTTTTTTTTCTTTTTTTTTTTTTTTTTTTTTTTTTTTTGGTGTCAGTTTGAGAGGAACAAGTATAATTGAATTGGCAAAGCGCTCTCTCTGACATTGATTTTTACAACAACTTTACCTTTTAGACAAAGTCTCACATGTTATTGATTTGAAAATTCATTGTGAATGTTTTAAGGTCTGGTTTCTGTCTTCTCTGGGGAAGACAAAAACAACACACAAAACAGAACAGTGTAAGGTACAGGTCAGGAGCAGAACAGTACATGCAACATTTTCTTGTTTTTAAACCCAATGTTTGACTTTCCAGAGTTTGTTGTTCCTCTTGACTTTTTTCTGCATCTGCGACAGTTATGACAGGGGCAAAAGCCATCTCTAAATTCATTTATGTGTGTGCCCATGCCCACACAGAGCTCCACTCTTCAGATGTCAGAAAACTCTTAAGGAGAGGAAAAATAGCAAAGGCTTTTTTGGAAAATAGTCCCTTCCTTTTGGATTTAATTAGTGGTGCTCAATTACACAAAGACATTATGATTGTATGAGCAGAAAGACCCCATGACTCTTTTGAGGTGTCTTGCACCAGAGGAAACCACATCTACAGGGCAGGAACATTTCCCTAGGGACTGAGAGTACTCAGCTGTTGGAGATGCATTTACACTTTGTCTTTCTTAAGTGTTTGTTGTCTCTGCTGCCATATTTCCCCTCTCGTTTTGTTTTTGGTTTTTGTTTTTTTTTTGTCCAGGCAATACTAAATGTCACAGGACAGATGCTGTTTAGGTAGGCATTAGGATATGGCTTGCCTGAATGCTATTCAGTAATTCCTGAATTTGAATCATTCATTTTCTAAAGTAACACTTCCCTATGCAGTGAATCACTTGTGACTCCTACCCTTGTGACTGGGACCCCAGGATGGAACAACTCAGACACTCTGCAGGCTTCCCTGAGTAGCACAGCCCTGTCTCATGTTCCCATTGCCCCCCTGCTCATATTTGTGGTGTTTCAGAGCTGTGTTATGTTGCACGGGCAGCCAAGGCACAGTGCAATGAGAATGAGTCTTTGTGCATTGGGGAGGTATGACATTTCTCCAGTACAGAGCAAGAATTGATCAGCACATGTGGATCCTGGAAGTGAAGGGGATATCTGGGCTTGAAGAAATCCCTTCAGGCTGTACATGTGCAAAGGCAATGCCATGCTATCTCCAGGCCTCGCAGAGCCCACACTCTGTGCTGGGTTTGTACATATATCCTGAGTTTATTCACGTTCTGGAAAGCTGCCCCAGGAATGTCTACAATCTGGCATGCAGCATATTACAGCTGCATTGCTGAAAGAACCCTCCAGCCAGCAAATCCCAGCCCATTCCTGCACAAAGGCTCCTCTCTGTAGCTGCAGGCTCAGCTGGGCCATGGCCTCCCCTGTGCAGATGTTTGCTCACCCTGTGTCTCCATCCCAGCAAGGGCAGGATCTGCAGGCTGTGGGATGTGGCTGTGTGCACCCCTCCTGCATCACCTGCAGCATCCTTTGGGCGGAAGGAAAGACCCAGCAGGTGGATAACTCCTCACACTCCTCTACTCCTTAGACTCACTTGGAGAATAGTTGACCTGGAGACGTGGTGCCCAGTAGACAAAGCAGAACAAAGCCAAACCACATTTCCTTGGTGACTCTTTGCAAGGAGGAACTGCTGCAGTGACCTGCCTCAGCTGTAGTGTCCATAAGAGAGGAAAACAACAGAACATGGACTGAGAAGAAACAGAGGAAAACTGAGCAATGTGGCCTCCCTAATTCACACACCTACCCAGATGTCCAGGGCTAAACTAAGTCCAAAGGACTCCAATGGTTTGGTTTTTTTTAAGCCAAACAGTTCTTTACATTAGGGACCAAGGTAATTAATTGCCTTAGCAAAGGAATGGCATGCACTGCATCACACTGCTTGCAGAAGTTGCTGATACCCAGAAGCAAAGATAATACTACATTCCCTCAGTTCTCCACCCTGAGAATTCACATCAGTAACAACCCATTGGATCTCAACACTGTTTCCAAGAAATGCGGCTAAAACAGCATTTCTTTGGAGGTAACAAAAATAAATGTGACTCAAAAGAAAGCAATTTACCTAGGAAACTGAGAGCTCCAAACATCAGCATATCTCAGCTTTCTTGGGATTTTTTTTTATTTTTATTCTGCATTTCTAAATGGCATGGATTCAGTCCCCGTAGATGGGCCGTGACGGCGCACATCTGGTTTTATGGTTAAGGAAATAGCTGATTGAATCGATACACTCAGCACAGCTGACTGGAGTAAATAAAAGAGGCTTTGAAGGAAGCCTTGTTTTCCCCTGCATGGATGAGTCCATGTTCAGTGCTGTTGCAGTTGCCCTGGAGTGTGTGAAGTGACACAAGGGGAGAAAAGCTGTCAGTGTATTTCTTCCTGAAATGAGCGTGCTTGCTCTCTGTCCATCATAACTTTGGTTTTGTGAGAATACAGCTCCTAAAAACTGTCAGTCGCTTTCTGCCCAACTTGCCACAGACAGCAAGAGAGGGAGGTGGCAGGCTGGGCCAGGAAAGTGGAACTGACCCATGAGGTAGATGGTTTCCATCACTGTTATGATCACACCTAATGATTCTGCATGGAGTAATTGTCAAACATGAGCTTCTTTGTTCTCACAAGCCCATGGGAAAGGATGGGGGAAATTGTAGGAGAAATCTGTGTGTCCAGAAGGGTAGCAGAGGGAGGCAGTGGGGGTTCAAACCTGGCAGCAAATCCTGACTCAGTGTAAATGAACTGCAAAACTCTGGTGGAGCCCCAGGGTTTTGGAAGCCACAGGCTCATGTTTCTCTAATTCAACCTTTCAGGCACAATATAACTGTAAAAGCATTGGAACAAAAAATCTCAGTCACCTTTTGCAGCACTGGGGCAGCCAGAGAATAGCACCTTAAGAGTTTGTAGGGGTGCACCTTGGACCTCTCAGGATGATCTCCTGGGTGGGCAAAGGCTGCAAGCACCAGTTTACAGCTCCTTGTCTGCCAGATGTGTGTGAGATTCCCACAGAGCAACTGGCTGGCTGTAACCATTCCAAGAACTTACCTTTAAGCTGATAATTGGGGGTAAGACACAGACCTTTCATAAATACCTCAGTTTTATTTGTTGCCTTTGTTCTCCTTGTGCAGACCATACACAGAGTCTTTAAGGCCCCTGTTCTCTATTGAAGTCCATATTGATCACAGCTGGAAAGTTACCATCCTAGGAATGGTTTTTTCCCAGGCAGTGGGAAAGTTATTTTCTTAGGCACCTCATTGTCACATCATATTCTGGGGAACTACTTCAGAGCAGGATCTGTTAGCTTTATGACAAATCCCTTTATTTACATGGAGGGATGGCAGTTTTCAGTTTATCCTACTAAAACATTGCAAGGAACAGGCCTGCAAACAAAAATGCTGGTGCAAGATTCATTCTAAGCTATCCCCAGGGCTGTTTTATCTCCCAGCTCTTCCTGCTGCAGCCCAAATCTCTGTCTACAGATGTAAACTGCACTTTGGGTTTTATCTTCTCTCCTTTCTTCAGCCAGGTCACCCTGCCACTATAAACCCAAGCAAAGGAAAAGTAGGTGGTTTGTTTCTAACACCTAGGGGCTTTTGGTGCTCTGTTGCCCTAAAGCAGCACAGATGGGGTTCATTTACCTGAATCTGACCTCTTAGGAGGGGCCTCTTGACTTGCCTCTCCTGGGTAATTCTAGTGCAAAGCTGGAGGTGCTCTCCTAACCCAGGTAGGGCAGGGGCTTCCTTGTGTGCATAATTACACTCCACTTACAAAGAGAACATGAAGAAATACAGATACATCTTGGTTTGGATGTGCAGTATGTCTCTAGTTTGTGCCATGAGGAGTTTTTGCACTTAAAGTCTGACAGAGAAAATGTCACCTGCCTGCCGAGGCAGCCGTGCTCCACCAAGGGCTCGTGTCCTGCAGGTGTGAGGCAAAAGTGTCCTTGGGAGCTGAGCTCCTGTGTGGAAGGAACTTGGCTGTGTGCTCTTTGTTTGAAAATGGGTTTGAAGGGGGTTCTTTTCTTAGGTATTGCTTTTAAGCACTGCCATTAATAGCTTGAGTGTTGCTGAGGGTTTAGGGGGTGATGGAGGCTACCTGGAGGCCCAGTAGAAGAGGAGTTGGTGCCCTATGGGCTCTGGTGGGAACCTGTGCTCCTTGGTACTTACCAGGCTGGCAGGCTTCTCTCAGCTCTGCCAGCCCTGAAGACTGGACTGTCAGCAAAGCAATTCATTATTAAAGGACATTAAAAACTCCAGAAATAATAGAGCTAACAAGAAAAGATGAGCCTAAACAATGGGTTGCCAGTCCTCTGAGGAGTCAGGACTTGAAGTGCACAGGTTGCTATAGGAAGACTGAATTGATGCCATTTAATGATACCTTCTTCTCCTTTAGCAGGTAACTTGGCTCTGGACAGAGAAATGGAGGAAATATCTGATAGATTCACACCACGGAGAGCAACACTTGCTTGGTGAGTGACCTTGGCAGAGGAGGGGTGGTCACTGTCCTCACTGTGGATGCTTTGGGACATTAGTTTTGGTCTCCTTCCTATGGCCTGCCTGCTGCTAAGCTTTCCCTCTGCATCTCTGCTCAGAGTGTTTGGCCCAGCATTAAGAGAATATGTCTGCTCTTAATGGAAATTGTGTTTCTGAGTGACATGGAAGGAGTTTTCCAAACTCTGCTAGTATTTCAGTGCGTGATCTGGAGCAAAACAGGCTGCCCTGCTGCACTTCGATTGATTGCTCCTGAATAAAGTGGACTCTTAATGCCTGTCCACAGGGGCGTTAAGAAATGTAAAAAGTATTTGTAAATTAAAATGCCTGAATGAAAGGCTCTGGTATGTGTAATCATAGAATATCACATTAAGTAGGAAGGCAAATGTCAGGGGAGTTCCTGGCATTCCATGGAGCCTAGCTTGTCTCGCATAAATAGATTTAATAAGCTCTGCTAGAATTGAAGACAGGTTACTTTTAAGCATATTTATTGGAATTTACATAAGTATACATCAAAGAGAAAATAATGCAGGCTCTCAGTTACTTCAGTCTAGTTTTTGATAGCTAATACTTCATCCCTTCCAGCATATCATAAAGTTCCTTTTCATGGTCTCAGAAGAGCATAAGGAATTGAGTGAAAGGAGCTGAGTTGTTACTCTGTGTGATGATCTGGGGGTTCAGGGTAGAGCTCTGTCTGTATTTCATTGCTTTCCTCGTGTTCTTGTTATGCCTAACTCTCCAGAACCCTGAGAAAGACAAATGACAAAGCCCATCAGAACACTGATACATGATTTAGCCTTTCCATCCAGGATTAAGCAGGGCCCTGGTGAAGGCAGAAGAAACTGCTGCTTTGGGAACAGTGATCACTCAGTGGTCAGTGCAGGGCTGACCAACCATCTTGCCCCTTTGGCTATATTTCATGCTCTTGGTGTGTGTGAGAGCAGAAGATGTGTGCTGTGCAATCAAGAGTTACTAATGAGCAGGAGATGAGGTGGGTTCCTGGTGTCCCAGGGAAGCTGGGTGCCAAAGGGACCCTGGAGCACAGGTACCTGCATGAACACTGTCCCCAGCAGCCTCTCCTGCTTGCTGAGTGCTGTGTAGAAAACACTTTCATGTCAGTATTTCTGTCAGAAGAAGAGACATGAGTCTTTCTCTCATTGTAAATGTCCAGAGGCCAATAATTTAATCTTCCTGTGCTAATTCCCCAGCTAATAAAATGGAGCTGCTCACCCTGCTCCCCTCCACTTACACAAAGCTTTTTCCCTGCCGACAGTGAGTGTTATGCTCCAAGAACCAGCCCTTAACACAGCCAGCTTGTACATCTTGGGTGACCTGGTCTCATCCAAAAAGCCAAGAAGAGCCCTTGGCAATCACAGCTGGAACTCAGAGGCCAGTCTGTGGTCAGAAACAAGAGCGTGTTTTGTTCATACACAGCCAACGCTGCCAGCTGTTTCCACACTTTAGCAAGTGTTTCCTATTCAAACAGAAAATGGTTGATGGGAACTGAACCAGATACAGCCATTCCAGCTAATAGAAAAGAGTTACACCCACGGAGAAGGTGAAAAAGATGTTAGAAGTCTCCAATGCAGTGTTTACCAAATTACCAGATGTTTGGAATCCCTTAAGTCCTCTAACAGGCCTTTGCAAGGCAATGTTACTCTTGAGTATCATGGCTCTCCTGAAACAGCATTAAAATGAACTAATTTTAGCCTTGAATTATGATAATTTTTTTCTCTAACAGAAGGTGTCCCTGAGGACATGAGGGTAGATTTTTATTTCCAAAACGTTGCCTTTGTATATTTTAAACGGATCATCTGGATGAAGTCCTAATGGCTGGTTCAGACTGTCTGATTTATAGCAACAGATGTTCACCTTTGTAAATGGGGAGATTCTTGGAGATACAGAACGCATTTATGAACCTGATATTCCACACCAAGGTCAGGTTTTCTTGCCTCATTTTTGTACAGGTGTAAATCCAGATAGGCTCCTGTGAAGTCAATGAAATTGTTCCATGAAAGGCACAAAAATCAGAGCTGCAGGAAATGGCAGAGGAGTTATTTCTTTCTCCAGTGGACTGAATTTTAGAACCTGTGGCAATTGGAGGTGATTAAGGTTGAGAAATGTGCCTAAGGAGCCAATAGGGTGCTCCTGCTGAGTGATTGGGAAAAATGTGGATTCTTGCATGACGCCTGGGGAGCCATTTCTTCATATGGCAAAAAAAGATGGCAATCAAAGAGCCCAAAATTAGGAAGTAAAAAAATGAAAGAATAATGAGAAGGGGAGATACCTTAGACCTTTTAAGTATTTAATCCCTATATTTCAAAAGGTAGGATTCCTACTGCTGAAACTTCCTGCAAAAATTTCTTTGATTTTCAATGTTGAAGTCTGGAAAAAATAATTGACCACACTGAGTCAAAAAAAAAAAAATTAAAACAGCTTTCAGACAGCTGTATCAATATATTTTTTACATCTTCAGATATTTTTATTATTTTATCTACACTTTGCCAGAAAAAAAGCTTCAGAATTTCCCATGACATTTTCGTGTTTTGACTGAGCAGCTACTTTTGGGTTTTGCTTGAAAATTTGCAACTTTTTGTAAAAGAATAGAAGTTCCTTCAGATATTGTAGATGCTCCAGCTCTAGCTTATCTTTGGGGACTTATGCTTTTTTAGGTGCTGCTGGAGCAATAGTATCCAAATGAACAATCAAGGCTATATAACTTTATTATTACCAAACCTGCTGTATTTCACACATTCACACTCTCTTCACCTCCAGCTACTCAATCCATCTCTGTGTCTCCATATAATACTCTTAGAGCTGAGCTGTTGATGCCAGCTCTGATTTAAAATGCCACGATGATTAAGTGTCCTCCATAATCCACTAAATGGAATAAATAACATTATTAATTCAGTATGCAATTGTCTGGCTTACAACACTGAGCTTAATATTTAATACAGCGTAATGGACCTGATTTCCAGCTACTAGATGCCTTCCCTTAACTTGCCTCTCCAGTCATCACTATTTGCTTAAAATATTGTTTCAGCTGAAGTGCAGCAGGAAAATTCCTCAGTAAAACTGAGGCAGAAATGAGACATGAGGAACTGCTTTGTGCTCCTGGGGGAGGCTCCAGCCCTGTCAGGAGTACAGGCGTGGGCTGTGTTGATGTCATGTCAAAATTGTGGTACCCCAGCCTTGCTCCTGAGTGCACACAAAGTGTTGTTTCCCATTTGGATCATGGTGGCCACGTGGTCCTGGAGGAGAAACAAGAACTAAAGGTGCCTGAGCTCCACTGACATTAGTGTGGGTCCCAAAGGATCTGCTAGAGGTAGTGCTGCTCCTTTGGATGGATATTTTTCTGGCAGAGTTATAATGTGCAATCAAAAAAATGGAGTTAAATCAAAGACCCTGCGCTCTTCCCAAAATAAAATCAATGGGAAGAATTCACCCTGGTATCTTTTAAGCAGTCTGGATACAAAGCAAATTGTTCGGAGCTGGATACTGCCTGCCAAAACCTGCAGCTTTATTCATCTGAAATATTCCAGCGTAGGAAAAGGCAGTTCAGGACTATTCTCTGCTTTGTCTGGTTTAGATCTCAAACTCCCAAGGGCAGGAGCTGCCTTGCAGTGCCTGACACTGGGACCTTAATGCTGCTCCAGCTCATCCAGTACAGGGATAATGAAGTGAGCTCCTTGCAGTAATTTGGTTTTGCTCTGTAGGCCTGGGCAATAAGCAGCCATTTTAAGACCTCAGAGATTTGGCTTCCAGAATACCTGATGATGGAGTTTTATAGCCAGTTTTACTGCTGCTGAGTTGTTGTTAGCAGAGAACTAATCTGAATGCATAATACGTGGAAAACACCGTTTATATCACCTGGCAAATGTATGCTTCAGCTTCTCATCCAATCCAGAGCTAGAAACAGGATGATTTGCAGGATCTCCATGGTCCATCACAAGAAATTCTTTGGAAAGGTTCAAAATTCCATCTAAAATCAGAGTGGAGGGGTTTTTAAATGCCAGGGTTTGGGGTTTTTTTCTGAGTTGACCTGGATTTGCACAGAACTAGCAATGCAAAGGCAAAAACCAGCTGAAAGTGTAACTGGGAAGAGAACAGAGAAAGGGGATTCTTTTTTTTCTCAAGGGGATTTTTTTTTTCCTTGAAAACAGGCAAGGAATTAGATATGGTTGCTTCAAATATCTAATGAACAAAGGAGGAAAGCATGAACCTGGGAGCAGGCAAGACAGCCAGGTCAAGTGTCTGCTGGCATTAATATGATCCAAACCACCGGGCCTATCACAAAAATTATTTTGCTGCTGGTTATTCTGGGACCAGGCTCTGATGTGAGAATTCTCCTTTGTCAAAACATGCCCGAACTGACTTTCACTGCTGGACATCCATGTCTTTGCTCTCAGTGCAAATTTATTCTTAACAAGGTTCCACTGGAGCTTTGTTCTTTGATAAAGGTATTTTAAATATCTTAGGTAGGGTCCTCTATGCAGGGAAAGGAAATTTGAGATGTTTAGTTCTTCCATATTTTCTTGTATTTGTCACAGAAGGTGCCAGAGAGCTGGAAGTTTGGTACCAGGAGCCTGATCCAACCTGAACTCCTAGAAAATTCTGTAACTTCAGTAGGATTTTTTATGGAGGATCCCTGGTTGGAACACTCAGCTGCTTCAGATTAGCCCTTGGCTGGAATGTAAATACTCAGAGAAGTTGCAAGGAAGATGTAAGGGCCACTTCCTTGGAACACCTTTTCCCTCTCTGCTTAAGGATTTCTAAACATACAACACAGTGCCCTAATTGCTTACAAATTATTGGGTTACCACAAATGCTTGCACTGGAGGTGTCAGGAGATGCTGGTGGCTTTTCCTTGTTATGATAACAAAGTGCATGTTCACAGCCACAACCTCTCCATAAAGGGACATAACACTTGGAAAACTCTTACATTTCTAGTTGTGCCAGACACTCTGGGTTTTGCTGCTGTATCACCATGTATCTTAACAGTGTCATTCTCTCAGAAATAGCTTTATACTGCTGATCTCTAACCAGCAAGGTAACCCTGCTCTGCAGCCAGCACTAAGGGGTACAGAAATCCATCAGGATTTCAATCCAGGGCATACCTGGGAAACATGAGCATGATGCAGTGTTCCTTGTGCCTAGCTTGTTCCTTGTACAGCCACACTGAACTCTGTTAAAAAATATTATCCATCATTACCAGCAGCTTTCCTCTGCTCTTCTCATGTGCCCCCTCCATTGCTGTCTGTGTTTATAGCCCCAAAATGCAGCCAAGTGCCAGAATTGTTCCAGAAGTACAATGTGTTCATGCATTGCTTTGGATGAGAGATGGTAGAGTGGTGCCACTATTTTTCCAAGTATTGAGAACTTTTCAGCAAGCTCTGTCTGGTCGCTGTGGTGAGGTCAAAGCATTGGCAAAGACAAACTCAAAGATGTCTTGCACCATTTCTCAATGTCTGTGGTTGGTTGGTTGCCTTTTAAAGTGTCAGCTCTTCCTGCAGAATGGAAACAAGGTTTTGTCTAGGAAACATCCAAATGCCTTTTCTTTTTGGCCCTTGGGAAACCTTTTGAAATCTTCCAGATGAAAAACAGAAAACTCCCCAGGCTTGAGTATGTGTATTTGTTGGCACTTCACAACTGCTGAGGGCTAAAAAGCACAAGGAAGTGCAGGGATCTGTGCTGGTGGGGTGCAATGGTAGATGAAGATGCAGCAGTGTCTTGCTTTCAGCCCTCTCCTACTGCCCTCCAAAAGCAGCTCAATGGCAAATTTGTCTTCCAAGCCACAAATGAGAAAATGCAGTGCTTCATGTTTCCTGTACTTTACAGTAAGTTTACTGTAGTTGATCAGGTTAATTCATCTTGGCCCTGCTTCTTAGAATGCTCCCTGGTATATATTCTCAGAGGAAAAGCCACCTGTTTCTCCAATCTGCTGCAATATCTACATTTCAAAGAGGGGAATCTTGTATAGAGTCCTGCTCCTGTTCTGAATTGCCTCCATGTATTGGGATGACAGTTCTGCCACATCCCAATCAGTCTTTTATAGGTGCAGAAATGAAAAGAAAGTCCCTGGAGTGGCAATTTGGTGAGGGCTCTTCTACCATTAGGGCTGCATTTTAGGGCATTTCTACACTGCTTTTGTCAGCAGTCACACTGAAAGCTCAGCAAGGGAAAATCCCAGGCCAGCTGGACTGAAGGAGCTTTTTGTTCCTGCAGGGCTGAGGGAAGCAGTGGATGAACTGGATCTGGGTTTGAGCTTTAAAGATTTCCCCACATAATAAAAGCTTTCAGGTCTGCTTCACCAATTGCTCCTAATACATCCTGGCTTGGTTCTTTTGAAGGGCAGCAAGAGCAAGTAACTTTGGGTGTCTCTTGGAGCATCTCTAGGATACCTGGGGCTCCTTATCTCCATGAAAGCAGTAGGTTGTCTGCTTAACAACCTGTACATGTGACACGGCAGTCATGTGGCCTGTGGCACTGCTGGGTTCTTTTATGAGCCACAGGAATGAAGAGCTCTGTGCCATGCAGGGCACTGGAGTCCAGTTGGTTGTGTCAGCAGCCTATCTCAAACAAAGCCAGAACAGATGACATTCCAGTGGAAACTCCTTTAGAAGGAAATACTTCAGATTCCAGATGTTTGAGATTTTTCTGCATATTTGTAAAGTTAAAATGTTCCTGTAGGACTTGGTTAGCATAATTATCCATGCAAAGTTTTTGCTTTTAAGCTGTACTCAATTTTTTGTGAATGCTGGTTGCTGTCCACACTGCAGCCTGGAAGTCCTTGCTGGTGACAGGAGAAACTGAATTTGCAATGATTGAGTCTTGCAATGTGCTTGTAGCAGTTTAAATGATTTGTGTACTCCCATTAACCAAGTGACAGAGCCAGTATTTCTCTTCCCCCACCTTCCATTTCAATCATGGCTTATTTCAGGGGAAAACTTGCTTGTTTTGTCCCTGAGAAGGCTGGGGAAAAGGGTTTGTGTTTCTGCTTGCTTAATTGGGAAAAGGGATTTTATGTGGCTGCCTGCACTTGCTGCCCTTATTACACGAATTATTCCTCTATAGATTTGAGAGCAGTGAGTCATAAGACACAGCAGACTTCCCTGGAGAGGCAGATGCAGACAGCCTTATCCAGAGCATCAGCTGTGCCTTTCTTCTCTTTTCACAGACAAAGCAAAGGCCCACGGGGGCATCCTGCCTCTCTGCAAGCACGGAGCTTTGTCTTCTAGGATCAGCTACCTAAAGACATATCTGTTTTTCAATCTGTTTGGATGAGATTTTATTTCTTTCTGCAGTCCCTGCCCATTTCTGCCTTAAAACCATCACTGTTAGCGCACTGCATGACTTAAAACTTTACTGTCCATTTCAGGAGATACTTAATTGTGTCCTTATCCTCTGCCTGTCTAAAGTACCAAATCTCAGCTTCTCCATGTGGTTGCTTTGGTAGGTGCTGTGACTTTGGCCTAGTGGTCTTTCAAGAGGTGCACAGCTCACAGTCTGAGGGCTGGAGAAATTTGAGCAGTATCAGAAGTCAGATATTCTTTCTCTTGGCTTAGCACATTTTCCAGTTCTCCCTGCCCACAGACCCAGAGCATCAGCACAAACATCTCAGTAAATCCCATTCCTTGCACAGCATTTCAAAAGTGCCCTTAATGCCACGGGAAATTGGCTCTGCATGTGTCCAGAAGGGGATGGTTCTGGCTGGATCACACATTCAGCCCCTGGCTTTGCTCATTTGCACCAGCTTCTGCACACATTGATGGGCTTGAAAAGCTCCCCAGTCCCCCAGTGCCCTTCTCCTGTGCTGGGCAGACAGGAGGATCAGGAGAGGCTGTTCCTTTGAGGGGGAGAGCTGGAGTGCAAAATGAGCAGCCCACAGCCCCCGACTGGCAGTACTTCATTCAGGAACACTTCTCTCTCCACAGGGGCTGGTCTGCTCTCTTTATCCACCCCCTGACATGATCCTATATCCAGGCACTTAAGAAAAAGAAAAAAGCAGCAAAACTGAAAGCTGCTATTTTTAAACTCTGCCCTTGGCTCTTTGCAGCACTCTGCTTTCCTCCCTGTGATTCAGTGTTCTTTTGAAAACTAGGCACCAGGGCCCTGTGGTTTCCTGGTACTTGGAACACAAAATCTCCTAATTCTTCTCTCACAGCAAGCTTCAGAGGCCAGGGAGTGATTGATATTTTCTATCGCTTCATTAATAGTCACGGCACAGTAGTTTCCTAATCTGTTTTTGCACTGCTTTTTATTTTGAGTAATTTGTCTTTCAAATTTCCTCAGCCCTCCATGTCACACAAAGCAACTGCTGTTTGCTCCCCTCCTGCCTTTTAACTGCTGGGTTGAGACCTTCAGGAGCTGGGGAGTTGTGGGTCCTTCCTCAAGGAGCTTCCCCGTGTTTGTTTTAATAAGATTGGCAAATAATCCTGAGGGTATGTCCCAGAGTGATCAAAATCCCTGGGAAAGGAGAATTCAGCCCAGTTCCTCAGAGTCTCTGTTCACTCCCATCACTGTGCACAGTGAGAAAGTTTGTGCCATAATCCATTTTCCCAGTTTCATGGCCAACCTTGGATCTCCCCTCCTTCAAACTGAACCTACTTTGGAGTCCTGTGTTTGGCAACCAGCATGGAGAATCTGTAGTGTCTGAACTGTTTTTCTGTACTTCTTACATACCTCCACCAGTCAATTCTAGTCCAAGGAATTCCAAGTTCAAAACCTGGATATTAGACCTACTTCTGTGGTGAATAAGGTGCTCAGGGCACAGGAACTAAACAAATCCCTGGCAGAGAAAGGAAAACCTGGGATATCTCCTGCTGACCATGACCACATCACCACATCTTCAGGGATAAATCTATACTGGATAAAAGCAGAAAATGCAGTGGGACCCATTTGCAAGGGGCTTGGGCATCCACAGAGGAGATGGAGGAAAACAGAATGGGGCCAGTTGTTGTGAGCCAGCTCCTCCCTGCCACACTGCCTTGTAAACACCTGGAAGCTTTACCTGTACACGAGCTGCTGTCCCAGACTGAACAATGCTCTGTGCAGCTGGGGCTCTCTGGCATGACTGCAGTAATCATGAACTCGCTGTAAACTGCTTTTTCATTCAGCCCAACTTGCAAAAAGGCAGACAGGCTGTAGTCTAAACACCCCAAGAGTCTGTATTTGCTTTGTTCCAGCACACTCTGCTCTGCTGTGATTTAAAACAATGTGTCTTTGTGCTTATCTTCTGGGCTTGGCAAGACAGGATTTACCTCTGAGTTTTTGTCTCAACAGGAGAAATTGCTGTCTAACAGATCCTTTGTGGACTTCCGACCAAAACCATCCAGTGCAACATATGGTAAGTCGTTCAATGTTTTATAAACTCAGACCCTCAACTACAGCTGTTTATGGTGAAAACTGGCATATCAATAGTTTCTTTTTGGTTACAAGGGTAATGAATTCTGGCTTATGTTTTTATGACATCTCAGTTTGGGTTTCTCCAGACCTTCCTTTTAGATTATAATGCCTTTGACTTTACATTTGTTCCTTCTGGTGCCTGCCACAGCAGCTTAGCACTGTGGTGTGTCAGCAAAGGAAGAATCTCAGCCACAGTCCCCTTGCTCCAAAACACACAGGCCTTATTACTTCTGTTAAAGGGGAAGGTTTGTGCCCTGATGTGACATGTGGCAACAGCATGTGAGGCTTTGGATGGTCCTGTTACTGCACTGATGTATCCATTCTTAGTCATGTCCTCCTCTGATGCAAGAAAGGGGTGAAACAGTGGATAAATGACTATGGCTTGTGAGGTGGCTTTAAGTTCTCTTGGTCTAGCCATCAGCACTTGAGTGATGCCTGCAGTGGAGAATATTGGGATTTATTGCAGCCTCAGCACGTGGGAGGGATACACTGTGCAGTGGTGGAGAGAAGCTGTGCTGGCAACCTCTGGGCTAGTGCAGAGAGCAGGACTGGGTCTGCTGCACCAGCACATTTCTATCATGCAGCCCTGCAGCTTTCAGCCTGTGATGTTGCTCTGTGGTTGTAGGGCACTTGTATGCCCTAATTCCAGCAGAGAATTAGGAGATGGTCAGAACTCTGCAGTGCTCAGAGTTGGGAAAAGGGGCATATTCTGGCATGGAGTTGCTGTTAACCCATGGCCTTCATGCTTCCTGTTGGATTTACTGCTTTGCACTTGGGATAAACCCCTCCCCCCTAACTGGCAGATTCCTGCATTTCTGAGTTCTGCCTAGTAGCAGAATTGGACTGAGCAAAATACCACAGGAAGGACAATGCTGAAAGAAGTATTTATTAACTCTGTTACCAGATGCAGAATGGTAGGCAGCATATCCAGCCCAGACACATCTAACCAAATTTAACTGAAGGTCATGAATCAGCAGAGGTTTTCTGACTACATGCCCAACAGATGTGCTCTTGCCTGACCGTATTCTATCTCAAATGTACATGTTGCTTTACTGAACTCAGCATTTTTCTCTTCCGGTCACCCCTGTTGAAATTCAGTGAGGTGCTAAGAAGCCAAGAGTTTCAAAGAGAATGAGGAGTTTTTAAAGTTTCAACTTGGGAAAGTTTGAATCTTTTCAGCAAGTATTTTCCACCTGAAATTTTGTGTCTTGCAATATCTGGGGATGGTTCTGCAAGTCACCTTGGACATGCAGCAGTGAAGTCTTTGGTCCAAAGTCTCCTGGAAGTGTGTGGCAGTTTGCCCAAGAACAGGGATGGGCAGTTTCTCTCTCTTTCAATTTCAAAAGCTAGCAAAACCAACATGACAAGTTAAAGAACATGTCACATCCCACTGCTCTCTGTGCATGCTTATCCTTAATGATGTGCTTTTAAGGATCTTGGATAAGAACCAAAAGGAAAGCTTTGAAAACTCGCTCATACAGAATAATTGTATTTAACCTATGCTGTCAGTTCACACCGTATCATCTTCAAGAATAATAAATAAGCAGTCAGCATTCTTACAGTAACCTCTCACTGTTCAGTACCAGGAGGTGAGGGGACATGTGCCTCCCCAGACATCAGGTGGGCCCTGGGGGTGGTGGGAGTGCTTCGTTTGGGTTTTACACTTGACGGTAGCAGTGGGGGGATGAAGTTAAAATGCAATCATTCTGAGTCAAACAGTAAGGCCTAGGAAAACAGATGTGGGATGTGTGCCATGAGCCAAGATCAACTTCACAAAACTCAAAAGATTATTTCTACAAAAACTGGAGGGGGGGTGGAATTATCCAGTCAGGGTTGTGATGGATGGGGGCACGGAAATAGTTCAGGAAAGTCAAACAACAGAACCTGCAGCACAAAAATGTTAACTTCATGGTGTTGTTATTTTGTCATAGGTAGGAAATTCTTTCAATAGGATATGAAGGGTATTAATTAGTATCTTCCTCTGACATAAAATGGGGGAACAGAAGCTTTTATTTCTCTGAACTGCTTCTGCACTATCTCAAGAGCAAAACTGCCTTCCTCTTTAAAATCCTGAGCATATAGGGGTAATCAGAGTACAACACTTTGAGACCACTCAGCTCACCCCAAGTATTACAAACCAGCTGGGCACTAGATTGTATTTTTACCTGTTCTGCTTCTGGCCTGGCTTCTTCACCCAGGTTGTCTCTTATGGTGCTGCTCTGCATCAGCTGTCTCACTGTACTGGGTCTTACAGCTCTGGAAGAGTGGCCATGGAGACAAAGCACTTCCCAGCTCAGCTGTGAGCACAATTCTGGCTGCTGCATCTTGTCCATGGTGAGAGGAGGAGAGATCCCTGTGCATCTCTAAGCCCTATGCTCCTGGGGCTCCAGGCAAGAGGCTCAGAATGAGTTTTGTTTGCTGTCTGGGAGCTCTTACCCTGCAGCCTAGAAATCCTTTGGACTTAACTGCAGGCTGTAAAACAGGCTGGGGAGACACTGGCTTCTAGCTGCTTGTCTCCAGAGGAAACCACTGTTCATACAGTCCTAGCCTCTAGCTCTTAGGATGAAATTCCCCTTCCATGCCAGAAAAGCAGCAGCTCCAGCCTACAGAAAGCTCATTTGCCATGGTTCTGCTGGGGGCTTATTTTCCTCCACAGTAGCACCAGTGTCTGGCTGGAAACCATGGCAGATGAGGCTCTCAGGAAAACCCCTCATCCCTCACCAGAATGCAAGACAAAAGAGCTGCATCTCTAATGGGCAGGCTCATATCTCCCTCTGAGGAGAACCATTACAAAAATATTTCCCAGATATTTGGCTGGGCATTTCACAAAACTATCCAGTTTCATGATGCTAATTTTCCCATTGTCTAGACAGTTGCAAATCCAGACAGCATTATCAGTGTGAACCTACTGCACACACACAGACACACAAAAGCCCATTTTTCTGCCCATGGCTTTTACAGGTATGTTCTTGCTCATGGTGGTCACCTTCTGAATTGCTCCAAAGTGCCTGGACAAATCCCATAGGGATCCCGTTCCTCCTGCAAGGCTGGCTTTTGGTTCAAGCAGCACTGAACTGTGTGGATGCTCTGAAGGTTGAACTGGAAAGGGGACCTAGCGCCTCACTGCCTACCTTTTCCTGCAAGAAAAACAAACTGTGCTCAGGGTTGGACAGTGCTGTGAGCCAGCCTGGACATCCTTCCTTGGGACAATCTGCTGCCACAGTGGTGTTCCAAGGATGAAAGTGTTCTTTTGTGGCTTGCATGCTGGAAATGTTCATGGAAAGATATTCTGGGGCTGTAGGCCCTGCCAGTCTCCTGACAATAAAAAGGTCTGTGGGCATTTGTTCCCTCTGTCTGGCTTGAAATGTTAAGACCTGTGTGGAGGAACAGCACATACTTGCTCTGCACATCAAGGGTGCCAGCCCACACTTGAAGTCAGGCTACAGCACCTTTCCAGACCTTGGCATAATCAGTTCCTGTATTTACAGCTCCTCTGTAATGCCAAGGGGCAAAAACACAGCAGCAGGAGCTGTATTTACAAATAACTTCTGAATGAAGATGCTTAGCCAGCAGCAGCATTTCCTGTTGTTTCTCTTATCTAACTTGCTAAATTCTTCACCTTCTTCCCAGGGTTTCTTTCCATATGTGCATGGTTTTCCTGGCCCATGAAGTGGGGTAGCCCCTGCCTGCTGAGCTGTACTGGGCTCTGACCACGTTTCTGTGGAAGGCCCATGTGAAATATGAAGGGCTTGCCTTGCAGCACCCTTCCAGCTTTTTTGGAAGGTACAGGGACTCACCCTGTGTTTGTGGAATGTGAATCTTGCCAAGCAGCTCTTGACTGTCAGTGTCTGAACAGCAGTGACCTTGGTCTTTCCCTGGTGAGGGCTCCACCCTGCTTGGATCATTTGTTTCCAGGAGCCACTACTGGCTCCTAAAGGTGAACAAAAGGGAAGGAACTAAATATTGTGGAAAGTAACCACAACGTGGTGGTTTTATCTTCTGACTCAGAGGTGTCTGTTACCAGAGCCTGGGAGGTGCAGGCAGAGAGAACCCAGTGGGATCTGAGCAGTGCTGAGATAATGTTCCAGACAGCCAGTCCATGCAGGAGTGGAGGAGGAAGAGGGCAGTTCTAGGTCAAAATCTGTGAGGCTTTGCAGTGAAAGTGTTGGGAAGGGAGGGCTGGAAGAGTTCTTTCTTCCTCCAGGATAGCTGTGGTCTGTTCCCCAGCTGAACTCTCACTCTTTGTCTGCTCTAATCCACATCTTCCCTCTGCCAGCTGGGTTTGTTTTGCAAATTCAAATCTGATCTCCTTCGTTTGTCCTGTGTGTCTTGCTCAGTTTTCACTTTGTCCAAGTTTCCACCATATACAGTTTAGAGCAAAGCATCCTACTTGCCCCTTTGTGACTGAAAAGGGAAAGTTTTGTGGCTCTAATAATAGCAGAAATTTTCTAGTCCAAAATATTTTGCAGAAGGCTGGCTACATCAGCAGCTTTACTACTGCAACTCTCATTGTGACATTTGACTTATTGAAAACTGAAAGATTCAGCCTCATTTAAGTTTTATGTCCACGCAACACACCCAGCTCTAGGGCAGTGACCAGAACAATGTTAGCATGAACAGAGAGGGTGTTTCTGAACCTCTGTTCCAGAGCAAAACCCAAGAACTTGGTTGGATTTTTAGATTTGAAATGCCCTTTCGTATTTTGAGCTGCCTGGAAAATGCAGGTAATTGATCATTCTCCCCCATTCTGAATGAAGTGATGAGAGCAGACATCTACTTAAATTTGGAACAAGTCTGCAGATGAGTCTCTGACAGACTTTACTTGAAACCACACTAACATCACTCTGCACATATCAGGCCCTGGGATTTGTGGGGTTGTCCTGCTCTGCCACAGCCCTCTGGCACACTCTAGAGTAAGTCACTGGCTTCAGAGGAGTGAGAGGGAGTTATTTACCCAACACTGACTGCATTGGAAGGATGTGAGCTCAAAAAGTGTTTGAGTAACAGGTGGCCAACAAAGGTCACCAGAAAGACAGGTCCAAAGGCAAAGCTTTTTTAACAGGTGTTCACAACCATTGTTGAAAGAGACTGTAGTGACTTTTCTAAGGCTATGATATCCCTGAGGAAAACCCCCTTTTGGCAGCAGCCTGGCCTTATGCTTCCCATCAATTGTGGCTTTGTCTCTTCTGAAGCCCCCTGCTGCCAATGAGCAAACAACTGGCTGAGACAAGATGTATGGAAAATATTGCCTGAGCTGGAGAAGTAATGGCAAATCCCATGCCAGGAGGAATAATAAAAAGGAGATCATTGATACGACTGTGCTAGTCTCAATAGGTTTTCCACCAGGCATGTGGGAGCACCTATAAAGGAGGCATTGTCTGTACTGTCACTGAAGGGAAACAGGAGAAATGAGCTGGAGCAGGTGAGGGAAGGGTGGGTGTGCCTGGTGAGCAAAATTGATCAGTATCAGCAGAATGGGGAAGGAGTGGCTGTGAATGCTGAGGATCAAAAGGTGTCCATCGGGCTGTTGCTCATTAGCCAGACCCCTGCTCTCAATCCTCGGTGATAGGCTGGGACTTGAACTGCAGGTTTAAGTCCAGTGGCTTCAGTGCATCTTGGCTAGAGCCCCCCTGCATGGATGCAGACTTTGCATCTGCAAATGGTGCAGGTTTATCAACGTGCAGGATCTGTGCCGTGGTGATAGCAGGGCCTGGGCACGTGGAGATTTTAAGGTCACTGCACCAACTGGATGTGTTTGTTTCTAACAGGAATGCAGAGTTAGGCCTGTGTTTGAGTGCTGTTGCAAATGTCATCCCTGCAAATGATACAATGCAGAAGAGATTCCTTGAGGGTAGAGTATTGCACTCCCTCCCCAGGATCTTCCCGTGACACTCTTCTACTGGGCAAGAAGCAGGGCAGCTTCAATGAATATGGGTGTTGGTTTTTTCTAGGAACTTCACAGAAACCTCTTCTGAAACCCCAATTACAATCTCAACCTGATTAAAAGGCATGGGGAAGGGTGTATCTCACCAATAAAGACACCCTAAGGCTCTGAACATTTGCAGACAGGAGCACCTCTTCTCCAGCCTCTCTCCCTTTGCTTCCTTGGCTGCAGATAACAAGTGCTTTGGTTCCAGTTTGCCTGATTCTTGGAAACCTGAGGCAGACAGCAGCCTGCTCTTTCAACATGCTGTAGAAAAAAATTAAAGGTGTGTGGGAGGGAGGAGGAGGAGAACTATTTCCTGCAGTGAAACTCGATCCTTTTCAACTTAAAAATAGGAGGAAAACAAATTCCTGTGGGACCTTCTATAAAAGGGTTTGATGGTTGCCTACTCTCAGCCCCACCTCCCAGAGCTCCCCATTTGTCTGATGCCTTGGAAGGAGCCCTCCTGAGCACAAAGCCAGATCTGTGACTGCAGCCCTGCTGCTGGGGGCAGCAGCTCTGCTCCACGGTGGGGGTCATCTGCAGGGGAGTGTAATGCCCTGTGACAGGTAGCAAAGCCCAGGATTAAGTGTTCTTTGTGTGGACCTACCATGCAAACAGCTTTTCCTGGGCCTCTTTTTCTTGCTGTAAATTTTGTCCAGACCACTATAAAGGTGCAAGGAACTGCTGAGCATTTTTGCAGGCTGTGTCAAGCCAGGAGCCCCCAGGAGGGATCACAGAAACAGCAGCCAAGCCCCCGTCTGTGCTTGCATCCCCTCGTGGTGGCCCTGGGAGCTGTAAGCCTCTGTGCATGGCACCTGGAGGAGAGGAAGCTCTGGGCACAGCTTATCCAGGCTTGATTGCCTGATCAGAATCCAGCTCCTTGCAGCCACAGCCATGTCCCTGCTCATCCCTGCTGCTGGATGTCTGCTCTCCTCTTCCTCCCCACCCATCCTGTCACTCCTTCCTGCATCACCACCTGATTCCAGGGCTGAGTGGCAGTGCCACAGACCCCAACAAAGCAGCCTGTCCCCCCTGTGCTCTCCCCTGCCAGTCCTGCTCCTTCTTTTGCTTCACTTTCTCAGTCTTGCTCTCCTCTCCCTTCTACATCCTCCCTCCTTCAGCACTCTGCACTGGCAGGGTAGGGCTGAAGGCAGCTAGAGAGGCAGGTTTTCTGGAAACTCCTGTTCCTCTCTAGGGAAGAGAAAATTAAGCTTTAGGAGGCAGAAGAGATAGCCAGGAAGTCTCAACATCATTGGCAATGGCAGCCCCACCAAGAATGCTGCTGCAGTTCTCCTGCCCCAGGGGTGCTGTTGGACCTGACATGGCCTGGCCCCATGACAGGCAGTGATCAGAGCTGTGCCATCCTCTGCTTCATCATCTGCCCATGCTGCTACCCTGAGTCACTTCAGCTCTTGGCTGCAGTCCCTGCTGGAAGAGGGAAGGCTCCCAACAGGAGTGATTCACCATGCCTCACCAGCTGCCTTTCATCTGCTTCCAGCCACATCACCTCGGGGCTGGAGCACTGGAGCTGTTCTGCTCCAGTGCTTTCCCATGGCCTCGCTGCAGAGCTGCTGTTCTCCTCCCTGACCTCCTTTAGACCTCCCAGGTTTGTGCTGTTAATGCATTCCTGTGATTCCTGCCTCCTTAGTCAGTAACAAGCCAGTTCTGGTGCAGGTCTTGGGGCTGTGCTGTCCATGGGGGTGCAGAGCCTGCCTGGAGCAGGACTGTGCCTCTCTGAGCTCAGAACCACCCTCAGTCCTCCTGTGAGCTCTGGAGCACAGGAGCTGTTAAAGCCATCCCACTGGAGCCAATTAATGTGACTAGGTACTTTCCAAAAAGCCAAGGGGTTTTAGGCTATGGGCTCAGGCCAGTTTGTGCTCTGGGTAACCACATTATGCCTCACTGTGCCTCAAATCAGCCATGAGCTAAGGCAGTGTACTGTGTGTGTCCAGCAGCACAGGCACTCACCACAGCTCAGCTGACCAGCAGTAATTAATTAAGCCTCTGTAACTCAGTCACTGCAATCATCTCTCCAGCCTTAACAGAGCCAAATACATTCCCGCTGTGATGTCACAAGAGTACCAAATTCATCTTTTAAAAAAAAAAAAAGTCATATCATTGCTCATCCCTCATAAATCTGCAGCTCTTTGTCATTAGCCAGACCAGCAACCTCTCCTTCAAAGGCTGTTTCCATCTCTTTAGCCCAGAGTTGTACCTACTTAAGGAAAACAGGTGGCTTAGATGAGTGCAAACTTCTCTCTGGTACAGACATGAGATCAAATGACTTGGATTATGATTGCTCAACAAGTAATTACCCTTCAGCTGAAGCAACCTCACCATTGAGTACATGCTTATAACTTGCCCAGCTCCTTCTCTGAGCTTGCACAATGTGGTTGCCTTAGTAAGAGTCTGATGCTTGCTGAGCTAATCCAAACCAGCCAAGGCTCTGGAGCCTGTCACTCCTGGACAGTCTGATGTGTTACTTGTACTGCAGCTTCTTCCTTCCTCTGCATCCAAAAAGTCAATTTTCCTCTTGCAGATGCTTTAACTGTTTTGCCCTGGCATGAGCACAGCCCCTTTAACCAGCTCTTTATCACCCTGAGAAACAGCTTTTTCTGTAGCACCTAGGCACCTACACCCCTAGCATCAGCTTGGTGTGCCACTTGAGCTCACCAACCAGTGGTTTTCGAACTATCTTTAATTAAACACCCATAAATTTGTCTGTAGAATGCCCCATGTGGATGTGTCACAATAAACCCTGAAGAAGGGAAACAGTCCCTTTGATGGAGGAAGCAAGCACGCTTCAAGGTAGGCTGTCATCCAAATGTGTTGGGTTTGCTGAATTTTTCTTTTCTTTCTAGCTGGTGTGGAAGAAAAGAGAGGATAGTTTCCAACAGGGAGGATAAAACAGTACAAATTAAATCCATTCTCTGGCCAGTGTAACAATTGTAATTTCCTGCTATTCCTTGGAAGCTGTACAACCCAAAAGGGAGATATTTCAAGACCGGTGTGTCAGGGGTAGAAGCACATGCATCTGGTTATTTTTAATGGCAGTTTTGTCCCTAATTTTCAGTGCTGGCCTTGATGAAATGCCAGCTCTGTTTCATTAACCTTTTGTCAGTATGGCAAAGAATAAAAGATGGCTTCCAACTTTAGCACCTGAGATAAAGCTCCTTTTCCCAAAAAGCCATTAGAGGTCCTTAGCTGTACCAGGCAGAGTTTTGGGTCTAGAATGGAAAGAAAAAGACAAAAAAAAATCTCTGTGAAGGTTTGTGTAACAGAGCCTGTACAAGTCTCATATCTGCAGTCTCCATTACTGTCTGCAATGTGTGTTAGAACCAAGTTGCAATCAAGGTAACCATTTTCCTTTACAAGCCAAGAAAAATAGTGGGTTTATTTTCAGACCATTAGGAATAGTCTCTCAGAACAGCCCTCGTTTCCTTGCTTCATCTGGGCTGCTTAAAAGCAAAAGAAAAGGCACAATTTCACAACCATGGCAGCTGGGAGTTGCACATGGATTAGACCCCAACAAACAAAATCTTCACTGTGGCTTGGAAGTGCTTTCTCAGAGTCCAAGACTTAATCCAACACCACAGCCAAAGGATTAGTGCTCTGGTGGTAGGGCTGGGCAAGAGACAGGATTTTTGTTCTGTGAGGGTGGGAAGAAGGAGGAAACACAAAGTCAGATTTGTTCCAAAGCTCCAGTTTGTCGGGATGTCAGCACTACTGAAGCAGCACAATGCAGCCCCAGCCCTCTCCTCCCTCCATCTGCTGCTCTGTAGGTATGACCAGTTCCTACAGCCACAGTCCCTGCCATGGATGCTACCTCCTCCCTCAGCTTTCTATGGAAACATAATCCATTGCTGTGAGCACTGCTTGAGAGAGAGTCTGAACAATGCCTGCAGCCCAGCTGGTGGCTGTGAGTTAGGGGAAGGCTCTTGGTTGAGCTGTTGCACAATTCAGCACCCAGAGCCGCAACTTCCAAGTGGTGAAAGACAGAGCTGTTTGCTTTCTGGGCTGCAGTTTCAGGAGGTTTGGGTTTAACTTGTCATGTGAGGTCAGGATCACTGCTCTTAACATGTCAGCAGTGAGCTGTGGAGCAGGAAGAGGGGGAACCCTCACCCAAAATTCAGGCAATGCTATAGTACATGTCAGGTATTTGCACAGAAGTCTTGGGGCTGGGAATTTTAGGGGCTGCTGAGAGGGCACAGCAGAAAAAGCTGCTGAGGGCTGCTTTTACTGAAAGCATCTGTTCTCTGCCGGGTTCCTGTCATCTTGTACCACTTGACAAGGAATGGCTCACCCAAGACAGTGCTGGGCTGGCCAAGGGGCTGCCACGTGACTGGGAGCACTGGTTTGCACTGGGACTGGGAGCAGCAGGAACAGGCAGAGCCAGGCCAAAATGACACACCAGGGTCTCTGAAGGCCTGTACTCACCAGCAGCTTTGGGGAGCACCACCACCTTACTGGTGTGGGATGGCTCAGAGGCCACCATGGAGGGACACCTTCATCTGAGGGGAGAGTTTGTACTGTACAAGCACAGGACAGAAAAGGAGGAGCAGTAAGGGAGGGCAGAGATCCCCAAAGCTCGTGCTGGCCAGGATGAGCAGGGGCACAGGCTTGGCACAGTCCTGAGGCAGCCATGCTGTGGAAAGTAGAGCTCTGCCAGGAGTCTCAGTGCTGAGTGGCTGCTCATCAGGCCAGGAGTCCAGATGGCCAAGAGAGAGGGCTTCTCTTTTCAGGCAGTGATTGTGACTCTGCAGGGGACAGAGTGTTTGCTCTGGGCACTTCCAGCACATACAGAGCATTCCAGACAGCACATTCCCCTTGGCACAGTGCTCTGGTTTGGTACCTCCCAGGCTGTGACACTGCAGCACATGTGCCTGCCAGGCCACCAGCTCCAAGTCATCCCAGGAAAGAGCACAGCAGTGAGCTGGGCAGCCTGAACTGTGGGCTGCTCTCACAGCCAGGCAGAGGCCTTGTTAGAAATAAGCCAAGGAAGCAACCCAAAGCAGGGCAAAGTAAATTACATTAAGAATTAAGACTGGGGGTGCTGGTAATGCTGGTTCTCTAAGCAGTGGTACAATCCTAGCTTCAGCTTCTGGCATGTTTCATGTCTAAACAATCCCACCTTCAATGCAAAAAGCAGTGAGGCTCAGCTGCATGCAGATGTCAGGATAGATTGAAAGGAATGGCTTCCATTTAGATGTAGTCACCTCCAGATGGGGCCCTGGGCTGCCCACTGCTTTGCAGAGAAATAAGTAACCAGCCTGGCATCTGCTATGCCAGGTGTGGAATGGAGCCTGGAAAATCCTTGGAGTCCCACCTGCTTGTACCATAGCTCATCCATTTCTTGTGATCTGTCCTGCCACGCTGAAATGGAGACAAGAGCAGAGATGGATACTGAACCATTAGAAAATTCACCAAGTAAAAGCAGTTGGCTGGAAACCTGCTTTCTTGCAAAGCAGAACATTTCTTGTCCATAGTGTTTTGCACATTCAAAGGCAAGGCCAGCACACAAAAGCCAAGGACTAGAGGCCTGTAATTTGCCTTTCCCATCTCTGGGTTACTGGAGTTGAGTGAACATTCTGTAAGTTTCATTATGGTCTCCAGCTGCAAGCCAGGTTCTGCAGGACATCCGCTGCAGGCAGGAATTTGGACAAAGAGAAAAAGAGAGAAGGTCTTGTGCACAGAGCCTGGGACTGGTCTTGGTTTGAGGTTTGAGTGAACCTGGGCCATTTGGGTGGGACCCACTGAAGTTAAGAAGTTCTGTGTGGTTTGGATTCAGATTTTGGCAGAGCTAAGCTCCGGCCTTGATGAGCACATCATGCTCCAGACCCTTCCTGAAGTGACACTGAGCAGTCCAGTGAAGGGATGAGTGCTGAGAGCTCCTGGACACAGGCAGTGAGGGAAGGTCATGGCTGTTGTTCCAAGCTCTCCTTTCCTGTGCTTCTGTCCTGACTGCAGATCTCAGTGCAGGTGGTCATTATTCTCAGTCCTCACAGAGATATGGGCTTTCTTCCCTGCCTCTATGTAAACCAGGGCAGTAAACTTGGAATCTGTCTGGGATGGGATTTAGTCACAGAGGTGGACCTTGGTGTTCCCTTGAAGAAAAAATCCCAAAGCTGCAGCAATAGGATCTCATCTCAACAAGGCATGTTAGGGCAGACAGATTTAACAGTAAACGTGGGCTTATACACACCATGGCAGGAACCCACCAGAGCATTCTTCAGGGCTGAAATGACCAGCTGCAGAAAGCATCCATGTAACAAGGGATGCACATGTGAAGATATGCACATCTTTTTTTGGCTTTGGATAGTCAGGAGGAATGTTTTTCTCATACACTGAGAATAACAAAGAGGATTAATCTCTGGGAAAAAAGAAACGGGGCACTATGTTGAAGTGGGTTTTCATCAGTCTTGTGCTATTGTGTGTGTATCTCGGGTTTACTAATGATTCAAGTGAAAAGTAATCAGGAAAAGTGCTTGGAGAAGGAGATTTTCCTGTATTTATTTTGGATGCATGTCCAGTGGAAAAATATCTTCCCAAGCATTTTGCTTGGCGACGTGGCCTGTTTCATTTGGAGAACAATTGATGGTGATGATGAGTGGTGTTAGATGCGATCGCTGTTCGACAGCTTTTTGACTTGCCTGCAAGTCAAAACAGCAAATTCCATGCGACTGCACATGTGTGCTGAGGAGAGGGTGGGGAGACAGAGGCCTTGGACACCCTGCTAGATGTGTTCACTCCTGTCTGTGCCAAACTCCTCCCCAGGCACCGCCGGCTCGTTAACGCATCCCGTGCTTGCAGCTCCTGCTCATCCCGAGGGGTTTGTTTGCTCTGCAGGTTGATGGGACACCACTGGTGCCCTCAAACCAGTGGGGTTTGTTTTCTCTGCAGGTTGATGGGACATCACTGGTGCCCTCAAACCAGTGGGGTTTGTTTTCTCTGCAGGTTGATGGGATACCTCTGGTCCCATGAAAACAGTGGGGTT
The DNA here is from genome assembly GCF_017590055.1 of Onychostruthus taczanowskii. Lineage (NCBI taxonomy): Eukaryota > Metazoa > Chordata > Aves > Passeriformes > Passeridae > Onychostruthus > Onychostruthus taczanowskii. Next base: position 2,144,906 of record NW_024500572.1, read on the forward strand.
TGTTTTCTCTGCAGGTTGATGGGACACCTCTGGTGCCCTCAAACCAGTGGGGTTTGTTTTCTCTGCAGGTTGATGGGACACCACTGCTGCCCTCAAACCATTGGGGTTTGTTTGCTCTGCAGGTTGATGGGACACCACTGGTGCCCTCAAACCAGTGGGGTTTGTTTTCTCTGCAGGTTGATGGGACACCACTGGTCCCATGAAAACAGTGGGGTTTATTTTCTCTGCAGGTTGATGGGACACCACTGGACTAACAGTGCCCTGGGTGTACTGCAGGGAGAGGTTTCAGCTCTCAGCAGAGAGCCTGCCCATGGCTCTGTGCATGGTGCATTCCATGCCTACAGGAGCTCACTGCTCCTGCTGCCTTTCTGTTCCATGGGGTATATTCTCAGCTGCTGCTGTCCTGTCTTTGTATTCACACCTTCCCAGCTGTAGCCCTGCCCATCCCTCCTCTCCTTCAGCTCCAGAAAGGACAAAGAGACTGACACAAAAAACCATCACTCCCTGAGCTGGCAGCTCAGCAGAGGGGCCACACAGAAGGTTAAATCAGTGAATACCATTTGTCTGGTTTCATTTCTGAAGCAGGAACAGCCGCCTGCCACATTCATTCCTCCTTTTGCCAAGGACGTTTCAGAGCAATGGCCTCTGGTCTCGGTGGCACAAGGGATAAACCCAAAGTAACTCTGCTGAAGTCTCCAGAATTGCTCCCAGGGTAACTGAGAGCAGAGCAGGGGCCCTGAGAGTTTCCTGAGCTTCACAGCCATAGCCTCAAGGCAAATAAAATGAGATTAACCAATTACAATTAAAATGAGAGAGAACTGCTTTTGACAGTAATTTTGAATTTCCCCTAAAACCACTTCCAGCTGTGACCTGTGACTCGTGCAGCGTTTGCCTGAGCTCTGCCCCTGGTTGTTTGTTATAACTGGTGCTTTCAAGGACGCTCAGTCCTGCCTAAGAAGAAGTGAAAAATGGAAGAGGAACTAACACAGGGCATCCCTGCAGTGAGGCCCAGACACAAGAGCACTCCTGGCAAGCAAATCAGAGCAGCCAGGCAGTTTCCAGGGAATTAAGCAGGGTAGTGCTTGCATCAAATTCCTGCAGCCCCACACGGATGTGTTGCTGTCAAGCAGCTGTGAATCCCACCCTGGGAACATCCTGATTTCCACTGGTGTTGAGCAGATCTCTGGGCTCACAAACAAGCTGGCTGTACTTGCCCTTGCAGAGGAGAGCAAGGCTGTGTCTATAAAATAGGAATTATTATCATTGTTCTTATCCAGAGCTACCAGAAGATTTGTTATGCAGCAGTGCCACACAACCAGCTCTCACCTTTGGAGCATCCAATCCTTTCAAACCACTTAATACCCACCCTAAAAGGAGTAGGTGGTTTTGAGTCATTCTTTGGCCTGTGATACCATCCTCTAGCAGAATTTCTCCAGGTGCTGTTCAGAAAACAGCCCTGGAGGAGATTTTGGAGGAATAAAATAACTGGGTGTGGGTTTTCACCCAAATATTATCAGCAGCCTGTGGTCTCCTCTCAGCCAATATGCTGCTGCTTCTTCCCATCAGGAGATTGGAGATTCCCTTTTGAGAGGATCAGAGAACAGCACTTCTGCAAATCTTCTAATTTCCAAACAACCAGCATCACTCACAAGATTCAAGGCTCAGCCTTTTGGGGAAGGATGTTTTTGCCTTTAATTAGAGATCAGGTGTTGCAAACAGAGCTGTTGGGGTGTTTGGTAGGAGATGCCTGCAGGTTTCTGCCTGGGCTGGTGAGTGAGTAACCTCCACTGCCAGCACCATCTCTGTGGCCATGAGCCCTGTATGTGCTGCATTCCTGCCCTTCCAGCATTTCCAAATTCTGCCTGGGAGGAAGCTGTGCCTTGCAGGGGAGTGGATCTTGAACTTTCTCCTTCATGCAGTGCAGCAGGGTTGGTTTCCATGCTGCAAGGGAGACAGGGCTGCAAGAGCAGCAATTTGGGCCCGTGATTAGGAGTGTAAAATTATATATAAAGTTGCTATTTTTTCTCTTCAGGCACAGAAGGTGAGAGGAAGAGTAGACAGAGATAAAGGAGCATCCTCTTAAGGCTGCATTACCTGAGTCAGAGTCTATATTAGATTATTTATACTGATCTGCCAATTTTGAAAGCCCTCCAGGTGCTGTAGCACTCTCCTGTTGAGGTCAGGACCACAGTCACCTTTCTCTGTAATTTCCTTTGTCATTAGTGCTTTTTAAGAAACTACTTATTCTTTAGAGATGAGATCTAAAAGCAATTTTGGAAACAAAACTGCTGTTTGTTACTCCCACACCAGTTATACTTATTTAATTTGGAATGAATCAACTGCTATTCAGTGCTGTTACACCTGGGTGACTTTCAAAACACTTTTGTGTAAGCAACTGTCTGCCCACGCTGGGGTATTCTTGTCTCTGCAAACACCATGATTTGTTTTGTAAAGTACCTGAGTTTATATCTGAATTGTTACAGTCTCTTCTTAAAATCTTCCCATAATGGACATTTCCCATTTCCCTAGGCAGCCCATCCTAGGGTTTTCTCTTTAGTTGGCTTTACCTACAGTACTGTCTAAAACTTCCTGGCAATAAATTAGGCTGATTTCTCCTTGCCTTTCCCAAAGTTCTGGAGAACAGTTCCCATCCCTTTTGCAAATATTGGAAGATCATTATCATGTTCCACTCATTCTTCTCTCTTCTAGACTAAACAAATTCCCTTCCTTCCACCTTTTTTTGCAGGTCATGTTTTCAAAACCTCTTTATCATTCATTTTATTCTCTTTGCACACACTCCAGTCTGTTGTCTTCCTGAATGTATACTGCCCCAAATTGTGGGGATGGAGTCTCCTACTACAGGGAAAATCTCTTCTAAACCCTTATCAGCTTCATAACATCCTGTTTGGAATAATAGCCTGTGCAGCCAGCATTCCCAAAAATTATTTACTTTTTCAGCTATGTCTTCTTTGGTGCCATTAGATGTGCTCTTTGTTTTCAATTTAAACTCCCTTCATGAGTCTCAGTAGCCCCCTCTCTGCCTGAGTTCTTTCATTTGTGGAATAAAAAATGAAAGGAAGGAGAAAAATATACCCTTGATATACTAAACAGCCCCATACCCACCTCATAAGATCTTACAGCCCTCAAAATATTTGCTTAATCTCCCAGTATCTTGGCAGGGCACATAGGTATTAGCACTCCCAGGTGTTCTTATCCGCTGATCTCAAAATATTCTTCTTGTTTCAAACATGGGGAGAGTGAAGTGTTTGGAAGCTCAGTTTTCATAAGCAACAAAGATCCCCCTCTCCACTTAAAGTCAGTGGAAATTGTGGTTGCAAGCCAGCAGGAGAGCTGGGCTTTAAGTGACAGGCTGGGGTCCCCTCAAAAGTTAATCCCACAGGCAGGAGTCTGAGCCCAGCTTTCCTGAGCCTGTCTGCTGAGCAGAGCCAGGCTGCCTCCCACTCAGCTGTGTGAACACACCTTGCATGGTCAAACCTATCCAAAACCCCCCAGGAAAACCTCCTGGGTCCTGGCAGGGATCACAGTGCCCTGGAGAAGAGTTGGGCTCATCACGACTCGCTCTGCTCCCCCACTAGAAATCTTGTTCCTCTCCTGTTTGTTTGCACGTTGCACAGCTGAAAAGCCTGTTAAAGAAAACAAACAGCACCTGTGCCAAGCTCTTTGGTTCTCCAGCAGTAAAAGATATTAATAGTTTCCAGCTCTGTATTTTTCATCCTGCCTTGCCAGAGCTCACCTGCTCTCTGTGAATCGGGATGCTGCTCACTGAACAAAAGGCTGGTTTGTAAAAGATGAATCTGGGGGAATTTTTTAAATTCCAAAAATAGACAAGGGGGGAAAATGTGCCAGCAAGATGGATCTCATTTCATTTCCCAAATCCCTCTGGTCTCCAGAGTTCATTCTTCGCTCTTAATGTTTCATGCTATGGCTTATTTTAGGCTCCTTAGTGGAAAGTTTAAAACATTTACTTAAAGGCAAAGCTTCAGCTGGCATAAACTGTCACAGCTCCCTTGGTTCAGTTGCCTTCAACAGAGGCACTGCCCTTTAGCATTTAAATTGCTCGTTAGAGAATGGAAAACTGAGTTGCTTGAAATCATCTGCAAATACTAAGGAGAAAGGAATAGAGAGGAAGGGGCCACAGTATGGATTTCAGCTGAGAAAATGTCTTTCCACATGGACAGGTGCAAATGCAGAGCACTCCTGGCACTCACTGCTCTTCAAGTCTTTCCTCAGATCCCCCAAATTCCACCCATGCTGGCCTGATTTGCAGCCCTGGTGATCCCACAGGGAGGGCTAGAACAGCACTGTCACAGTTGCCATTCAGTCAGTGCTTTTACAGGGAACATCTGCAAGCTCTTCCTTTTGTTCAGCATATCCTAAAGGAAAAAGAAGAACAAAAGAAAGAAAAATCAGTGAAGGTGCAATATGTTTTTCTTTTGCTGTCAAGTTTGACAGACAGCAGCCATCTGAGCCTGCCCCATTTTATGAGACTGTGTTCCTGCACTGGTCCCTTTCTTGTGTGTCCTGACTTAAATGGAACCAACCTCCCAGATTGTCTGGTAAATCACATCAGCTATTCCTGATAGACACCAGCCTAAGACCAGGGGAGACTGCCAAAGCCCCAAAGATGGGAGCAGTTCTTTTGGCAGCACCCTGGCTGGATTTGTGTCTGCAGGAATGCGTACACTTCCCTTTGCTTTTGCAATGGCACCAGCGTGTTGATGAACTGCAGTGCTGCTATTTATCCCTTAATTACTCCCATGACTCACATTAAAGTAACAATTTTCCATAGAAACAAACACAGGCAGAGCTGACACCGCTCAAACTGCTTTTATTCAGGAACACACTCTGTACTTTGGGTTTTGAGGGTGGCAGTTCTGGAGGCTGCTCCATATTCTTGATTTTTGATGGAGTTAAGGGGAATGAGAGTCACTGGGCACTCACTTACTCTGGCAGTAAGGACAGGCTGGATTAAGCCCACGTGGGGCTGAGGACCACTCAGCATGGTGTGATTTTGGGGGAGATGGATGTGAAGCACAGCTCAGGACAGGGTCATTCTGTCCTCAGTGGTTCCTGGGTGTTCTTAGGACACGTTCACCTGCCAGTGTTCTTGTCAGGATGCTCCCTCTGCTTAATTGCTCATGGGCGTTTCAACCTGGGCTGCTGCTCTGTGTTTTCACTTGTCTGGAGAGGCTCAATCAGGCAGAGCAGCAGGAGTGCCTTCCCTGGATCTTATCTGGGGATACTCATCCTGTTCTCAGGATTTCAATTACAGGTGTCACAGCTGGGCGTGCTCATCCTTGGCTGAGTCACTTATTTAAAATGACTAATGAAATAATTAGCTGGCAGATCTCAACTGCGTCCTCTGGGCCAACCTGGCATCAGTTCTGGTGTGGGGTCGTCATGGACTTCAGGTCTTGTGCCTGACCTTCATAAAGCATTATGCACACAGGAGATGTCAAGAAGGATCTTTTTCTTCTCTAATCCTGCCTGCCCTGCCTTGGCACTAGAATTATCAAATATCACCCTAGTTTTGGTCATCTGTGGAGCCAAGTGAAACCAGGCAGAGCCAAAGCTGTTTGTCTGATTTCTCCATTTGCAGCTGCCATTATTTATAGCAATTAGATGTCCCTGTGAGGGTGTTCCAGTGCTTCCCCATCCTGTGGGGCAGGAGAAAGGATTTCTCATTCCTCAGTGCTCTGGATGTTTATCCTAAAACCCTCCCACCAAGGGAGCCCTTCCCAGGGCTTTGCCACAGCACTGAAGGCATAGAAGGGTCAATACATCCCTACTGGAGGTTGTTTCCAAGCCTCCCTGTGGCCAAAAAAGAGGGAAAATGGCCCCACACTATCTCCTCCAAGGCAGGGAATTTAATGTCCAGTGAGATGTGATACTGGAGCGCTCAGAGCCCTCAGCCAGGAAACTGGGCCCCTTTACAGAAACAGCTACACAGTCACATAAACACACCATTCCTGCTCCAAAACACCCCTAGCATCATGGAAAAGGCAAGAGCAAGCAGGTGGATGGAGAGAGGAGGGATGTGGAAGCACAGGGTGATGACAGCAGCAGCACCCAGGGCCAGGAGGTGGCCAGAGGGCACCTGCTTTGCTGTGGGCTTTGCTTTGCACCCTGGGGAAAGGAGGGAATGATGGAGCAGAGCCCTGCAAAGCTGGAGTGGGCTGCCTCCAGGCAGGCAGCGTGCTGCTTTTGCCACTGTGTGTTTTGAGAGATTGTGTGATTTGATGTAGAGTCTGTTAGAGCTGGCTGTAATCTCCTTATGCTTTGTCCGTGCAGATAAAGTTGCATTCATATTGTACTACTCTGCTCCACACACACACACTCTAACTCTGAAAAGCGTGGTTTGAAAAAAACCAAACAAAAAAAAAATTATAAATGCAGCTTTGGCTGTGCAGCCTTCCCAGGAAATGCCTACAGAAACTGCCTGTGCAGGAAACAGCTACAAAGGGAAGGAGGGGAGGGAGGCGAAGCCCAGCAGACCTGGATTCTCAGACCATGTGCAGCTTCTTCCTCTCCAGCTCCTCAGGGCTCTTGGCTGTCTCTTCATGTTGCTTCCAAGGCCCCACACATCACAAATGTCTTTCATGAGGTCTTGTCAGCCTCCCACCATGTCTGAGTCCCATCAAGTCTCTTCTCCTCTGAAGAAGAAACTTGTAAGGGCTCAGTAGCCATGACTGAAGCCAGATTTTCAAACAGGGCCAGCACTCCCTAAACCACTGGGCTTTTCTGAAAGTCTGGCTCTGAGGAAAGACTTTATTTCCTTTTTATTTTTTTTTCTTACACTAGGACTGAATCAGTAATATAAACATTAGGCTGGATAGGCTGAATATCTCCTCCCTAGAGGGCTTCTCTCTTTTTCTGCCTCCTTTATCTCTGCCAAGGTGCTGATAATCAACATGTGCCATGTGGAAGGGTATCCATGGGGCTGATAGAGCCCTGCTCTGTGGGCATTTTCAACCCAGAAAGAGCTGGGAAGGAGAGAGTGGGAAAGCTTGACTTGCCTCACACATTTGCCAGCAACAGATTCTGCTTCCAGTGAGTGACTTAAAAATATTTACCCTTTTTTGGAGCAAGAAGGCAGAGAAAGGATTCCCTTACTCCTTCTCCTGATTTAAAAGAAGGCTTAATTTGAGATTATGAAGCACAAATCAGTGCACCTTCACACCTCCACCTAAACTGGACTGTTTAGCTGGAACAGCCAGGCTGCAGCCTCCCTTGCACCAGGACGTGGCTGTGCCCAAGGCTCTCCTCCTCCCAGGATGCAGAAACATCCATTGAGTAGCACCTACTTAAGTTTTCTTTTGCCTAGAGGTTGGCATGGGGTGACACCAGCTAGTGGCTCATGTTTTCACAGGTAGGGGCTCCAAATTTATTCCAGAAAGAGAGTTTAACTGCCCCTAACTTCTCCAGAGCCCAGCAGCTTCAAAGACATGTCCCCCACACTCTATCATAACAACATTTAGAAAGCAGTTTGAATTTCTTCCAGCTGGCCTCATGTTACAGAGATCCCTATCAGCACCCGGGAGGAAAGAATTAGCAAGAAAAACAAGCGTCTCTTCAAACTTCACAAAGAAAATGAAAATGCAAAGAAAAAGCCCACGGTAAAAAGCATAGATGTAGCCCAGTGACGTCCAAACAATGTGCTCTTTTCCTAGGGTTGTCTGAGGTAGAAAGAATCCTAATGCTTGACTTTTCTTGTGTCAGCTGCAGCCTTTGAACACTAATGGCAAGGTTCTCACAGCCAGATGTGTTTGCACAGGTACTGTCCTTGTGACCTCCCTCCCAGCCATGGGGAATGAGCACCTAAAGTGAATTTTAACCCAGGCAGGAGCGTGTGCCTGGGGATGCAGGGAGTCACCAGAGCCAACCAGACAATAAACATGAACCTTCAAATGCATCTGCTTGGCTGTTCATGCCAAACTCCTTTCATGTCCCCCCCACAAGGGACTTCTCATGGCTCTCTCTTCCCCCAGAAAAGCATCCCAGCTGCAGACTTTTCCCATTTACCAGGAGATCAAGCAGCCAGGCTCGGGGTGAGCGCTGGGAAAAACCTGGAACAGGCAGCTCCCCCCTCCCAAAGCACTCCCCAAAGCTCAGCCAGCCGAGCTTTGGGCTTTCTGCTGAGCTGCCTCCTCTTGCAGAGCTGTCCTGCACCCAGCCCGAGCCCTGCAGCCACCCTCAGCATCTCTCTGTTGGTCACAGGCTGACGTGCTGACATGTGAACAACTCCTTTTAAATCACAGATACCCTCGGTTTCAAAGAGCAAAGTCCCTTGGGCGGCTGGGGAAAGCTGGCAGAGGACACAGACTGGATTTGTTTTTGCTTTGCACTCCCTGTGGTGCTTCACACGAAGCAGCCAGTGGCTTGAGATGGGGCTTGGGGACCAAGCTGGTGCCTTTGCATGTTAGAAACCATTTCCGTTCGAAAGCCTGACAAGCACTGGCTGTTTTGCTATTTGTGATCCCCACAGAGCTATTTTTCTGCATTTCCCAATACTTTCTCTTCTTCCCTATTCAGTCTGCAGATGGGCCCAGCCTCTTAGCTGGCTCTCTTCAAAGGAGGGCATTATGTTATGCCATCATTTATCTTACTGTTCTTTTCTCCAGCAAATTTCCATTATGATTGGAAAAAAAGAAATCCTGGCAGCCATCACCTCTGCTCTTAGCTGAACTTTGGTTGGTTATTGAGCTATTACTCATAATTTAATTGTCTTCACTTGCTCTATCTAAGTAAAAAGATGGATAAATCAATAGATATGGATAGATTAAAGGATGAAGGAGTGGGGGAGCAATTTGGGGTGATTGCTGGCCCAAGTCAAGTTGGAGAGGGAGGGAAATTGCATTGAGCTGCACCAATTTGCACCTTCCAAGATACTGACTTTCTGTGACCATGAAACATTTCTCACTACAGAACTCAGCTAAGTGTCTGCTGGGGTTTAGTGTGCAGTTAAATGAAAATTCACAAGATGCAATTCAAGCAAAAGTTACAGATTGATGTCTCAGCTTCTGAGAGTCCAAAAAAGTGAACTTGAGCATATGTAACTTCAGAGACTAACCTAATCTTCCCCTCTTGCTGAGAAGATTCACATAGCAACAGTGAAAGGGGCTTTCTTCAATTTGCTTTATCCTGTGTGTATTTAAGATAACCCTTTTTTTTCCAGAATTTCATTTAGCTACTCATACTACAAACACAGGGACAGATGGTCACCAGATCAAACTTAATCAGCATTCTGTATGCTGGATTTTGAGCTTAGAAATTCATCTGGTTCTAGTAAAGCACAGTCTGAAACCTGCCCGATGTTTAACTCAACCACAGAATTGTATTAAATTTCTAAGCCTCCCCATCCTCACAGGAGATTGAGATGGGAACCATCAGGCAGTGTTTAAAAGGGGTTGATTAGTAGTTTAATTATCAGAGATATCTGCTCTATTACTGGTGTCTCGCTGGAGAAGAGCATTTTTAATGGGAGGCTGAAGCCCAGTCTTACCCCTTTGTGTCTTCTTGGAATTCATGACAGGACTAAATCCAGCCCTGGAGTCAGAGGATGCAGTTTTGTTTACATCCCCTTACACCACACTGAATTCAAGGTCTAGACCTTGGCAGTGCACCCTCGGTCAAGGCAATTTGAATTATTTTCCCATGGCTTCTTCTCATTCCTCCTTTCATCAGGCTCTTCCCTTCTCTGCCTCTCTCTGTTGTTAGCTGTTGGGCTGAGCTCCACGTGAGTGTCCCCATCCCAAGGAGCTGATGTTCCCAGGGCTCTCCCAGGGAAGGGTGTCAGGCTGCTCCACGCCCACGGTGTCCAGGTACCTCAGGAGCCACAGCAAAGCCTCCTTCTCCTTTAGTAAAGTCAGGATTTGATCACCCTGTGTCCTTAAATCCTCTGTCCTTCAAGTGTGGTGACCTTTTTGCCCTCTCTGAAATCCCTCTGCTGTTTTGTCACAGCCTGTCAGAGGTGAGTGCACCCCTGCATCCAACTCTGCTGCCTTGATTTGCAGAGCTGTGGCATGGGGCTGCCTGGCTGGAACCCAAACCCCACTCCAAATGGCACAGAGGCGACAGCCATCTGTGTCTTTCTCACATTTGGTTTCATTGTTTTAGGATCAAATCCAACCACTGCAACCTACAGTAACTCTAGACTTTTCAAAGCTTTCCATAGAGCATGATCTGTGGTTACACCATGGAGAAGCAAACCTGGAAAAAAACTTGTTGGACTGGCCCAGAGGTATTTTAGTTAGTGCAGAGGGCTGCCAGTGGTGAAACCAGCACTCCCAGAGCGTGAATGAACAGAGGGTGTTTCATTCTGTGCACGTTGGACAATTCTCTCCTAACTGGGCATTATGGTTGCACTGGGCAGGTCGCTCTCGAGATGTATTTCCATTGCCACGTAATAAATATAAATACTCCTTATGAGACACTCGTGGATGGAAGGCATCTAGTGGTTACTAAAGGTTATTCTGATGATGTATATTCAAACCCCTCCTGTTTGGCATTAATTAGCACAATGTTCTATTTTGCAATTTCCCAGCACAGACAGATCCAGATTCCTGCTAGGAATTGGAAATGGCATCATCCCCCACCCACTCCTCCACCCAAACCAGACAGCACTGATACAATCCCTCCCTCCCATGAACACCCCCAGCCCCATGGCAGGGACATGCAGGGGCTTGCAGGATATAAGATTTTTTTTTGCATTACAAAACCTAGACATTCTTTCCAAGAGGCTTCAGTCTGGGATCTTCATGAAGGTCTCTCCCATAGATCCCAAAAGCCCAGTGCCATTAGCTGGGGGCAGTCAGAAGCTCCAGGTTTGGCATGTGGACTGGGGTATTTCTGATGTCCAGGCTGAAGATTGCTGGTTTGCAGGAAGGTGATGCCCTCAGGAGCTCCAACCCCTCAGAAATGGGGTCCTCAAAATGGAAGTTTACAACTCACACACGGAGTAGAACCCTTCATGTCACAGCACATGGAGGAACTGGTATAAACCATTCCCTTTTGTGTTTCCCATTTCCCTGAGCTTGGCTGCTCCAAGCCTTCCTAATGCAAATACTAAGACAAATGTGCAGGAGGTGCTGTGGGAGCTGGATTCTGCCCTTGCCAAAGTCCAAGAGAGAAGGGAATGCTTGCACGTTTTCTACCTATTTTATCTCTGCTGGGTGTCTGAAAAGCATTTTCTACCATCCCCAAGCTGCAGGGATAATTAGATGCTGAACCAACCAAACTGCCAAAAGATGAGAACTTGTGTGTTTCAATATTGCATGGAACATGGCTTAAAATAGCTAAGTAGATCCTGTAATTAGGAAAGTACCAACTAACACTCATCCTCCTCTGCTCTAGGCATCCCACCTTCGGGATGTTCATCCCACCTCCTTCTAAGCTCCTTGCACTGGCCTGGCAGTGCTTTTTCCACTTTGGTGCATCCTTAGTGCACCAAAGGAACTTTTTTATTTCTTTCTCATGCATGGTTCTATCTTGCCTCATGTAAGGACCATTGGACTCTGAGCTCTGATGCTGGAGCAGATCTTTCTGCATTGTTGTCCTAACCTGTGACAGGTGGGACAGTGTGGAGCACCCACAGGGTGCAGTTGCAGTCCTGCAGCTGTGACCCCTTGTACCCACCGTGGGGACAGCCACCACTGGATTCTGTCCCCAGCGTCACCATCCCTGTGGCACTGGAGCTCCACAGCAACTCTGCCTTTGCCAGCACCACGGTCCCTGCACGCTCTCCCAGTGCTGGAGCAGCCAAGCTCACGTGCACCAGTTCATTTTGAGTTTTATGCCTCCAGCTTCCCTCCAGATAAATGTATTTTTTTAACTCAGAAATCCATTCGTTCCAACTCGGATGCCAACCGCTCCCAGTGCCAAGAAGATGCAGTGCTCCTTCTGCTCGCTCTGTTTTCCTGTGAACTTTATCAGTTTTTCCTTGTTTCTCTGTGACCTTTGGAGCCCATTCAAAGTCATCTGCCTCTTGCTTTGATTTTGTTTCAGTCCAGTGCAAGTTGCCAGCTGATTTGCTGCCTGTTTTAACACATCACCAGCAAATCACCACCTCTTCATATTGTTCAGTCAGTCATCAAATCCAGGCTTGCCAGCTCCTTTTGTTAATGGGCTAGGAGGGATTGTTACATCTAGCTGATGGGACCAGAAAGCTGCTTAATTACAGCTAACAAATCTTTAAAGCCTAATGTAGGACTTTTACAGCCACTGAGGGGTCTGGCCTCTGTTATGGACCCAAGGTCCACCTGGATGTTGGCTGTGCCTCATCTTTAAACTTAATCAGCATTCTGTATGCTGGATTTTGAGCTTAGAAATTCATCTGGTTCTAGTAAAGCACAGTCTGAAACCTGCCCGATGTTTAACTCAACCACAGAATTGTATTAAATTTCTAAGCCTCCCCATCCTCACAGGAGATTGAGATGGGAACCATCAGGCAGTGTTTAAAAGGGGTTGATTAGTAGTTTAATTATCAGAGATATCTGCTCTATTACTGGTGTCTCGCTGGAGAAGAGCATTTTTAATGGGAGGCTGAAGCCCAGTCTTACCCCTTTGTGTCTTCTTGGAATTCATGACAGGACTAAATCCAGCCCTGGAGTCAGAGGATGCAGTTTTGTTTACATCCCCTTACACCACACTGAATTCAAGGTCTAGACCTTGGCAGTGCACCCTCGGTCAAGGCAATTTGAATTATTTTCCCATGGCTTCTTCTCATTCCTCCTTTCATCAGGCTCTTCCCTTCTCTGCCTCTCTCTGTTGTTAGCTGTTGGGCTGAGCTCCACGTGAGTGTCCCCATCCCAAGGAGCTGATGTTCCCAGGGCTCTCCCAGGGAAGGGTGTCAGGCTGCTCCACGCCCACGGTGTCCAGGTACCTCAGGAGCCACAGCAAAGCCTCCTTCTCCTTTAGTAAAGTCAGGATTTGATCACCCTGTGTCCTTAAATCCTCTGTCCTTCAGGTGTGGTGACCTTTTGGCCCTCTCTGAAATCCCTCTGCTGTTTTGTCACAGCCTGTCAGAGGTGAGTGCACCCCTGCATCCAACTCTGCTGCCTTGATTTGCAGAGCTGTGGCATGGGGCTGCCTGGCTGGAACCCAAACCCCACTCCAAATGGCACAGAGGCGACAGCCATCTGTGTCTTTCTCACATTTGGTTTCATTGTTTTAGGATCAAATCCAACCTCTGCAACCTACAGTAACTCTAGACTTTTCAAAGCTTTCCATAGAGCATGATCTGTGGTTACACCATGGAGAAGCAAACCTGGAAAAAAACTTGTTGGACTGGCCCAGAGGTATTTTAGTTAGTGCAGAGGGCTGCCAGTGGTGAAACCAGCACTCCCAGAGCGTGAATGAACAGAGGGTGTTTCATTCTGTGCACGTTGGACAATTCTCTCCTAACTGGGCATTATGGTTGCACTGGGCAGGTCGCTCTCGAGATGTATTTCCATTGCCACGTAATAAATATAAATACTCCTTATGAGACACTCGTGGATGGAAGGCATCTAGTGGTTACTAAAGGTTATTCTGATGATGTATATTCAAACCCCTCCTGTTTGGCATTAATTAGCACAATGTTCTATTTTGCAATTTCCCAGCACAGACAGATCCAGATTCCTGCTAGGAATTGGAAATGGCATCATCCCCCACCCACTCCTCCACCCAAACCAGACAGCACTGATACAATCCCTCCCTCCCATGAACACCCCCAGCCCCATGGCAGGGACATGCAGGGGCTTGCAGGATATAAGATTTTTTTTTGCATTACAAAACCTAGACATTCTTTCCAAGAGGCTTCAGGCTGGGATCTTCATGAAGGTCTCTCCCATAGATCCCAAAAGCCCAGTGCCATTAGCTGGGGGCAGTCAGAAGCTCCAGGTTTGGCATGTGGACTGGGGTATTTCTGATGTCCAGGCTGAAGATTGCTGGTTTGCAGGAAGGTGATGCCCTCAGGAGCTCCAACCCCTCAGAAATGGGGTCCTCAAAATGGAAGTTTACAACTCACACACGGAGTAGAACCCTTCATGTCACAGCACATGGAGGAACTGGTATAAACCATTCCCTTTTGTGTTTCCCATTTCCCTTGGATGCTCCAAGCCTTCCTAATGCAAATACTAAGACAAATGTGCAGGAGGTGCTGTGGGAGCTGGATTCTGCCCTTGCCAAAGTCCAAGAGAGAAGGGAATGCTTGCACGTTTTCTACCTATTTTATCTCTGCTGGGTGTCTGAAAAGCATTTTCTACCATCCCCAAGCTGCAGGGATAATTAGATGCTGAACCAACCAAACTGCCAAAAGATGAGAACTTGTGTGTTTCAATATTGCATGGAACATGGCTTAAAATAGCTAAGTAGATCCTGTAATTAGGAAAGTACCAACTAACACTCATCCTCCTCTGCTCTAGGCATCCCACCTTCGGGATGTTCATCCCACCTCCTTCTAAGCTCCTTGCACTGGCCTGGCAGTGCTTTTTCCACTTTGGTGCATCCTTAGTGCACCAAAGGAACTTTTTTATTTCTTTCTCATGCATGGTTCTATCTTGCCTCATGTAAGGACCATTGGACTCTGAGCTCTGATGCTGGAGCAGATCTTTCTGCATTGTTGTCCTAACCTGTGACAGGTGGGACAGTGTGGAGCACCCACAGGATGCAGTTACAGTCCTGCAGCTGTGACCCCTTGTACCCACCGTGGGGACAGCCAACTGGATTCTGTCCCCAGCGTCACCATCCCTGTGGCACTGGAGCTCCACAGCAACTCTGCCTTTGCCAGCACCACGGTCCCTGCACGCTCTCCCAGTGCTGGAGCAGCCAAGCTCACGTGCACCAGTTCATTTTGAGTTTTATGCCTCCAGCTTCCCTCCAGATAAATGTATTTTTTTAACTCAGAAATCCATTCGTTCCAACTCGGATGCCAACCGCTCCCAGTGCCAAGAAGATGCAGTGCTCCTTCTGCTCGCTCTGTTTTCCTGTGAACTTTATCAGTTTTTCCTTGTTTCTCTGTGACCTTTGGAGCCCATTCAAAGTCATCTGCCTCTTGCTTTGATTTTGTTTCAGTCCAGTGCAAGTTGCCAGCTGATTTGCTGCCTGTTTTAACACATCACCAGCAAATCACCACCTCTTCATATTGTTCAGTCAGTCATCAAATCCAGGCTTGCCAGCTCCTTTTGTTAATGGTCTAGGAGGGATTGTTACATCTAGCTGATGGGACCAGAAAGCTGCTTAATTACAGCTAACAAATCTTTAAAGCCTAATGTAGGACTTTTACAGCCACTGAGGGGTCTGGCCTCTGTTATGGACCCAAGGTCCACCTGGATGTTGGCTGTGCCTCATCTTTCCCCTGGTTAGCCAGGCACTTCAGCTGCCACACGCACTGCTTCTACTGAAAATGTATCCCTGAAGCTGTTGCACAGAGATTTGGCTTGTGCTGATTCTGAGATGGTGGCAGTTTTAATTGTTGAGCCAAGTGGGACCTCCTGGGTGCTCTCCCACGGCTGGTCCCAGTCACAGCCAGGTATCAGTGGGAGGTGAAGGAGCCCCATGGCTTGTAGCCACGGTTATTCCTGCAATATTGGCAAGAGCCAAGGTGGACATGGGAGCCCCCAGTGAGGCGTAGAGTCCACAGGCCACGTCCAGGCTCAGCTCCAGCACCACACAGCCCACAAAGTGCTGCTGCCATGCCTGGAAGGTTCCATGTTATCCAGGTATTCCTCAGGAGAGCTGTATGGAGGCCCGTTTGTGGTGAAAGGCAGCAGTACTTTCTCCAAGACTCAGGTATGTTTCTCTGCACATTCCTCCGTGTTTCCTTTCCAGCACCAGCTATTTTGCTTGATGGCTAAACCTTGGTTGAAGAGCAAGATTTCTTTTGTGGGCCAGGAGTAAAATCCATATTTCTCACCAATACAAAGAACAGTCAGAAGGGAAGGGGTAGCCAGTTGATCAAAACCCAGGCTCATCCAGGCACCATGGGCACTCAGGAACTGAGGTACTGATTTCTTTCTTGAGCACAGACATGGTGTACATAGCTCTAAACTATTCTGACCCCATTTTCTGTGTATGGGTCCCAGGCCCCTAAAGAAGGGGGGATTTAGAGAGATGAGTGCTCACTGATGAGACGTAACTGGGATGAGTTTACATAATGTAACTCATTTAGCATTTCAAAGCTCGCTGCACGCTTCTTCGGCTCTTCCCTGAGGTTTAACTTTTACTCTTCCTCCGAGTCCATCCCGTGCTGTCCCGGTGCCCGTGTGCTGCCCATCCCAATTCCCAAACTATTCCCAAATAATTCCCGATCTATTCCCGACCCATTCCCGAATAATTCCCGATCTATTCCCGACCCATTCCCGAACTGTTCCCAAACAATTCCCGATCTATTCCCGACCCATTCCCGAACTGTTCCCAAACAATTCCCGATCTATTCCCACCCATTCCCGCCGTTGCCCGCACGCGGCGCGGGGCAGGCGCGGTGCGCGGGCGGCGAGGGCCCTCTGCTGGCTGCGGGCGGAACTGCGCGCGGGGACGCGCTCGGGGATCGGGGACGCGCTCGGGGATCGGGGACGCGCTCGGGGATGTTGGTGACCGGAGCTGGCTTTAAAGAGGGACAATAACCGACGGTGAGAGCTGGGAATCTCCAGCATGGACAAAGGAAGGGGGTCTCGGTCTCTGTGCCTGCAGGCTCAGCGCAGGGTGCAAGCCTTCTCCTCACTGTGCAGGGGAAGGAACCCCCAGTAACCCCCTGGTACAGCCCAGGGAAGGCCTGAGGCGGGGGCTGGAAGGGAACAGCAGCACAAGAGGGGCAGACTGGAGGTGCCCCAGGCACAGTTCACCAGCAAAAAACACGTTTGGGGCAGTGCCGGCAGAAAGGACGTAAGAGCGGGGGCCAGAATCCAGCATACGTTTGTTCCCCGTGTTTCTGAAATAATCCCTTAGAGATCAACGGGGTTTCACATTTTTCCCCATCTGTTCCTAATCGGTTTGCCCTACAGATGCCAAACCACCATACCCAGCATGGAAAAACACAAAACAAAAAAACCAAAGCTTTATATCTTCCCTGGTTTTATTCACAAACATTCCCCGGAGCCCGGCACTGTTGGTGCCCCGGGGAGGAACCAGCCCCAGGGACAGATCTGCTGTCAGCAGGGGCTCACAGGCGGCCCAGGGAGTCTGCTCAGGGCACAGACTGTCTCTGACGGAGCAGCTTTGTGTTTATGCAAACCCGATGACTCCGGTTGGTGATTATCTGCTGCTGGCATCCCCCTGCTGCCAAGGAGCCTCCACCAACATCCCTGTCCTGCTGTTCCAGGCGCTGCAGATGTGCACAGCCTGAGGCAGCCCCAGCCAGGCAGGAGGTGGGCAGAGAGAAGGGAACTGCTTTGCTAAAGGTCACAGAGCAGCAGGAAAAGCAGCACCCTGAACCCTGCAGAGGCTCCAGACAATTTGTCAAGCAGCCACTCATCCCAGTGTTATCTCAGAGTTCATCCCGGCCAAATCTGTTGAGGATGTGAGCAACAGCATTTTAATGGTACCCATAAATAGTTTATTTAAGGCTGAGACTTGGTGACTACAGCACTGTCATTATCAGTGCCTGGAATGAACCATCTCTGATAATAAATAATCCAGGATAATTCCCAACATCAAAAATTTTTCTGTCCTAAGTTGCTCCCATCCTCATCCTATCAATCAGAAAGTCTGAGTGTTTCCAACAGCTCATACAGTAAATTGACTTTAGCTTTCTTCTTTCCAAATACTGAAACCGGCTCTTTCCAGGGCACTGCCATGTAATTTACAGCTCTATCACCACCTCCTTAATAGCTGCCAAGTTCTTTGGAGTGCTTTGAAAGTGAACATAATAAAAAGATACGAGCTGAGACTGACCATGGATTTCAAGTCTGCAGGTTTCTACGTGCCTTTTTTTTTTTTTTGTGTTCTTTTTCAGCAAGCTGATGCAAACCCATTCTGTATCTTTAAGGCAAGATGAAAAGATTTTAGAAATCCTCTGACTAGTGAGAACAGAGAATTGATACAGCTCTACAGCAGCCAAATGCCAGCACATCTCTACATCTCAACTTCACCATTAGTCTCAGCTAAAGAGATGGAAGGGAGAGATTTCCTCTTTGTGTATCATTTGCTTAATCAATCTGAAACACAACCCTGCAGTCTGAAACAGTGACAGTTAAACAGCTGTGCAATTTGTCTGTTGCCCCAAGAACAGAATATTTAGATAAGGTTTGGCTGAGCAAAAAAGAAGGCTGGGAAAAGATTTAGCAGCTCTAACAGGAGAGGGAAAATGGGACTGTCTTGGGCTGTTAGCATCACAGCAAGCCCTGCTCTGTTCAGGCACTGCTTCTCACCAGCCCAAGAGTATGTTAATTTAATAAATGAAAACATCCTGTGCCTCCCCAGTTTGGCAAAGGTAGGATTTGGGGTGAAGGAGATCTCCTTTGCTTACCCTGCATGTTTTGCCAGTATCCCCCAACTCCCTGAAATGTCAAGAGAAAGATCAACAGAGTGAAATGTAATCTCGAAGAGAAACACGATATTTTTTTAAATGTCCTCACAGCAGCAATCATAATAAAAATACAAACCTGAGGTTTGTAAAAATCTAGCAATAAAACCACAGACATCTTTACAACTCCCAGATACCCAGAGCTCCCCGGCAGCAAGAAAAAACCCTCCCAGCCACAAGGAGCAAAACTCGAGCTGGGGACCAGGCCTAATTGTTTTACAGCCTAAAAAAAAAATGTAAAAGTCTTAAAATGTGGATTTCACAGGGTTTTGTTTTTTTTTGCCCGAGGGGGAAAAAAAAATTGTTTGCTCTTCTTCTCTTACTTCTAGGCTGTTTGTAACTCGTCCTTTTTCCTTTGTGGACTAATTGTCTAAGTTTAGCTGTCTAGTTGAAGAGCTTTTTGAAAGCTGTTCCTTAATTGCACCCTTTCTGATTGGAATGAGAACCCTTACTCCCCAGGTTTCTGAGCAAGGCTCGTGATATAACTGAAAGGTGGGACTGCTTTTGCCCTTGTTTGTACAGTCACAGAATTCTGGCTAATGGCCATCTCATGAATTAATGCTGAAAAATAATGGATTTACTAAGAGTCTGGTTGGTAAAGTGGAGATAAGGGAGCTGAGTAAGGGGCTGACGCCTTCTCCCAGCCAGCAATTGTAGCCATGTTTTACGATCAGGGAGCAGGTCAATTCACTTGCACATTTAATGGATGAGATAAGGGCAGCTTGCACTAAATTAGCTTTCTGGGCAATATATGATCCAAGGGATGCAAAACCCTTCTGGCTGCCTGCTGCTGAGGGAGCCAAAGCAAGGCAGCACCAGAGCAAAGCTATTTGCAGATGATGCTGCCTCCCACTAAAAACAACTGCTGGTGCTGCTGAGCGCCCGGCTGTAAAGCCGTGACCCCAAGGCACTGCAGGCCAGTGGGACACAGCTGGGACACAGCTGGCCACGCTCTGCTCAGCACCATTTCCCTGCTGGCTGCAGCAGGGGTGCAGGAAGGATGTGTGTGCCGAGCCTCCCTCCATGCACAGCTCACAGCAGCTCCCCCCTTCTGCTCCTCCAGCCCCAAATGTCAGGCTGGATTAGGCATCTCCTGGATCCTGACATGCTTTCTCCTCCTCCTCAGCAGGTGTCTGTCTGGGCATCACTTGCCATGAGATGTTCCTTCTTCTGCAGCAGGAGGTTTCCTCTGGTACCAGGAGCCCCCCAGCCCAAATGTTGTGCAAACAGAGGAGAAACAATAACTAAAACCAGTCTCTGCCTTAAGGAGCTGACAGCATCTCCCTTATTCCTCCCGGCTTCTGTAAATAAATCCTTGGTAATGTCCCTGGTTTTTGGAGGAGGATAAAAGGACCTGTCGTCACTCCCTGCACAGACTTTTCCTGCCATTCACTGAGCTTTCCACTCCCTCTCCCATGCAGGGAGAAGTTTGTTAAAAATTAATTCTCATCTGATGACTGCTAATTATCTTAGAGGCTGTTGGTAAAGGGCAGCAAAGGGACCAAAGGCAGCGCTCAGGAAGAGCCCTGCGGGAGGAATGCTGGCTTGGATGGTGCCACTGAGCGGGGTCAGGCAGGGAGGATTTTAACTGATGCTCCTCCACTAGGATCTCTGGCAGCAGAGGTACAAAATAACATTCACTGTTAGGGGTCTCTCTCTCTACACACACACCTACGTATATTTGGTTCTGATTTTTAAAATCTTCCCCTTTGAGATAGGGAGGCATCACATCACCCACCAGGTTTCAATATTTTGGTTGAGTTTCATCCTGGCTGTTCTTCCCCACCAAGCTCTGGGAAAGGCTCTGCACAATCCCTTCCCCTTGCCCTCCCTCTCCTGGTGCTGCCTGGGCAGGGAGCTCATCCCACAGCCTGTGACTCCTGCTCTCACAGGGGGACAGACAGAGGGACAGCCCCTCCAGCGAGCTGCTCCCCTTCCCGACGGGGTGAATGGGAAGCTAATCCCGGATTCTCATCTCAGCCACGCTGATCTAATTAATAGTAACTCTTTTGGCTTTAGAGGGTGGAGGGAGCCTGGATTTAGATCTGCATTACCGGAATCAAAACCAGGCCAGCTGTGCTTGTTGATGTTAGAGATGCACAGCAAAGAGAAACAACATCCGTGTGCAGGACACAGGAGAGGTGATTAAACCCTCCTGCTTCCAGCTCTGCTGCTCTCCCCTCCCCCTGTAACCTCTGCTTTTAAAAAAACTAAGCAAGCAAAATAAAAATTAGGAGAGAGGCACCTGGAAAGCAGAGAGCCAGCAAGAAGCTCCACAGACCACTGTACATCAGGACAAAGCTTTTGTGATCTCTGATTTTGGGGGACCACAAACATTGTGAGATTTTACTGCAAAACGCTCATATCTGAGAGCCTGGTGTTTGCACTTGGATGGATTGGAGATTTGAATTTCTGGCTATCTCCAGAGTTCAGAGGTTGCAATGGGGGTCAGAACTTGCTCCAGTTATAGTAACTGTATTATACTTCACTCCTCTCTTCAGGATTGTTAAAGAATTTTGCAGACATAATGACACATAATCACCATGCTCACATTCCATTTTGAAGATGAAGAAACTGGGGCAGCTCAGTGCTGCTCACCTGGCAAGGGGCAGAGCAGCCTTTCAAAGGATGACAAATTGGGGTGACAAATTGCAGGCTGGAACTTCTGAGAACTGAAAATTTCACAGAAACCAGGAGCACATGGAAAAAAATGCTCAGGGACTATTTCAGTTTTATTTCTGAATGAATGTATTTTTATCCCTTGGTTTCCAACAGGTTTTCCTTACATGGCGTACAGGTACATAATTCTGTTCTATAAATGTCACATCTTAAGGCCTGTTAATAAAACAGGAACAACACAGATGGGGGTTTTCCTTCATTTGTCTTCAGTTATTAGGGATCCATATTGAATTTAACATCCTTCTGTCTTCCCTGCCAGGATGAGTCAGATGGCAAATGCATTTCTCTTTTGGCACAGGTTCTAACTGAATCATTTTCCCAGACTAGGTTGTCACCTAACAGGATCCTAAATTAAGAGCCCATGTTTTATATAAAAAGCTGGATGGATAAAATGGAAGGGCTCTCTTGCACTGCTGCTGGCAGAGCCTAAATCTCCTCCTGTACCAGGCTTTTCACTTCTAAACACTAATTTAAAATTGGTCATCCTTGGTTTTAGCTTTGACTGAGGACTAATGAACTTTCTTTAAACTATTTCCGTCTAGGCTATGTTGTGCTTCCTTTTCCCTGGCTTTAGGAGCTGCAAGGTTCAAAACACATAAAGATCCATCTGTGTCCTCACACACAACAGAATCACCTTGAAGGCAGGTAGAGCCAGAGTCAGCAGCTTGATGCTGAATTTGATTTTGGTGAAGGTGTGAAATATTTCCCTGTGCTGTGTACAGTGCACCTTTTGACTAAGAAAATTATCTCTCACTTATAGAAACTTTATTGGCCTTTTCTGTTGGTTGCTTCAAAAAGCCAAGCTTCTGTCTCTTATTTTTGAAGCCCCTTATAATGAAGTATTTTATTTCCATTACAGACATAGAAAAGACACTGCATCCATAAATGCTTGTGTGCATCTGCCAGAGATAGAATCACAGGCCAGTGCCATGTGCCAAATCTTCAACACTGATTTGTAGAGAAAATGCAGAGAATGTCCAACCATGTGGGGCTGCACACCCAGAGCCTGCCCTACTGATGGGCAGCTGAAGGTCACATTTATTCATATATTGATGCAGAAAAGGCAGTGCAGAGCAGGACAGGCTGCGGGAATTGCAACCCCACAGCTCTCCTGGGGCTGTGCTGCAGCTGTGCTTGTTTCTGCAGGCTTGGGAGAAACTCACACACACGTGTGCCAATAGCACAAACACCCCCAAAACTCCAGGTAGGCTGTTTCCCACACATCCACACACGTGTTGCCATGATCCTTTGGAGCACACACCACTGTGTTTCCACCCCCTCATCCTTCACACCAGCACACACGTGCACACACTGCTCCCAACACACGGACACACCTGGTGCACCTCTGTCCTCACTTCAGCTGGGAGGGAGCTCAGTCATTCACAGTGCTGTGTTCTGGATTTGGAATGACAATGGTGTTGATAACACACTCTTTTGGTATTTGTTAAGTTCTGTTTATCCTAAGTCAATAATTCTTTTTTTTTCTTTTTTGTGTATCATGCTTTACCAGTGAGAAGGTTTGCAAAAGAAACTGGGAGGGAGCAAAGCTGGCACGGATGACTGAAGTGGCCAAAGGGATATTCCATATTCCACAGCATAGAACAAAATGCCCAGTGGCACAATTGGGGGAGTCACACCAGGGGGCTGCTCTGGGTTTGGGGAGGGGCAACATCAATCAGCTGGAGATGAGCAATTGCATCGTGCAACGTTCGTTTGGGGTGTTTTTCCTTTTCATTTTTATTATCATTATTATCTATGACTATTATTCTATTTCGCTTTATTTTCAGTTACTGAACTGTTCTTATCTCAACCTACAAGCTTTACTTTTGATTCTCCTCCCCATTCCACCGCGGGGGGGGAGTTGAGTGGGGCTTAATTTCCAGCTGGTCTTAAACCAGGACAGGCTCTCCCGGGAACGCACATCCCCTCTTTTCCCACATTCCCACAGACCTGGTGCCGGTGCCATTCCCATTCCCATTCTCCTCCCTCTCCCAGGTGCGCGCTCCCGTGCGCGCGCACGCCCCGCCCCGCGCGCGGGCGGGCGGGGCCGCGCTGGGGCGAGCGGCGGACCCGGCTGGGGCCGAGCAGGTGAGGGGCCGGGCGGGGCGGCGGCTGAGGCGCGGGGGCTGCGGCGCGCTGTGCCCTCCGCCCCGGCCCGCTGAGGGGGCGTCGTCGGCATCTCGACCCCCGGGGCCGGGTGCGGAGCGGGGAGGCGGCATCGCTGCTGGGGCCTTTTTCCGTCTGGCACGAATCCGCCGCCCGCTGAGGGACCCTCCCGTGGGGGCGGGCGGGGCTGTGGGGGCGCCCCGCGGCCGCGGCCCCGGGACCTGCGGCGGGTGGAGGAGCCGCGCCTCGGCTGGGCGGAGATAGCCTGGCGGGGGGCGCGATCAGCCCCCGAGGGCCGGTCATAGTTCCCCCTGAGGGCCGGGCAGACCCCCCGAGGGCCGGTCACAGTCCCCCCCGAGGGCCGGGCAGAGCCCCCGGGCCGGGGCGGCCGTTGCGGGGGGCGAGCGGCGCGGCGGGTGCGCGCAGGGCGGCTCCGGGCCGGTGCTCCGGGCGCTGGCGCTGGCCCAAAGCGCTTCCTGCGCGCTCCGGAGCGCACCCGGGGCCCTTGTCTGGTCGCTGGGGCACAGGGCGTGAAGGGACTGCCCTGCTTCCCGCTGTACCCGCCTTGTCTTTCCGTTTGTGCCCGTTCGGGGGAAAGGACGTGTCGGTATTTCTGTTTGGGATGTGCCCCAGAGCAGGAGAGCGGCCGCCCATCGCTGCACCGCCCGCGCCCGCCGGGGCAGGATTTACACCGCATCCTCCCGCATCCTTCGCAGGCGCCTTTTGCATCGCACCTTTCCACTTTGCAAAGTGACGACAGTGTCGTTTTCCTGAGCAACGCAGGGCCTGCAAAGGGCTGGACGGGTGGATTGTGTTTATTTTGGAGTGGGTAGGGAATAATTGAGAGGAGGAGGTTTTTCCTTTGGAGGAGAACGCCTGTCA
This sequence comes from Onychostruthus taczanowskii, assembly GCF_017590055.1. NCBI lineage: Eukaryota > Metazoa > Chordata > Aves > Passeriformes > Passeridae > Onychostruthus > Onychostruthus taczanowskii. Next base: position 2,169,093 of record NW_024500572.1, read on the forward strand.
TCTGTGGATCTGGCAGCAGAGAAGTGCAGGGCGTCTTCAGACATGGAGATGCTTCCAGACGCAGTTTCCCTACGCAGGACACGGGGTGGGACAGCAGGGAGGAAGGAGGGGCCCTTCCTGCCCTGGACAGCAGCAGAATGCACCTGAGCCCAGCTTATTAAATTGAGTAAAGCTGAGACACTGGAGGTAAATGTGAACACAGAAGCTGAGGCAGCCCTGGGGGTGGAATTGTCTGTTTTGATCTGCATTGCAGGTGCATAGGAAGCATCCAGGGTACTTGTTGGCTTTACTTAGATGGTAAGATGCTTGCACTTAAAAAGCTGTATTGAGCTTTTGCAACATCAATTATAGTCCTTAATTTAAAAAATAAAAGACAAATGGATGTGACTGCAAATACAGTGCCTTTTCCCATATAATTTGCTCATTAGTGAATGCAATTCTGTAGTGCATTATTATGACTGAGCCTCTGGGACGCTGACATTTATGCTTTTAAACTGCACATTGCTTTTTGGTGTGACAATTTAAAGCAAATGCTTTATACAGAGATAATGGCTGACTTGTAATATTGTTGATTTTTCAAGCTCTTGGTTGTACTGAGGCTCCAGCAGTCATTTTTAGTAAAACAATAAAGATAGGAAGGTCGTAATAGAGGAAAGTATCAGCTGCTTAAGTGGAAAGAAAGAATATTGGCTAAACTGATGCTAACCACTTGTTTTCATCCTCTTGTTGTACTTCTGTTTAATATCTCTGTAAAGTTTCCTCCCTCATCCCCTTAGAAAAGACAAAGGTTTCATGAGCAATCCAGATACTCTTAAGTAGTTTCCAGTCCAGTAGTTCTTGCAAACTGTAGAACAGCAATAATTTCATTTCTTACCCTTGTTTCCTTTACATCAGATTTCAGATACAGCTGCATACTTTCAGGGCTTTAAAATTATTTTTTAAATGTGTTTTGTTACAAAAATCTCACTGTTCCTTAGCGTGCCCTACTTCAGGAGGCTGTAGGTGTTAGGGGTGATATATTTGTTCATCCAGATCTACCACGTTAGTCAGTCCTTTAACTGCAGGAGGCAGAACACAAACTCCCCAATGCTGTTATGGCAAAATGTGGATGATAATGTAAAGTAAAATAAAATATTTATTCAACATTGTAAACAGCATAATAGAGGGAGGACAGTTGTAATTTTCAGGCATCTCATTTCTGTTCTGTAGCTTTAAAAATAGGGATTTAAAGTAGCAAAACTATGAAGGATTGTTTTCATATTGAGTAAAAAGGTTAATTATTTTACTCAAGTTCATGTTTAACTTCATTTTGCATAGTAAAGTTTAAAAAAGGTAGCAAGTTGTAATTTATTTTAGGGAGAGAACATACATCTTCATCTTTCTGAAGATTTATAATGCTGAAGAATTTTTTTGTTGAAAAGTGATACTTTCTATGCATATTTTTGTGTATGTCTCTGTTAGTCACTAAAAAGTGATGGGTTTCATTGAGTAGCACTTTACTGAAAATTCAGCAGTCAAATAAAATAAGTTGAGGAGGGGCAAAGTTGAGTGTGTGAAATAGCTTTTCCTTATTGCTGGTTTGGAAAGCACAGCCAGCAGAAGGAGATTTACAGATGTTGGTGTTGAAGGACAGGTGCCCAGCACGCGGGGACACGAGTGGCTGTGACAGTCCCACAGCACAGACACAGCTGTGCTGCTCTGCCAGGGGCTGCTGCAATGAGCCACTTGTGTAACCAGGGCCAGCACCCCCAGAAGGGTCCAGCAGAGCCCCCCAGAAGGGTCCAGCAGAGCCCCCCAGGAGCAGCTCCAGGGCCCTGTGCCCACGGCCTGGCTGGGGTTGAGGTGGGAGGGTGCCCTTTGTCCAGGCACAGCCCTTATCAGCAGGGCTCTGCTGAGACAAACCCTCAGCTCCCTTCTTGTGCACGAATCCAATGTACACCTGAACAGCACATGAAGGTGGCAAATGGGTCATTGAGTGGAGCAGAGTGGGAATGTCATCCCCCTGGTTAGCACCTGCTGTCCCTCGCCTCTGTTCCGTCACCTTCACCTGTCTGGCTGTAGTATCATCAGTGGATGTGGGCCTGATTTGTCTCTGTGCTCCTTTTTAAGTGATGTAAAAAATATCTTCCCCTAAACCAGGATGTCCAGCAGTGTGATGATGGTGTTAGTCTATCTCCACGTGAGCAGTGAACGATTTTGTTTAATAATGCTTTGCCATTATCTACCAGCTCATTTCTCCTGGTGATGTTAAAGACCATGGTACTATAAATAGCAACAATAAATTTATTTACTACTAGACATTAGCGGCATGACAAAATATTGCTGAAACATGTTTTCAGAGTATTGGAGCTTCTGCAAGCTGTTAGTTTGAGTGGTTTTAAATAATCATTGAAAAAAGGCTTTTCTTTGGACTGTGATTTCTTTCCTGCTATTGGGGAGCATGTTTGTTCTCATTTTACTCCAAGGAAACCTTTGGTTGGTATTTAAAATATTAAAATACATTGCTTCTTGTTGGTTTTAATTATTTGATTGAGACAGATAGGGTTTTAAATCAGTGTTATTTAAAAACAGTGCAGGACTGACTGAAAACTCTTAAATGTCATGGCTTCTCCGTGAACAGAATGGTAGCTGTCTCCAGAAAGGCTGAAAATATGCCAGGGAACAGTAGCTGCCTGTAATCCGAGTCGGTGCCCGGAGGGAGGGCACAAAAGGCACGGCAGATCGCCTTTCTGTGGAGCAGAGGTGTGGAGCTCGGGAAGAGTCCATCTGCGAGGAAAAGCCGTGGGAATGATGTCAGAACCAGCAGGTTCCCTTTGTAATAGAAGTGTGTCTGCTTGTTTCCTTTCCAGCCTCAGGAAAGCTTGGTTTAAGCTGTGTGGCTTTATTTTCTCACTTTGAGATACCTGGGTTATGTAAGGGAGGGTATAAAGCCCCTCTGTTTGGGATCCTTCGTCTTGGCATCCTATTTAACACCAAAAACATCTTGCTTAAGAAGGATTGGACTTAGGTCATCACCACTACCAGATTTCCCTCATCAGCAGCTCTCAAAACCTTTAGCAAAGTGGGGACCAGTTTTTGTGTGTTTGATCGTAGTTGCTGTTCTAAAATAATAAAAATCGATGCCTTATGAAACAGCATCACAGAATGCATTAGAGAAAAGCATCTCCTCAGCCTGTTACACTTGCCTGGAAATAGTTGTGCAGTTCTTTAGAGTTGCTTTGCAATAGCTGCTCTCTGTGAATGATCTCTCTGGACAGATTTAGCTTCCTATAAGGCTTCAGTGTTTCACAAATATTTTTGGTAACCTCTGAAAATCATAATTTCTGCAGTCCATGCAGTGGGAGCTCAAGCTCAGGCGAGTGCCTGGAGCTGGCGCTGCTGCAGGAAGCAGTTCTGCCTGTACCACCCCCTGACCTGCTTTCAGATTCTATTTTTTATTTTTGTTTTTTTCACCTTCCCCAGGCATCTACAGTGCTGCACAGTGAACCCGCCACCTGGAAACAGGCAGTGGGAAAATGGGTTTGTTTTCAGCTGCACCAGTTCCCTGACCTGGTTCACTGAATGACCAGGAAGGTGATTCTGGAGCGTTTCAGGAATGCAGCACTAAATTCTTGTTCAGTGTGTGTGAGTGGGATGGGTGAGACAAAGTCATGGCTGAGCTGGGCGGTGAAATGCGCGCGTGTCCGTGTGGTGATGGGTTGTTGTCGAGTTTGGGAGCAGGTGAAGGCCCAGCCAAGCTGGTTGTGTGAAACCAGTGTAGTAATTCTTTCAGTTTGTGTTTCAGCAGCCTTCAGAAAGGGCAAATTTTTATATTGCACAAATAAATTTTCTTCAGTTTCTGGTGCAATTCACACATTCTTGAGCATAGAGGGCAGTAAATTCAGAGAGGGCATGCAGTGTTCATTAGTGAGTATGTGATGTGTGAATAAAGCCCATGACTATTCCATAGTATAGTGTTATTTCTAAGCATGAATTTGGAGTTATACTTAACAGATCCTTCTACCAAAACCACCCACAGCCTACCTTACTAACTTAAGTCCTGATTCAGCTTTAACTGAAGCTGGAGAACTTAATGATTTTGGAAAAAAAATAGAATGAGGCTCAGGTTTATGTGTAACACTGATATTGTGTTAGTCTGGGAGAATTGAATATTAATTTTCTTGTCATTCTTCTGACAAAAGAAGTTGGTTTGCTAGAAAGACTAACGTGTCCTTGCAATTTTGTGACTGCCTGGTTGTGATTGGGGTGCAGTTTGCATTCTGTGGCTTTGCTGGAGGTTATATTAAAATAACAAATTGTTTTATCCTCAGAATTAAAGGCTGAATGAAATAGAAGAGCCATTCTTTAGGAACGTGTGCTAGAGAGCAGGAGAGAAGCAACCTGTTCCTCTACCTGAGATGTAATCTTGCTTGTGAGGGCTTTTATTGTCACTTCATCATTGTTAAAGGGGTTCTTTTGAAGTAGTCAGTGTCATTTAGGTAATGCTTTCTTTGTCTCCCTAAAGTGAATTAGGCTCAAATTGGGTAATTTTCAAAGCTTCCTGCCAGAGTAGGCAATTTGTTCCTGACAGCTGTACAGCAATAGCTTTGCACACCCTGGTATTGGTCATAATAACTGTATCTGTATGAAATGCCACTGCAGGACTATTTGATTTGGTTCTCTAATAGTCTCTGTCACAGTGGTGATTTTAACGTCTGATTCCTTTTAATCTCTTCCCTTGTGACAGCTCTAGGGTTGGGTGGTCTCAAGGACAGAGAAAACACCATGTGAACTATTCCTGTCTGTGCTCCTGATTCCAGGTAGTCAGGCACCGAGGCAGTCAGTGAGTTCTGTGTAAAAGTAGCAGCTGGTTCCTTTGGAGCATCCAGAATTAAATCATTGCTACCAGGGTGGTGTCCACTCAATTATTCTTCCTGCTGCCATACCAGCTGCTGTAGGAGTAATAAAAAATCATCTTCTTATTTAAATGCTGAAATGTGCGCTTGCAGGACATTCAGAGGTTAACTGTAAAGAGTTTACACAGCCTCTGATCAGAAAATGATGGGAAAGTCAGGCAGAGAAATCACTGAGTAAAATAGCATCAAAAGCAGTAGAAATGGAAAGGAGCTGAGAAGGCGAAATCATGTCCTTCCTCTGGGAGGACAGTGGCACAGTTCCTTCTTCCTCTCCATTGTCTCCAGGAAAGAACTACTAATTTTGCTTGGTTTTAAAACACAGAAACGAAAAGAAGATGAGAACTGGGTCACTAATGATGTTTAAGCATTGTTAAATTGTAATGCAGAAGGCTGAGGATAGAGGTGTTGCTGCTACAGGTGTTACTGATAAGGGAGCACTGGAGAAGGGGAGGGATGGCCCGAGGTGGATGTGTAGGCTGAGTGTATTGTCTGAAAAGCTTGACTTCAGCAGCACTGGGCTAGTTGAACTGGCTTAGTCTGATACACGGGTGGATGAGGGGTGTGCAGGAATTTGGAACTGGAACAGTTTGTCACTGAGCTGTGTTACTGCCCCTCTGCTTCAGGAGAGGTGTAGTGGTGTGATAGAATCAGTTTGTGAGGGACTTAAAACAAATGTCCAAGCAGAAGGAGAGCAAAGCCCTTGAGTTGGCTGTGGAGGCTGCAGGGTCTCCTTTGTTATGTCCTTTGAAAGGAGCTGAGCAAACACTTTGGAGATGGCATTATGTCTCAGAGATGGAGAGCTGATCTAAGCAAAGAACAACAAAGTGACTGTCAGTAATTTCAGCATTAGAGCTGTTTGGTCAGTTTAGTGAAAATCTTTAAAATGGGGTCTGGCTAAAACTTTGGAGGTTCTTACAAGAGGTATCCACTGTCCTTACTTAGTTCTTGAAATTGTATTTTGTATAGCAAACAAATGACATTTTGGCAGCTTCTGTTACCTTTTGATGGAGCACTGGCCAGGGAGCAGTCAAGAGGAAAATGTCTGCCCATACATATTTCAAGGCTATGAGTTGGCAGGGAGCTAAAGCAGCTTCTCAGGTGATGGTCACCCCATCCACGTAAAACAAGGTTATTGTGTTCTGTTGAGTGGATACCAAACAGGAATGAAAATGTTAAATCACTGTTGTTTGGGCTTCATTCCATCCTTTGGACTTGTGTCTAAGGTCAGAGATTAGCATCTCCTTCCTTCTATCTGCAGCAGGGCAGGGGATGCTCTGATTTTGTGCAAAGGCTTCTGATAGGCAGCCAGATGCTTTTTGCCTTGAAACATTTTGAACTCTCTCCAAATGCTTAAGATCCAAAAAGGCCTGGAGCCTGCACATCCTCTGCAAGGCAAGATGTGGCTGTTAAAATGGTAGTGACTGTTTATGGTGAGCATGTGATTAAGTTGCATTTTAAAAGCTCCTGTTTAATATTTTTTCCTTTTCCATATAAGATTTTGTGTGTGTATTTTTCGAGAGAACATGCACTTGTAAGGAGACAGAAAGTTCCTTTCAAGGTGAGCTTACATGAATGATAATTGAAGTTACCTTCTCTGCTTTACTGGAAGATGATGGCTTAGGTAGGTGCAGTCATGATTAAAGTGTTGTACTTAACATTCCCAAGGGAATTCTGTTTGACTGATTCCATTTGTTCCTCCTTGGCTACATTCAAGAGAAACTGCGAACCCATCATTTGGAGGAGTTGAGGCTCAATCTCTGAGCTATATATAGAAACATTTGGTGTTGTGGTGGTCCTGAGAAATGAGAAATTGTGGATGTTTGAAGGGTGGAATGCATTGCACAATCCACACCACACAAAGCCTCTGTTGCTGACAGGTTGGACATTCGGTGTTCCAGGCCAGTCCTGCTGCCAAAGAGGAGGTGTGGCACCATCACCCCTGGACACTGCAGTGTCCCTTTAGTGTTCTGTCATCCTTCCCAAATGCTGTGCACGTTCCCAGGGGACTTTGCCAAGCTCTGCATTGCACAGTTCTGTCTGTGTAAGAACATAGCAAGCCTTTTTTTGTTTGTTTGGAGACAAAGGGGAAGAGGGAAAAACCATAGTGACATAACTTTGTGCTGTGTATGCAGTCACAGCGTTCTTCCCACACTGGTGTCATTTATCTGCTGACATCCAGCCACAGCCTGGTAGATTTGGGAGCTTTCCCACCAATTTCCATGGTGGGAGGTGGATATTTTTCTTCTGGGCTGTACAGGGCACCACTGACATCTGCATTTGCTGTTTCTTTTGTGGTGTTTGACCTCCTTGTTTCAGCGAGGCTGCGATGAAATCAGCTTAGTGCAATCCCAGGACTATGGGACATAGCAAATCTGTGTCTCTGTGTAGTGACTGTCTGTGCAAGAGACCTTTCCTTTCCCTGGTTTGACAGTGCATGGTTCTGGCTGTTTCCCAGAGCACAGGGGGCAGACCTCACAGTGCTGGCAGTGCTGTGTAAAATGGCTTGAGCAGGTGGGTGGGTTTGGAACTGGATCTGCTGCCCACACATCCATGGAGGCTGTGGCTTCACCTCGCTGGCCTTCCCTTTCCCTTGAAGGGAAGGAGAGGGGACAGCAGACACCCAGGCTGCTGTGAGGGGGAGAAGGACAGAAAGGCTGCAGAGGGTTGTGGGAAACTCCTTAGTGCAGAGGGGATGCAGCTAAAATTCATTGTGGGTTGATTTAATTGATCTCACTGATTAACTTACTGCTGCTGCAGAGAAGATGATGCTCTGATGCTGGTAGTTCTTATTTTCTTCCTAAGCCTATAACACTCACTTGCCTCTGATTACATTTGTTTTCTTCAGAGCAGGTAATTCTGGTGTGATCTTTCAGATGCAGAAGATCAAAGCGAAAAAGCAATTGAGGAGATTAATAGTGAGAGCCTTGTTCTGCTTTTTTTTTTTTTAACATTTAGGAAGTAGTTTTTAATGAACATGTTTATTTCCAAGGACTGAGCTATGAACAGTTACTGTCTGTTGCTGGTGATGAAATATTTTCCTATTCAGGCAAGTATTTTCCTGTTCAGAGTATGGTTACAGGTGTAAAGCCACCATTAATACCCATTGTAAGAACAGGAGCTGTGGGCTATTGTGTGGAGGCTCTTCTTTCACCTACTATGACAGCTTAGGGTTTCTTTTGGAAAATACATTCCTCGATTAGGAATCCCTTCTGAGCCTCAGTGTCCTGCACAGTCAGAGCTCCAGCTGTGGCTTTATCCTGCTGTCATGCTCGGTCGATCAGAGCAGGATGAACACTGAAGGAATGGGATGATTCAGTAAAGCTCCCGTCTGTCTGATGCCAGCTTTGCAAGAGGATGTCACTATGAAAATGTATCACAGCTTAAATAGCCTCACTCCTCAGAATTAATGGTGCCCCACAGTAATTGCTGTGACTGTGTAGTGCCCCTTCCAACAGCCCTCCAGCACTGTGGCTGTGAGGGACCGCTGGTGTGGCAATGGTGGGGTGTTGCAAAATTTAACCACCCTGGAAATCTCTTTTTAGAATGTGTTTGGTCCATTGTTTTTGCTTGTTTGCTAACGATGGTAGTTGTAAAATGACCCATTCACACGACAAAGCACAGTTGGCACCACTACCCACATTCCTGGGCACTGAACTTAATCCTTGATCTCTGTTACAAGGTAACCAGGTTGTTTGGCTCCTGCACAGAAGTGGATTTCTTAACATCTTTCACACCTTCATTTTATTTTTTTAACAATCAAATATTTGTTTCTGTAGAGATAAGTCAGTAGAAGACAAAGTCAGTTCAGATCACTGATGAAATCAGGAGGGCTTTGTGTGTGTGATTTCTACACCACATCCCCAGGTGCTTTAGTGCGTCACCAAGATGCAGGAATACCAAGTCTGGTGTTCTTTTGGGGAATAAAAGTATAAAATTAAACACAGGGCTGTGATATGTTTAGGAATAACAAAAGTGTGTCACTTGCTCTGAGCTTATGCTCTACCAATTTTAAACTGGTAGAAAAAAATTCTTGCCATAAGACTGCATACCAAAGAGTCCCAATGGATAACACTTGCCATGCAAGGCAGACCCATTAAGGTCCATCTTGGACACCATGTGTGGTCCCATAATTCCAGGCACGGCTGCAGTGCCACTGCAGGTGGTTGTCCAGACAACAGGAGTTGTGACTCTTCCCTTGTAACCTAATTAGTGTGATGGTTTCTACACATACCACAGAATTTAGCCTTTCCTACTGGCAGCACAGGGGTCTTCAGGGATATCTGTCAGCATCATTCTGTGTCCGTCTTTGTGTGTGAGCACTGCTGTAGCCAAGGCTTACTTTTACAAGGCTGTTCTGTAAGGGAAACCCAGTGGTGGAACAGGTTTCCATGTATTTGTAACCTGAGCAAGAAAAATCTGTTTGTTTTCTCTTTGAGTGAAGCATTAGCTGTGTCTTGCTCTGTGTCATTGGGCCCAATGTTGAGGAGACCCAAGAGCAGCCAGATCTTCCCTTGTGCCAGTGCCCATATCTCAGTTTGGGCACCCCTGGCAGCCACATCCATGGCAGTGCCACTAGCCTGGCTGTGCTCAGACCCCTGCTTTGCCTTTTTCCTTAGAGCTGCTGCATTTTAGTGCTTTCTCCCTTGTTCTTGCCAAGGATTTTACCAGTCCCTGTGTCCCGTGGGTAAGTGGAAACCCTCAGCAGGACAGGCACAGTAGCCCATTCCTCAGAACTCTGCTTTTAACTTGTAACAGGATTAATGACTTAGACTGTCTGAAGTTAATCCTTTAAATGTGTTAACTCCAAACAAATGAGTTCCCTGCTCCGCCTATGGTATAATTAGGCTTTTGATGAACTTGGAGCACTTGTAATCAAAATAGTCCTAAAGCAGAAAAACCTTTTGTGGCATTTGATGATCACACATCCATCAGTGCGTTAACAGTAGAATTGTCTGTTCCCTGGCAGGTCAGGATGGCCACCTCAACCCTGGAGAACCAGCTGCAGAGTGCCCAGAAGAACCTGCTGTTCCTGCAGCGGGAGCACACCAACACCCTGAAGGGGCTGCACGCGGAGCTGCGCCGCCTGCAGCAGCGCTGCACAGGTACCCATTCCCTGGAGGGACTGCTTCCACCTGGGACACCTCAGAGCAAAGCCCAGCAGCAGGGTGGATTTAGGGTCTGCAGTTTGTATCTCATGGCAAACTGGCTGATCAAAGCCAGGTTTTTTCATTTGTTCTTTAAAAAGCTGATAGTTGGGTTGTTTTATGTATTTGCTAATTTGCAGTGAATCTCCTATTCTTGTTTTGGGCAGTGGGAAGAATTAATTCTGTAGTTATTGAAAGCTGTCATTGTAAATCTGCACACCAGGTGATGTATGGGCTCCATGATGATGTTCTAACAAAAATAAACAATTTTTTTTCCTCAGATTTAACCTATGAGCTGACTGTGAAGAGTTCAGACTCATCAGGTAAGGAATACATGGCTTTTTTTTTTTTTAATATTCATGTTCAGTATACTAATTTTTTTTTCCCAATGTTTGTATTTTCTTTTCTTTTCTCCAGACTTATTTATTTATGAAGTAAATGTCAAAAATTCTTTCCCAAGGTCACACAGGAAATCTGTGAAAGAGCCAGGAATAGCACCTGGAACTGCTGACTCCACTAGACAGTTCCCTGCTTGCTATGTAGGAACACAGGACACAGATTTTAGGGGCAGAAGAGTGAGACTATTTTTAAAACTTAGCTGAGCTGGTGATGTAATTAACCACAAAACTTATATATATTTATATATATACATATATATGTGTGTCTGCTTGTGTTTGTATACACTAGTTATTTTATATATATTTTGTTAACAACAGGTAAAGAGCAGGAATAAGATAATTCCCTGAGGGTAACCCCCTGGATCAGGCATGGTGTGGGATGACTGAAGTTCATCTTTTGGATTCCTCTCAGGGATGGCAAGAGGAGCCCTATTTTAAATACTGTTTTAAATAATGGCTGTTGTTAATTTGAAACACTTCTGCTTCTCCTGTCCTTCTAGAAAGTGGTGGTTCAAGAAGTGATGAACTCAAAAGTAAGTGCAAAGATCTCGAAGCTCAACTGAAAATCAAAGAAGCTGAAAACACTGAATTGTTGAAAGAACTTGAACAAAAGAACGCGATGATAATGGTGCTGGAAAACACTATTAAAGAAAGAGAAAAGAAGTATTTGGAAGAGCTAAAAATGAAAAGCCATAAGCTCAATATGTTGTCCAGCGAACTGGAGCAGAGAGCGAGCACGATTGCGTACCTGACCTCTCAGCTGCACGCGGCCAAGAAGAAGCTGATGAGTGCCAGCGGGACTTCAGAGGGGACCCCCTCTGGCAGCCCCGTGCTGTCCAGCTACAAACCGTCCCCTCCCAAGGACAAACTGCCGGAGACGCCGCGGCGCAGGATGAAGAAGAGCCTGTCCACACCGCTGAACCCCGAGTTCGAAGAGGCCTACAGAATAGGGTCGGAGAGCCGGAAGCTGGTGCTGCGAGAGCCCGTGGATGCCATGCCCGATCCCACGCCCTTTCTGCTGGCCAGGGAAACGGCAGAGGTGCATCTGATCAAGGAGAGGCCGTTGGTCATTCCACCGATCCCTTCGGATCGCGCGCCCGGCGAGTCGCACAGCCCCGCCCGCGAGAAGCCGCACAAGGCGCACATCGGGGTGGCTCACCGCATCCACCACGCCGCGCCCGCGCAGCCCCCGCAGGAGGTGGAGACCCTGGCGGTGGATCAGGTCCATGGAGGCAAAGTGGTCAGAAAGCACTCGGGGACAGACAGAACTGTCTGAGAGCACCACGGAAGCGCTGTTCTGTGCTGGTTATGCACTGTGAGCCTGTAGGGTAAATAGCACCTGCGGTGAAGTTTCTTTTGATGCCCCATGCATGCCAAACTCCTCCCGGGTACATCATTAATACATTTTGCTCTAACGAAACCTCCTAGGACTGTGTTCATATGGCAAGGTATATAACCACTCCATGCTGTGGCCAAATCAGAGGGACCTGACCGCTTGCTTCCAAGTGCTGCTCCATTTAGTGTAAGTGCACGTGGCCAGAGGCATGGGCTGTGTTAGTGAGCGCTCTTAGAGAGAACACCCCTCCCTCATACTGCAGCCACACTACTGGCTGGTAACGTTTGGCCTGGCAGGGGTTCTCTTATCTCTCTTGTCTCCACTGTGTGTGTGAGCACTCCAGAGCCACCACTGAGCTCTGCCACAGCCACTCTCGCAGCAGCACTGAAAGCTGGGCACGTGTATGTTCACTTTAATGACCTAAGGACGTCCCCAGAGCCCCAGCAAGCACTACTTGATTAATCCTAAATACTTTGGTTTGTGGCTTTAAGTAAAATATGGGTGGGGGAAGCACCATTTAAAGGGTTAACAACCCTGATAAGAAGAGTATGAACACTGGGTTGTTTGTGGGGATCGTTTTGGGTTTTTTTAATCAAATAGCTTCATGACACATTTTACGCTAGTCAGTACACTGCACTTGTAGCACCTTCCACACTGGCTCAGAGCTCCTTTTCAGGGAGGAAATGTAACTGGCTATCCAATATGGAAATGGTTCTTTATGCTCTAACCTGCACTTTTTTTTGTAAAGGGATTATTTTTGTTTCCTAAAAACCTTAGTGTTGTCCTGGGCATCATCAGACAGTGCTGGCTGCTGCCAGCCTAGAAACCTGAGCTGCCCCTCTAAAATGTGAGTATTTAGTTGTAAGTGATGTAACTGATCCATACAGGAGAACCTGGCATCCTTGATTTCTGTCCTTGTGGATTGGGATGGACTTGCCTTGCACTTGACCAGATTCCCCTACTCCTTTCTAGTAAGTAGCAGGTAGACCCAACAGCTGTTAGACTACTTGATTCTTTTTTTTGGTTTTTTTCTAGGAAAGAAAGGCATACTAGGAGCTGGGAGAGTATATAGTTTTGGGATAGGAGCATTAGTTTGTCCATTTTTCTTACATTCTGTTCACCTCTGCTTCACTCTTGTCTGCAGCCTCTGAGTAGGACCAGCAAGAAACACTGGCTCCCAAATGCTGCTAAGCTTATGATGTGCCTTTAAAATTTTGGAACGTGTATTCTCTGTGACAGCTGATGAAGGATCCCTGCCTGCCCTGTCCCCTCCCCTCGCCAGCTGTAGTTTGCCCCTTGTAAGCTTTTCCTGCAGCTGTGTTGGTGTGTGTCCCTGCAGAGCCTTGGACCACTGGCAGAGCTGTTCTCCCGCCTGTGGTCCCGCTCCATTCCCGCAGCATGACCCTTCCAGCAGGGCTGATCCCGGGCGAGGCTCTGCCCTCTGCACCCTGTCACTCGCTGTCCCAAAGGCCCAGACCCGCCTCAGCCTCGCGCCTCGCTGGCTCTGTGGTTGGAATTTGTTTCATAAGTGGTGGGGAGGGATCAGAAAGGAGTTGGTTAAAGCAAGGTTGTTACTCTGAGGTTTACTGTTTTTACGTGTGTTGCGTTAACCAGCAGCTGGTTTGGTTACTTCGGTTGTTGGCACCATATTTTTATGGTCATGTGTTGTATGAGTGACCTACCCTGCCACTTGTTGGAGGCTGGTGGGAGGCACCGCTTCCAGGCAGTGCAGAAGTGATGCTTTGGGCAATTAAAGACATTTCTTACAACCACCCAGGCAAACCTTAGTCTTTGTGTGTGCGGGACTCTCTCTTTGCAGCCACAGACTGCCTTGGAGCCGTTCCAAAAGGAAACACAAACTACAAAAACCAGTCTACTCTTAAACACATTTATTGGGAATATAATACAACCAAGCTAATACTAACTAAAGTCAGGTGTGCCTAAGTGAACACAACCCCACCCATGGTGCTGGATCTCTGCCTGGCTTCAGGGTTTCATTCTGGGGGAAGAACACGGTGCCTATTTTTGACTGTCATTCAGCATTGAGGGTGAGACACACGCCTTGGAGGACCCAGTGGGAAATGTGCCTGGTAGTGTAGAGGTCAGCTTCAAAGACCAGGCCGAAGCCCATGGCGTTGCGGCGCATGGAGGTCGTGTACACCGGGGTCCGGAGCGTGTTCTGCAGGAGGAGGCAGCACAGACACTGAGCAGGGCCTGAGCTGCTGCATGAACTGCAAACAACAAGGCCCTCGAGGAGAGAGGACTGGTAAAGAAATTCACTTTGTTTGTTAGAGGTCTTAAATAGCCACTACCCAGAAAATGGAAATGTCCTTTATGTCATTTACTGGGGATGGGAAATAATTGAAAGAGTAGGGGGAGTGTAAGAGTGCCTGAAGGGAAAAGAGGCAACAAATGCCTCAACCCCCTGAGAAGAAAAAAACTGTAGTGATGGGTAGTGTAAGGAGAAGTGTTAAACCAGTTGCTTCATAGGGGAGTGGTAATGATAAAATGCAGCTTCTGGGCAGAGAGGGCAGGGCCTGCCAGCTGGGGAGCTGTGACAGCAGGAGGAGAAGGTAATTCAGGAGCCTCACCTGCAGCCTGAGTCTGTGTGCTTCTATGGGGATGATCTTCAGGATGGGCAGCTCCACCACCGGGACACGGGGCTTGCTCTGGATGAGACAGCCCTGCTCGATGTCCCAGTCTGCTCCTTCCAGGAACAAACCAGAAACATAGCAGCCTGTGAAGGCAGAAAATGCAACATTTGGGTAAAGTGAGCTAGAAAAGATGTAGGAGATCTTTGAAGGTAAGTGTTCCTGCAGTCCCTGTTCTGGGCACTACAGGCATCATCACAAACACACTGCATTTCAGACTGCAGCTGCACAGGGTGCAGTTTTCTGAGAGCTTTGTTTTTATCCTCCAGCTGTATTAGGAAATCAAATTAAATACCTGTGAAGGCAGAAAATACAACATTTGGGTAAAGTGAGCTCCTAGAAAAGATCTAGGAGATCTTTGAAGGTAAGTGTTCCTGCAGTCCCTGTTCTGGGCACTACAGGCATCATCACAAACACGCTGCATTTCAGACTGCAGCTGCACAGGGTGCAGTTTTCTGAGAGCTTTGTTTTTATCCTCCAGCTGTATTAGGAAATCAAATTAAATTGTCTCAGTTGCACTACACATGATAAACAGTAGCAGGAATAAATGTAATTTGCTGCCCTCCAATTGCCCAAGTCACAGAGAGCTTTGTAACTCCCCTGGGCCTGATCACTGGGTCACTGAGAGCAGGTGAAGGGTCAGGACAGTTGTTCTGGTACAAATATCAAGTACAGATTTAGATGTTTTAAAAATGAGACTTCTTTTCTTCTCTGTTCCCAATCAGAACTGGTACTCAGAGCCTTGCTTAGCTGCTCCCTGTACCCAGCTTGTTATATTTAGTATTTAGAGCAGTGCTAGGCATAGAGAGCTCATAAAGAGATATTTACACAATAAATGATACATATTTGTAGGCACTTTTTGCTTAAGTACATTTCAATACATGGTTTTGGAAAATGGAAATAGATCTTTACAAGCCTGCTGGAATTGGTAATGTTCTAAGCATAAAGAAATTGGTCTGTCTTTATATACATACATATATATACACACATATTATATATATATATATACTTTACACATTCATACACACACACATATTATGTATGTATGTATGTATGTATGTATAGGGAGCAAGCAAGGGACAGGGGTAAGTTCAAGTCCCTGCCTGTGGGTGGGAAGAGCATGCTTCCTGCACACAGGGGCTCTGCAGGGACCAGAACCCAGCTACTTCCCAGCTGGAAATCATGAGGACTGTGAAATGCAAACCCAGGGCAAATGCCTGCCAAGGTTTAACCAAAGTAATTCAGTGTGCCAAGCAATTTCTTTCTCTCACCAATTAACTACTTAATTGTGAAAACACCTACCCTGAGCAGCCCCTTCAGTGATGTCTTCTGCTTTCCTGTACTTGGTTACCTCTGTGTAGAGGGTGGAGTGATCCAGGGGCCACCTGTTTTTCCTGCAGGTGGCTTGAACAAGAGCAGTCAGGTAGGACTCAGGAATGTGCAGGCCCGACAGCCACATCACCTCAGGCTCACCCTCGCTGATCTGCAAGCAGAGGCAGTGATGGGCAGCAGCTGGTACTGACCCTGCACTGCCCCTGGAGAGGAGCTGGGCTGAGCCTGCCTTGCAGCCACAGTTATGCAATGCTGGTACTAGTTCAAGAACTTACCTGAAACATTCACTGGCTTGTGCCCCAGCCTGCACAGCACACTGTGCAGGTTAACAAAACAAAAGGCTGTCTGGGGGCACTTGCTTACCCAGCTGGTGTACTGGTCATATCGAGCTCTGAAGAAAATAATCCAATTTCCAAGTGTTTTGAGGGTGTCAGGGGCCAGCCGCCGCCAGATCCCAGGAATCTGCCCATTGAAGAGGGCCTGAGCCACATCATCCAGTTCACTGCTCATTCCAACTTCCCCAGCCAAGGCCTGGAACAATGGTGAGAGTTCTGAGGGCAGGCAGAGCCCAGCTGGTGCCATGGAGTTGCTGGGATTTTACTCACACGTTGCAGCTCAGCCAAGGACTTTCCCATCCGAACGATGAGCTTATTGAAACGTTCCAGCTCCTGCAGCAGCACCACAGTCGTAGGGGCAATGTTTACTCCATATCCTTTACGTATCTGGTCAAGATCAAATACTTGAGGTAATTTGTTTTCTATATCCTTGGCAACATTTGCAATGTATTCATCTCGACTAATTCCTGCACCAGTTTCACCTGAAACCAAAAAATTCTGGTGAGACTAAATCTGTACTAAATCTTCTGAGAGAAGGTTGAGAGCTGAGTCACCTTTTGGCATCAGTCTCCCAACTCTTCTGCTCTGATCTTTGCCCACAGCCCCAGATCCCTCCCACACAGAGGGGCTGCTGTCCCTGTCCCCAGGGCTCAGCACTCGCCACTGCAGGTTTCCTGTTCACAAAGCCAGTTGCACGGCCCCAGCTGTGCCTCTGGGCAGGTTGAGCTGCTCCCTGCAGCAGCTTTGGACACAGCCCCAGATCCCTCCCACACACAGGGGCTGCTGTCCCTGTCCCCAGGGCTCAGCACTCGCCACTGCAGGTTTCCTGTTCACAAAGCCAGTTCAGACAGGGCACGCACCAGTCTGGGGCTGCAGCTCGAGCAGGTGAACCCACATGTCCCGCACTGCGTGTGTGTAATACCCGATCTCGGCGTTGGCGTGAAGGCCCAGGACCTCGGGGGTGTTGGAAAGTGGCAGAGCTTCGATGGCCTCTGGAATACAACCACACACACTCTGGTAACCAGAACATATTTTGCTATTGCTCTGCTTGAATAAAAAAATCAATTGCTAAACCTGATGTTGGAATAGTGTACAGAATAAACACTTCTAAACACAGAGACTCCCCCACAGAAATATTATATATATCATTAACAAAATTAACATGCTCCTTTACTGATGTTTTGTGGTTTGGGTCATTTTTTCAATTTTTTTTAACACCCAAGGAGCTCAATGACAAGCTCACATTCCAAAGCACTGCTCGTGTAAAGCAGTGGATTACAACACTGCAATCCATACACCTGCAGTGCCTGGGGTTCTGTTCAACTTCTCACACTCAGCAGCAATGTATGGAGACAGTGTACACTGGAAGCAGCCTTTTTTTTAATGTGGCAGGAGAGGCATTTCTTACCAACAAAATCATCTTTTCCCTTCCCTGGTGGAATTTTATAATCGACTGTGTCGCTTTTATAAAAATGGAACACTTGGAATGTGTCAAACAGGAAATCCCCGAGGTACTCATCCATGTAGACGGTCAGGATGCGCCGGTCAAAGCTGTCGATGGCACGCCCTCCATACATGACCTGGGAATCAGTGACACCAGTGTTACAGCACTGGCTTTTGGAACAGAAAATACAGTTGAAAAAAATCACTGAAAGGTCAGAAATGCTCTTTGCTTTTGCAGTGGCTGTGGTGTAACACTCTCCCTTATGGATCCCAAGGACATCTCCAGTCCCCTCTCAGGGGGACAGGAAGGAATATTTGGCCTTGGTCTAGAAAGAGCTGCTCTGGGCACTCCTCATCACCCATCTGGATGATTCGTGTGCAGTGGTGCCTTCCTGAGGTACCAGCTCATGCTCAGCTGGGATCCAGTGCTGCAAAGTAACATTTTCCTGCAGGACTTCATGTTGCAGCAGCTGCCAGTGCGGTGTGCCAGCTCTGAGAGCACACATTTGTACAGCCCCAGTGATCCCCCACGTGCCACAGCCCTGTGCTCTCCCACACAGCCCCAAGGGCTCTCTCAGAATTAATTAAGCACCATCACTCCCTGTTGTGCAGGTGCACACAGCAGCCCTAATTCCCTGAGACTCAGATTAAGGCCCTTGCTCAGGGCTACACTGGAGTTTCAAACCTGCCCAGGAAACACTCCCAGCTTAACTTGATGTAGCCCATGCAGAAAGGAAACTTAATTTATCTGAATTGCTGTGGCACTGTGGCACTCACCTCCCCAATAAGATATTTGAGACTGTTCCAAGGGATTTGATCATCGACCTGCCCAGGAAACACTCCCAGTTTAACCTGATGTAGCCCATGCAGAAAGGAAACAATTTATCTGAATTGCGGTGGCACTGTGATACTCACCTCCCCAATAAGATATTTGAGACTGTTCCAAGGGATTTGATCATCCTTTTGTTCAAAAGCTTTTGTCAAGTATGTGTTAAGGATTTCCATGCACACCTAATGAATTTGTTGGAACATGTGAGATAGATAAGAACATTCATAAATCAGATATACATATTCATAGGTTTTATTTAATGTAGTTCTTGTTTGAAAACTAACAATTACTTCTTTCTGAAATAATTGAAGAGTATAAATCCTCTTAAGAAAAGAAACCCATGATAGAAGTAATAAAACCATGAAGGATTGGGAATCTAATTTTTAGCATCCTAAATTGATATTACAGAAGATCGTGAGTCTACATGACTCCTCAGAAGCAGAAAAAAATAATCTAATTGTGAGAAAGGTTAAAGCTGGATCAATTCTGTGTTTTCAAAAGCAATCTGAGCTACTCAAGAATATAAAAGCCATTGCAATTGTTTTCTTACCTGGAAATCAGATTCGTTAAAATCGTACGGCACATTCCAGCCAACCTTCCCAAACTTCCTTCTCTCCTGAACCACAGCATGGAAAAATGCCAAGACATAGACCAAGGATTTAAAGGCAGGATGTGGGCACTGCTCTAAGGCTTCTGGGGGAATTTTGAAGTAGGTGGCTCTCATATTCAGTTTCAGACCATTAGGTGGTTCTGTAACAACCTATCAAAATAATTAGGGAAGCCATCAAATACTGGATAACTTGAGGAAAATAAGTTGTAAATATATCACATTAAGTAAGCTATACAAGGCAAGCTTGACATTTTAAGTTGTTTCCCAAATGTCTATCAAATATGGATTTTTTCTTAAGACATGAAACAGACCTTTTAAGTTTATCAAGGTAAACACACCTATGCAAGGAGAACTCTATATTATTTTGGAATTAGTCATATTATTGGCAAGACATTAATATTTCTCATACTTGAAGATCTAATTTACTGAAATACCAGTACTTTACACATTTTAATGTGCCCTATATCCTCACAATAAGATGCTTTAACAACGTGGCTTTACTGCTGATCAAAGTGCCAGAGCTGCTTCCTGGCAGCCTTTTCAAAGGGCTCTAAAACCTCACTTCTCACTGCTCCTGGCAAGACACACAAAGTGCAGATCTGCAGCCTTAAAGACCCACGTGGGCTCCCTTCCCACTGCAGGAGGAGTGGGAGGACAGCCCAGAGCTGCCACTGAGCCACTGCTTTCAATCTGTGAAATAAAATAACAATGTTTACAGATAGGGCACCACAGCAGCAGTAAAGCAGCCACAGAAAAGAACATCAGGGCAGAATCATGGCCTGTGCCTTCAAAATAATCAGCTCAGCCTTTAGTGATAAACACTGCAGCCCAAAGGAGCAGCTGGAAACCATTATCCACTTCCAACATCTGCTCCACTGGCACTGCCAGCCTGGCACTGCCCTGGTTCTGCACTGCAGCATCAGGGCTGACAGGGCTATGTCTGTCTCCAGGTACTCCTCACTTGTGGCAGCATTTCAATCTAAAGACCATTTGTCACATCTCCAGGTTTACTCACAAACCTCTGCTTTGAAATAACTGCTCAACAGTTTTTCACCCAAAGGAAACAAGCCAGGAAAACAGGATGATGAAAAAAGGATTTGGCTTAAACAAAGACAAAAAGTGAGTTCACAAGCCTGGGCCAGTGTGCTGCATTCGGGTCAGGCTCCTCCCAGAGCCAGGCTGCTCTGCTGAGCCCCAGTGCCAGGACATGCCCTCCTGGCTGGGGTGTCCCCACCTTCAAGGCCTTCTGCAGGATTCCAATTGGGAAGCCTTCAGTTGGGTCAGTCGTCAGCCAGAGGCGAAAGTCTTCATGAGGATCTGTAATTTTCTCCACAGCCTTTTCCAGATGGATGAGCCACTTCACCAAAAGGTGACAGTTCTGCAACATGAGCCAATGTCCATGAACCACTGATTCCTCCAGCAACTGCAAAGCGATCTGAGGACAGAGGGAGAAGCATCTGTAAGTCTCCCTTTACCCTGAGAACAAACTGCCTCTGATGGGCTCATGCAGTGGTCTAAATGAGTCTGATAGGAGTTCTTCCACTGACTCAAATCATGGCAAATTGTGCAGTGGGTTTTCCTGCTCGGAAAGTGGTGGTCTAAATGAGTCTGATAGGAGTTCTTCCACTGACTCAAATCATGGCAAATTCAATAGCTGTTAATCCCTGGACATCCTGCCTTAGTGTCCATAACAAAAAGGAAAGTCACAGGAAAGGCAGGAGAAGCAGCAGAACTTTCTGGTAGCAAACATTGCAACTTCCAACGACCTCATGTCCATACACAGCAACATCTTCTCATTTCTACTTTTTAACAGCCAAAAATCTGATTCTGAATCTACCCTCACCCAAACCAGAACAGCAGCCAGTCAGCCAAATGGCCCCTTGTTCAGTAAAATGTTATTCCCAAACTGACAAATCTGTGTCAGAATCATAATGTAACTCCTTTTCAAATGGAACAGACCTATGGAAAGGAAACTTGATCAGTCCCAGAGCATTAGGAGCATGGCTTGTAACTCACACTCTTGCAATTCACACACTTGTAATTCACACAGGACATCCCATCCAAGTTACCTCTTCTTGGCCTTGTCCCATGGCCAGGAATTTGAGTCTATCTGCTTTAAAATCTGTTCTCTCAGCCAGTTTCATGAGGTCATTGACAGGATCAGAGCCAGGACTTAGGATAAAAACCACAGGTGAGAAAGGGCTGCTCTGCTGCAGGATGTCATCGAAGCTGATCACGGGGGGCTGCACGTACCTGGCAGAGGGAGAAGCCCAAAGATTTGGCTGATTGCACAGAGCAGCTGCCACGTGGGAACAGAGCCTTGCACACCAAGGGCACAGCTCACCACGGACTGCACATGGAAATCATTCTGCTCATCACACAGCCCCTGCTCTGCTCTCCAGGCAAACTACACAACACTGACAAAGCTGATCAGAGCTCTGTGTCAGTGCTGTGCTGGGGATCTGAGAGGAGGGTGACTCACGTCTCGCCCATGGTCACTGTCACATAGTCCATCACCGCCCGGTACATCCGGTCCACGCGGAAACACCGCAGCAGGAGAAGCTTCTGGAAGTCTGTGACGTTGCCCTCATAGTGCATTGGCAATGGGATCTGCTCCAGAGCATCTGTGTCATACCACTGGCAAGGAAAGACAGCACACAAATGAACCCAGTGGCTCTGTCAGAGAAATTACTAGAAAAGAGAAAATCAATTTGATGAATGGGGGGCCAAGAGACACAACAAAAACAAAGAAAGTCAATCAGCTGAAAATAAATATTAAAAGTTCAGGTGAATGTAAAAAATCCAACTTTTTTGGTATGTAGTATTCAAGTCCAGAAACACATTTGTACTTTCACTTGATGTCAACTAATTCTCGTAAGAAAAGCAAAAAGGTACTAACAGATTGCTTCCAGGAAGACTTCTTATAAAGCAACAAGACATAGAATGAAGCTAAAGGAGGAACAAAGGAAGTCTGTGTTTGTCAATAACCTATAGAATTCACTGCCACAAGAAGATCAAAGCACAATTTAGCAGCACAAAAACACCACTGAAATTTTGACTGCTGAAATGAACAGAAAATTTCAGGGGTATTTCAACAGGGTAAATAACTCCTCTAAGACATTTGACAGACAAATAAAAATTCTACAGTATAACAGGGAAGATATTTTGTTCTGTTTTTTAAATAATATAATTATTAATTCTTCTGCAAATAAGCCAATCACCAACTGAGGTCAAGAAGCAAAGAAAGGCCTTGAGGGAAGAAGCCCACAGTGACATCTCCCCTGTGGAGTGCTGACACATTGCATCACACTTGACCATTTAATACCAGAAGAAAAACTAGGAGAGAAAGCAGCATTCCAAAAAAGCACGTACATTTTTCCATACGTCTGGATTGTCTTCCACATCATCTGGAAGATATTCAAATTTCTCAGGAAACAGCTCAGACAGGCGAATCAGGTCTTCCCAGCCTTGATCTGGCAGCCAAGCAAACGGTTTCTTTCGGGCACTCTTCTCCAGGGAAATATTGCCTAGGCACGTTCAGAATCCAGAGTCAGTGTCCATGTCAGAAACCCTCCAGGGCATGACCACACATACAGTCCCCCTGCACACAGGAACCAAGTGGAAATTTGTTCCTGGAAGCACTGTAAGATTGGACTGGTCTGCTGAAGGAAAATGGCATTTTAAAGTGCTTCCAAAAGCCAGAGTTTTATCCTTGCAAGCATTTCTAAAATTATGTATACACAGTCAGAAAATAACTACAACATAGTCAGAAAATAACTACAGATTACTTTCCTCATGTAACATCCAAACAATTAGCTAGTGTGAAATAGAAATAGCAGGATCCCCAGTTTGTGTAACCCAACAAGTGCAGCTCTTCTCAGTGGGAGAGCTCCCCTTCTTGAGGTGCTGGCTCACAGTAAATCACCTCTAGTCAAAAATCTCTCTTCAAAAGATCTTTTATCTATTGCTATGTAGAGTTACATACTTACATATAAATATCCACTTTACCTTTCAAAAAGAAATCAAATTCTTCTTGTGGAACTCGGCCTTCAGCTTGTTCTATCTTGACAGTCATATCAAAGGAGAACAGTAACTTGTGCTTCTCGAACAAGGCTACGTTAAAAGGACATTTTCAAAAATCAGCTGCAAAAGCTTGTGGAACTGGAGCAATCTTTCAATCCACATCCTTCATCTGTTGTGGGACTGATGAGATGTTCCACCCCTGCAAGTGCTCAAGGCCATTGCTGAGGGGCCCTCAGCAACCTGATCTAGTGAGTGGCATCCCAACCCATGGCAGGGAATTGGAACCAAATTATTCCAAAGGTCCTTTTCAAGCCAAACCATTCTGTGATTCTATGATCTGGTCACCCCACAAAGATCATTTGGTTGACAGCTGGAATTGATATTCCTAAAGGTCTTCTCCAGCCTGAACAATGCTATGATTCTGTGATCAGGGGGATCAAAGCTGGGGCTTTGAATCAGGCTTTAAGAGTCAATACAGCCCCTGTGAGCAGCTCTATTGTAACTGTGTTAAGAAAAGCATTTTTGCAAGAGCTACATGGGTAATGTGCAATGTTCTTCTAAGAGAAGTAGCAGGGAGGAAAGTGTGAACCAGGAGACCTGAACATCACTGAATTCCCTGCTAGGTAACCTCCTCTTTAACATGAACCAACTGAAGTCAGGGCTTCACCTTTATTTGCACCTCAGCCCCTGGTTAAACTGCACTAACCTGTGCAGCCATAGTTGTAGGTGCTCAAAGTCAGTGTATCCATGATGTTTTTTAACCTCTTAGGAAGAATAGGACTGGGCATGGATTTCCGAAGAGAGAATCCAAAAACCTCTAAGAAGGAAACCAGTGAGAACTGGTACATGATGTTGACAAATGCCAATTCAGCCAGCACAGAGAAGAGAATGGCTCCCCTCTTGGCAGCTGGTCTGTAGCCATCTCGGAGAAGGTCGATATCCGCTGCGGTCGTCTCAGCCAGCTTCAGTTTCTCAATCACCTGGGCAGACAGGGGTTTTATACACCTGAAATTGCTGTGCTGATCCAGAGTGGATCTATTGTAGCACAGTAATCAGAGCTGCTCAGTGCCTGCCTCTCTGTGTGACCGTAGAGGGAATCTGGGCAGGTAACTCAAAAGAAACTGTATGAATTATAAAAATTTAAGTTAGATAAAATTAATCCCACCCTGTATATTTACGAAAAGTAACGGCAAAGATTTACAAAAAATCATGGAAATAGTGTGGCAAGGGCCCTCTGGGGATCTTTAGTTCAACTTCTGCCCAAAGCTTGGTTATAACCACCACTAGATCAAGTCCAGTGTGGCTTTGCCCAGCTGTGGCCTGAAATCTCCAAGGATGGATTGTTTTGTCTTAGAACTGTAAACAAACATTACTTTGGTCCTGTTAAGGATTTCCCTGAAGATAGGATTTGGTTCTCTGACCAATAAAATGGTGCCCAATACTGAAAGATGCAACACATTCATGAGAAAACTCTCCATTTCCTTTCAAATTATTTGCAAGCTTCAGGAGTAAAACTGAAGCCCAATGAAAAAGGAACGACTACGTTCTGTCCAGAGATACCCTTCCAAAAAGCCCAGAGCTGATACCTCAGTAGCTTTGAATTTTGTGTTCTCCAAGGTTTCCACCAATTCCACATTGTCCAACATGTTGCCTGTGGAAGTTGACAGTCCATGAAGGAGAGTGTCTTCCAGATTTTTCAGCAGGTTTTTATTTTCACTTGTCTCTTTGATGAGACGTTCTCTCTGTTCCTCCAATTCCCTCCTTTCAAAACCCGTAATGACACTGAGCAGCTGATCCTCCAGGCCCTTGAGTGTAACTACAGGTACAATACATGGACAGAGCACAGACTTTTGTTAGCACAGGACAGTTTTTATGCAACTTATTTAACCTCAGGGCTCTTACAAGACTACAGCAATGCAACAGAGTGATCTGGTTAATGACTGTGTATCTTGATTCCACCAAAGCATCCTGACCTGACCAGTACAGGAAGAGATTTTTACCTCAGTTGCAGATTAGAAGAGAGAAGTGAGAAGGACTTTCTATTAAATCAGATGCTGAATGTAAGGGAGAGTATGAATTTCTTAGTTTCATCAAGACAATGACCCAGGCCCTAAGTTTACACAACAGCATAATCCCTACTTTGTTATTATATACACACTTAAGCTTACCTGTATAATTGATAACAATAGCTCTGCCAAACACAGAGGGAGAATACTTTGGGTTTGCTAATTTGGTGTTCAGGTACATTTTAAAATTACTGTCATAGTCAACCTCTTTGTCCCCCAGCACAATGAATGCTCGCCCCTGTGCAACTTTGACATTCTTCTCTAAGACATTGTCTATCACAGGGTCGATGTATTCATCAACACTGTGCACCAGGAAAGGGGTTCCATACTTTATGGCCTGTTCTAGTTGTTTCAGGAAATCTGGGTCATTAAAGGAAGCCATCTGCAAGAGAACAATGGGAAAACATGAAAGGAGAACTGATATTCAATTTGCTGAACATTATTATTTTGCAGTAGCTGCCAACATTAATGATTGTTCTTTGCTGCTTTTTGTCTTTCCTCTCACAGATGATATGAAGTGCATTTGCACAAAACAGTAAAGGTGCTTTTTTCTGATTAGCTGAGAACAATTTCCATTTAGAAATTACCCTTTAAAGTTCTAGCTGTGCCTCTAAGTGTGTTAGACTCTTTCTGCATGTGCAGACAGGCTGAGAGAGCTGGGGTTGTTCATCCTGGAACAGAGAAGGCTCCAAGGAGACTTTTAGCACCTTCCAAAACCTAATGGGGCTCCAAGAGAGAGGGAAAGGGACTTTGGACAAGAACATTTAGCAACAAGACAAGGGGGAATAGCTTCAGACTGAAGGAGGTCAAGGTTAAATTACATATTAGGAAGGAATCCTTCCCTGTGAGGGTGGTGAGGCCCTGGAACAGGTTTCCAGAGAAGCTGTGGCTGCCCAGTCCCTGGCAGTATTCAAAGCCAGGTTGGATAGAGCTTGGAGCACCCTGGGATAGTGGAAGGTGTCCCTGCCCATGGCCAGGAGTGGAACTAGAATGTCCTTCCCAATCCAAACCATTCAATAATTCTGTGCTATATAACTGGTTCCCCATTCAAGGTGACAGATATTTATGCAGCTTTGAAAACGATCAGTAATGAGGCAAAGCAATCTTCCATCTTTACCTTCAGGTTATTTTTTTCTTCCTTCTTCTTAATCCAATGTAATGCCTGCTGCTGTGGGTCAATACAGAGTGGGAAGCGGCTGGAATACGTTGTCAGGATGCCATTCTGGACAGACAGCTCATCTGGGGGCAATCCTTCAGAAACCCACCTGGGAACAGAATGGACCAAACACCAGCCTGGGATGAAAACTCAGTGGGAGAGCAGCACATTTCATTTGTCAGCAAAATGATGCAACTCACTGAGCACACAATCAGACACACACAGTGCATGTGGTTATGGGGACAGTGTCACAGCTCAGACTGACTCCTGTAACTGCACTACTCAAAGTACTGACTGGTGCCCTAGGTGAGCAATCCTGTGGTAGTTGACACATGGGTTCCCTGAGCTTAATACCAAACCCACTGAAGTCAATGAAAAGACACCTGCTGGGTTATGGATACATATTTTATAGAGAATTCCTGAAAAACTTCCTAGAAATGGTATTACATGTGTTTAAGTTCAGTGAATGTCCCTGGAGTGTTAAGTACAACAGATTCTTCCAACAAATGGCCCCTGTTAATCAGGACATGAAAGTAAGATTCTCTCTCTGGTGTGGCTGTGCACCTCCACCCACAATGCCAATTCTGTGCCACAGATTGAGCTCCAGACTCCCACTTTATAAAGTCACATCCAGCAGTCCCTGGGTCTCCTGACTGGACGTACCTGCTAACCTCCACCTCATCGGTCAGGAGGCTTTCCAGCTTAAATGGTTGGCTGACAGGAATTTCTCGTGAGAAAATATCTTCCTGCCACACTTGATAGAGCATTTCATGACGGAACTCCCAGCTGAAGGCTCCCACATAGCACAGAAAGGCAGCAGCAAGTAAACAATCTCCAAGTAACTTCACCTTCCGTATTTCTAATTCCTTGAATTCCTCTGTCCACCTGAAATAATTATATGGGAGATTCTGTACCAGGAAGATGAGGTTTATGTGCAGGATTTCCTGCTACTTTAGATACAGGTTGAGACAGACCCCCAAATTTAGAATCAGTTTTCTCTTGCTATTATGAGGGTCACAGACACTGAGTTGATCTGAACTTTCATCCATTAATCTCAGTCATTTTCCAAGAGCTAATGGATATTAGCTCAGAACAGATAATAGCTCTTCTCAGAAATAAACACCATAGAAAGCAACATTTTCAAAAATGTCTCCACCTGACAGATTTTATCCCTGACACATGAACCTCTGATGTCAAAAATGATCCTCTTTGGATCTAGACTTACCTCTCATTCTCAGATTTCAAGCCAGCGATGAGCTTATCAGCAGCCTCTAATCTTCTCTGCATTATCTCTGCTTCTTCTTGTAACTTTTTATTTTCTTTTAATGTCTGGTCTAATTTTTCCCCCAAAGCTTTAAGCTCCTCCTGAATGGCAGCCAGCTCTGCCTGTATCCTTTCCAGTTCCCGCTTACTTAATTCATAGTTCCGCTCCAGCCTGGCCACCTAGAGTGCATTTTTGAAGGAAACATAAGATTTTCAGAGGACAGAAGGATTTTAGAGATAAGTAGTAAGTTCTCACATTTCTTTTGGTTGTATTATATTTTTCAAATTGTTCTGGTAATAAACAGTGCAAGCCAAAATAACTGACACTGTCACTCTCCTCTCCCCATCCCAAACATGCATCATGATTGCAATTCTAAAGCAGAAAAATCTCCCAGTTCTGCACCCACAAGGAGTACGAAAGCACTGGAGGTCAGCAGGACTCTCATGCCCAAAAAGGGGAGGTTTGTCTGCTTAATAACAACAATATTAAGGCTCCAAAAATAGTCAGACACTTCATCTAGTGAATATACTTGCTCTTTAGTCAGTTGTATAAAATAACCTTTTCTTGATAAAATTTCACAGTGTCATCTGTTGGACATTAGATTTCCTTTGGCAATACAGCTGAATTTCCAGTCATCCTAGAAAAAGCTAATCAAAAGGTCTGTGTTTAAGGAACATGGATTTAGTGTACTACTGACCTCTGTTCTGTCCAAATGCCATGGGTTTTAAAGCTTGTTTTTAATAAACAGCTCTAACTGTGTTTTTCTAAGCACGTTAGATTACAAAATTCCAACTGAACATGTTCCTCCCTCATCCCACAAGCACTGGAATGGATGGCAACCCACAGCCCAGCATCCTGACACAACAAATACAGTGATTTATGACTGACAACCTGCCCCACTGCTACTACAGTAGCTGTTCTAAAAACCATTTTTAAGCACTTCAATAGGAAAAGTGGGCAGTCTATGAAATGGCCAAGTATTATCTTTTCCATCAGGATTATGTTTTGAACTTCTCTGAATTTGATTCCAACATATTTTACCTTTTCTTCCTTTGGCTTGACTGTTTTAACTACATCACAGTAGGTCACCACTGCTTCAGCAAACTTTAACATTCCCAGTCCTGCTCTGCTGATAACTTCCATTTCAGCCCAGGTAGTGTTAAGATTCTTTAAGAGAGCTAAATTGGCAAACACAAAAATATTGCAAGTGAGTTGAACAACTGTGCAAAAACCCTAAAAGAATAGTTTTTCCTATCAGCAACACCAACCAGTGCTGTGACAGACAATGGGAAATATTTGTCAGAATATTAAAGAGACTCTGTTGGCTGTTCCCATTAACAAGATCCTATATTCACTGCAATACCCAGAACAGGAATTCACCTCTCATGGCTTTCACATTGCTCCATGGAATTTCCCTAAAATCTGTCGTCAACAGAAGTCGCAGGAAATTTGTGTCAGCCATCATTGCTTTGGCATTCTTCCAGTTTTGTTCTTTGTAACCTCTCATTATAAGAATACAGTCCAGAACAACCTGCACCTGCTTCGGGGGTGTTGCAAAGGACCTGGAAAACAGGTGAAAGAGACAGTGGAAGAGAAAAAAGGAGACAAAGCACATGATGCCAGACATGGGCACTGCCTGGTAAGAGAGGCATTGCAATACAGGAGCTTGAACATAAGACAAGCCACAACAGTGAAATAAATAACCCAAATCAGAAAATAAATTATTAACTACTCAAAAGCTCAGAACCAATTCCTGTATTCAGACAATTTGATCCATGAAATACTAAATTATTTCAACAGTGGAAAGCTTAAAACACTGAGCCTTGATATTCTTTCCTAGGGCAGTGAAGCAGCTGGAGAAAAATCCAGAGATCTGTGAGAGAAAGGAAACTCAAGTGTGGCAGGGAAGGGAGAGCCATTGCTATTTTGAGGACAACTATTTCAAGGAGAGCCAAAGACTGGATGTGCCTTTATATCAATCCTTAAAAAAAGATGTATTATCAAAACACGGGGAGGAGTAAATTAGGCAGGGAAATACATTTGCTATTAAGGTATCCCTGAAAAATAACTGTTATGTGTTCCTACTTACACAGGAAAAAAAGAGAGGAGGAATGAACAGGTTTGGACAGCCACTGTTCAGGAAAAAAACAGCAGTAGGTTCTGGTGTACCAAACACAGGCCAGAGAATGATGGAGTAAACAGCAAACAAAGGCCTGGAAGAACTGTCTTAAGGCAAAGGCATGGGCTAGGAATCAGGGCATCCTGTTGTGACCTCTGCACCCAGGCATCTGATGTCCTGACTTTCACAGGCAGGCAAGAAAGATGAGGCTAAGGCTCAGACCCAGCAAACAAGAGTCTCTCAGTGTATTTCCAAGAGTTTATGCTGCTGTACATACAAATGAGTCACCTGAGTTCAGTAACTTCAGCCTTGTCAAGCTTTTCAACCTCCCGTTTGGCAGCTTCCATGATAGGCTTGATTTGATCCAGTGCTGCCTCAGCCTCTGCCTTCTCCACAGCAATGATCTCATTCTGCTCCTGTATCTCTATAGCTTTCTCTTCACCCATTTTTTTCTTCTCCTCAGCTAGTAATTGCAAAGGCAGGGCCATAAATGAATCATTCAAGTTTGTACACAGAACATATAGTAATACACTAATAGAGATTTACTCTTTGCTGATCAGAAATTACCATAAATCAGAACCTTGTTTCCAGCTTGCCTCTGGTTACAGCTACATCACCAGGTGAGGAACAGTTAGTGTTCCACACAACAGCATGCACAATCTCTTTTCCTCCATGTTTCCCTCTAATACTGAATGCCTGAATCAGAAGTTGCCTTTCTTGCTACTGCCTTTCCCACATTATGCCCTACACCTTGGAAAGGGAAGAACAAGGGCAGGCAAACGTTGTGTAAAGTACTGTGGGCCAAATGTGGAGCAAAGATGGCAATCTGGGCAAAGCAGGGGACCTGCTCTTCTGGCATGGCATGGGAGCAGCACACAGAACAAGAGGGATACCTCGAGAAGCAGCTGGAGCTCTTCAAGGGCCTCCCAACCCAGCCTAACACAGATGATGTGAGCCCTGCTTAGCCTGTGGGACACTTCACTAATTGTAAACTACCCACCTATTTCTGTGTTTAATTTAATGTCTCTTAACAAAGCCTCACAAGCAGCTGTTTTTTCTGTTAGTATAATCTTCTGCTCAGCAAGTTTCACGTTCAGCTCAGCCAGCTGCACAGCAGCTTCCTTCAGTTTAACCAAGCCCCCATCCAGCCGTTTACATTGTGCTAGGTAGGAAAAAAAAAGGGAGAAATGTCAGTGATTCATTGGTTGTGTTCCAGCACACAACAACAGACAACCTCACAAAGAGAAAATATCCTTAGAGGTGCACTGAGAGATTTTCCTTTCCTGAGCCTGCCAGCCAAAATGCTGTTAAAGTCACTTGAGCTGACACAGGGGCCCCGTGCCACAACATATTTGCCACATTACACTGTTTGTGTTTTATCCTCTGCACATATTTCAGTGCCCCTGAGGTATGAATAAGAACTGCTGCTTGAGGAAGAAAGTCAAACCCTGAGTGAAGCCATGCTGGTATTAGATTTCAGCATGACTCTTCCCCAAGCAGAGGAGTGTCTGGTTTGGAGATTCTGGCTCATGTTCATTCACAAAAGGATTTGAGGAGAGCCCATTGTTTGACAGAGTCTGAACATTCATGTGTGGCCAGGATTTTGGGTCAATGTCAAAACACAGCCCCACAGCTGTGTGCCAGCACAGCATTTGAGATAGTACTAACACAGCTTTTGCATATTCTGGGTAATATGTGGGATTCTCACCAGAACTTTTGTTTTAAAAATATTTAAATCACTTATTAAAAAGGAGCAAACATCTACATAGCCTTACCTAAAATGAACTCATTTTTCTCATCCAGCAGCTTTGCATAGGTATTGAGAAAATCAAGATAATT
Source organism: Onychostruthus taczanowskii (assembly GCF_017590055.1). NCBI lineage: Eukaryota > Metazoa > Chordata > Aves > Passeriformes > Passeridae > Onychostruthus > Onychostruthus taczanowskii. Next base: position 2,200,533 of record NW_024500572.1, read on the forward strand.
TTTTGGTGTGACATGATTTCTACGTCTCAGTTTCTCCAGAAATTTCTTGCTGAAATCCCCTACAGATTCATGCACCATGACTATGTGGTCAATCACTGACTGGAAGCTCTCTGGTGGGATGCGTGGGTTTTTTGCTAAAATTGGGCAGAAGAAATAAAAAGTTTCAAATATTTGTGCCTTTTTTCAGAATACACCAATTGCCATCTCTCTTATGTACATCTAAACCAGGCACAAAACAAGTCTGTTTTCTGGGGCAAAAAGCAAGGCCAAAGGGGACCTCCTGGTAGTCAGCCCACATTGTCTGCAGACTTTGGAACTTGAATTTTATCAATTTTAAAAATCTATTTGATTAAGAAACTACCATCCAGTGACATTTTTGACCGAGTTTTTGCATTACCCACTTAGACTCAAAGTAACAACACAATGGGAAATGCAACTGTGAAATGTACAATAATTGCAAAGTAAAGAATATATTTCTTAGGCTATGCCAAGGACTAATGGGTTGAAATACTGACATGTTACATACCCAGAAAGGACTGAGCAACTGCACACAAGGCCTGGGCAGGCCAGGGCAAGAACCAGTCAATACCAGTGTTGTTGACAAGACCTTAAAATAAAGCACAGTGTTACCTGAAAAATTCCTTTGTAAAATTAACCCCTAATCAGATAGGCAATCCTCTAATTAACTTTATTTACACCAAGAATTTGCAAATTAGTCTTGACTCTTTCTTAGTAACAGAATTTACCACAAAGTCCATACTTTGATTTTGGCAGTAAATAATGAGCTTTGCCCCTGTGTCCTGCTAACCCCACAGGACCATTCCTTAGGCTCTACAGAACACAGTCAAGAGCTGCAATAAGGTTTTGTAGGGCCTGGTTTAGCATTCCCACCTGGACCCATCTTTCATGAGTCTCTCCTGTTTCCCAGGACTCCTTTCAGCCACCTGCAGGATCTGCCAAGCTTTGGACACAAAAGATTTCTCTTCCCACCATCCTAGTTTCATGACCTAACACCACACTTTCTGCTGTAAACTACAGAAAAGAGGCTGCAGACAAAGGCTGTGTATTTCCAGTTCAGTGAGGATGACCAATTGATTTCTAGCTCTTCAGCTGGAAAATGAACCGATGTGATAAATGCTAATCAATATTGGTCACTGATATGTGGTAATTAACTGGAAAAAAAACATGCAATGCAAACCCTTAATCATGAAACCTACTCTGCTTAGTTTTAGCTGCCAGACTAAGTGCTCACTGGAGGTTTTTCTCTTGCCTGTAAATCTGTGTTTCACAGGGAAGGGACTAAGCAGTGTGTAAAACTGATACCTGGGAAATTCCTGCACCACGTTCTCAGGTCCTCCCCAACTGGGGACATTCCCAGGACAATGTGAAGGTTGCTTGCACATTTGCTTACAAAATACTGCCAGATACTCTCTTTAGCTGGGCCCATGCCAGCTTTAGCAGCTTCTTCTCCAATCTGAGTTAGTATGGAGTCTTTTTCATCATCTGCATAAAGGGCTGGCACCATTCCTGTAGCATAAGGACAGAAGAATGCTAGTGAGAACCACCAGTAAGAGGAAACCATATGGCTGGGGATAGGGCAGATGAGAAACCAATTTTAATCCTAGTTCTGCAAAAATGATTCTGAGTAGTTTTGAAGGAACCAATTCATCTCTCTATGCTTCTCCTCCTCCCCATAGTCCTCATGGAAAATAGGTCATACTTGGGATTTAGAGGAACAATTAATTAATTTTTCTTTGGGCTTCAGCAACATATACAAAATGTCACAGGACTTTGCAAAGAAAATCTTCATTAGTATCTGTGAACCATCAGCTTACATTTCTGTTCTCTCAATCTGGTGGCAAATCCTGCATAAGTAACCTAATGACAGACCAGGGACAAGGAAAACTAGAACAAGAAAAGGGGTACAATTAACTCATCTGTTCTCATATCAGACTGTGGAGGAACTTCTATAGAGAGGGTGGTCACACAGTGCCAGCTGCTACTCATTTCCAGCTGCTTCATTTGCTAGAAGATACCAAACTACATTTCAGGACATATACATGAATATACAAATGAACAGTTGCTGCAGTTCAGGTGAATGCTGTTTAAAAGCCAATTGGATAACAGGTGGGTTTGTGGCCAAATGCAGCTGAAGTTTCCCTCAGTCTTGGAAGAAATCAGGGACTCCTGCAGCATCATCACCAGCATGAATGAACCCAATAACCTCTCCAGAGACAAAAATGACTGTAAGAAGATTCCAGAAAGCCGTTATTAAGGCCGAGATCATTTCAGGTAGTACTGAAAAGTGTAACTAACTAAAGCAGCAGAGGACACAGGGTGAACCAGTATTAGCTGCATCAAGGGTACAGCTGAGATTATGAGTCACAAGCAGAGAGGCTGCCAGTGGCACCTGAAGTCAACATGTTGTTGATGAGTTCCAGGAAACTCTCTTCTGCCACATGGCCATCTGTAAACAAGAAGACCACTGACTTGTCATAAATACCCAGCTTCTCGTACAAACTTTTCAAATCTTCTCGGAAATTATTTTCTCCGTATCCTCGACTCAAGATGATCTCAAATACCTAAGGATGAAAACATACACTGAGAAGACACAGATGGAACCAAGACATGATGGTAACTCTGAATTTCACTTAGACTGAATCAAGGGGTTGGTTTGGCCCCAGTCATCAGTAAATGTTTAAGTATCAATAAAATCGTGCATTTGTACAACCCTGCAGGCTTGCATTATCAAAATTGTTTTGTGTTCATCCTCCTTTTTTGTTCTTTCCTTCCAAGCCTTTTTAAGTAAAGTGCCTCTGAGGGGAACATTTCCTCTCTGAAATAGTATCAATCACAACAAGGCTCCTCAAGCAGCACTGGAGTGCTGCTGTAACACATTTAAGCATCAACAGCAGTAGTTAGGGACAATTAGTTGTTCGTCACCAAACCCATCCTTGTTTTCCTTCCCCAGTGCCAAAACCCAGATTCAGGCACTGGCAGATCACACACAGTCACCATCTTGGACTTCATGGCAATCTCCTCACCTGGGGTTTCCCTCCACAGGGAAGAGCTGCCAGCCTGATCTTGTTGTCTTGATTGACTGACTCACTCCCACCCCCAGTTTAATCCCAACCACAGTTTTACTTTCCTTGTCTTTTTCCACAGTCAAGACACAGGGTCACTGACCTCACATCCAGCTGTGTGAGCAGCCAGTTTGGTCAGGGACTGCTTTCCTGAGCCTCCCACTCCGATGAGCAGGGCGTGCCCGCGGTCCATCCGGATGATGCGATGGATGCGGATTAAATGCTCCAGAGCATCATCAAAAAGAACCAGATTCATTTTAATATGGTACTCGTTGTAGTCATCCAAAATTTCCTTCAGAGAAAGATGAACAGAATGTTACTAGGAGACCAATAAAACATTAAGAAAATAGCCCGTTCAGCAGCATTATTCCTTTCCCATTCCTCAGGGAAAATGAACTATTGGAAAACACTGCTGACTCTGTAGCTGATCCTCAGTTTTCATCACTGCAAATCCCAAATGGGCATTGAAGCACATAAAGTTCTGTGTGCACACAGAAGAGAACAGATTTCCTGCAGCTTGAGGCAGGCTCCCGCCCGTTCCTCAGTCACAGTTCCCAGCTGATGCACTCTACCTTAAAGAGAGCTTTTGCTAATTCATAATCTTGGATATCTTCATAAATACGAGGTTCTGCCTCATTCAGTGCTGTTCTGAAATCTCCAAAAAGAATCGGATCCCTCATGACGTGCTCCAAGTGATCAGCGAAATGCTCTTCAACCAGGGTTTTTATATGGCCTTGTACCTTCATGGACATGAAATGAGTCAGGCAACACAACAAAGCATTTGATTGTGAATCCAGTAATACTTAAAAAGGTGATAATGCAGATTCTTGCCCAAACACTGATTTATTTCAAGGTGATACTTATGTCACTAGAAGATCCAAAGATTACACCCCCTTGTGTGTCCTATGTATGATATAAAATGATCTAATAGGCAGTTCAAGAATGGTTCAAGCCAGTTAACTGTGGAACATCAAAACAAAAAGGAAGAAGCCTGTTCAATAAAATACCTTCTCATATATTGGTGTAAACAGTATATTTATGAACTTCCCTTTTCAGCATTCATAGATGTCTCACCAGAAAGATCTCTCACAAAGTTTCAAAGTCTGCATTAATATTCTGCATTGTGAAAATTGAGCTGGAGATGTATCTTTGTACGTTAGAGGAGAAAGTTTTAACTAGAAAAATCTGAAGCCTCTTGGTCTACATCTTGTCATCTAAGCAGCTTCCAAAGCAAAGCAGGTTGCTTAGAGATGAGTAGACTTTATATCAATTTCTCTCCTAAATCTTAAGGTTTAAAATTTGCATTGTTCTCTTTTGTGTTTAAAGATATAATTTGAAGCACTTTCCAATTTACATAACAGCCAAAACTAAATTCACTGTGTAAGAATTTGGCTTTTATCCTTTTTACTACTTGATTGTACAGCCACATTCTGCTACAACCCTTCCTGAAGGAAAATACTGACTTGAAGTGATTTCCTGAGTTTTCTCCTATGCTTCTTTCACACTCTGTCAGCTGTACTTCTGCCAATCAATTTTCCTGGACAGGCAAACCAAGTGATACTTTCCATTCCTTCAGCAGATCTGCTTTCTTAGTCTGCCCACATTGTTTTAGGAAAAAGTCTTCCATGGGCCATGTTTTAAATTAATGAGCAACATATTGCTAACACCAATCTGCAGTCAGACAGCAAGACCTGAGTCCAATGCTTGGTAGTGTTGCTGTTGCAAATTAATTGCCTTAATAATAGTCAGTGACTACTAAAAAACTGAAAGAAATTACTCACCAATTCTTTGTCTGCTTCATTAATCAGCCTGTCATGGAAAACCCTCAGGCACTCATTTCTCCAAACTCTCACCATCTGGGTCACTGTGTGAAACCTGAAATAACATCAAAATATCAGTCTGCACCAAATGAGCTGACACGATTCCTAAGGCCATATGGTTAATAACAAGGACCAAATTCTGGATTGACCCTTTCACTCTTTATGATTTAGTTCTTTTGCATTTTTACCTCTGGTATCTTATTTAAGAAAGACTAATGCTTCAGTGTTTGGCATAGAGATTAAGGTCACAATTTAGGATGTTCTATTTCTCATTGTGTTTGGCATAGAGATTAAGGTCACAAATTTAGGATGTTCTATTTCTCATTGTGGTTTAATGAAAAGTGGCCAAATGTGACTGATTTCCTGTACCAAATTACCTCAATTTCATTCAGATTCACCAAAAAAAAATAGGTGTGGAACCACTAATGACAATTTTTCTACTCTTACCTTTCTGCATCTGTAAGAACAAGTCCATTATAGACCCTGGAAAGATCTCGCAGGTTAAAAATGTAGTGGAATTTGGAAGGAGTAGGCGGCAGGTCAGTAACAATCCTTTTATAAAGTTCCAAAGTACACTGAGTGATCTTGTCAGAGATGGCTGATATGGACTCATTAAAGTTCTGCAAACATGAGAAAGAAAAGGTGTTTTCATGAGACTGCCCAGACAGAATTCAATGCTGTTAAACATAATCTGCTTTCCAGCTTTTAATCCTGTTTGGGTCAACAATTCTCTGTAGTATGAATATTCTGCAATTAAATGTTTAGGGCAGGCTCTGTCTTCACTCTGGAACCTTCTGAGTGTACAAGATAACATCAAACTCAGTGACTGGAATTCCTACAAGATTTCTATAGCAGAATAATTAAACTGCTCTTTTCTTATTTAATGTTGCAGGTACCTTGCCAGTAATGCAGTCTGTTGCATTATATTACATTTTTCACACTCATTCCAGAAAGAATTTTCAGATCTTTGTGTATTTGCCTAAAGGAACTGTAACCAAGTCATTCACACATTTCAACAAAAGAAAAGCCCCAGGTTTATAAATTATATGCTAGCTTGAATGTTTACATATTACACAAGAACTTATCTAAACAATGTAAAATCCACTGAGAAAGAGAAGGGGAAAGAAAAGGTTTGTGTGAGATTCTAGGTACAAAAAAAAAAAAAAAAAGGTAACAAAGATTTCAGGTCTTGCAACAACGTAGAAATAAATGCCTATTTAAAAATGATACACCTGTTGAGTAATCCTTTAAAAACAGTGAAATTACCGCAGTGTGGCCTTTCAGGATGGAGAAGTAGATCAAATTCAGTGATTGCTCAGAAGGAAAAGGGACGTTAAAAACACTGAAGAGTGAGGTGAATCGAGGGTCAACTTCATTCCGACCTCCTCCAGCTTTGCCCATGGCAGCAACAAAACCCAGGTCTCGAAGAAATTTAATGTTCATCTCTTTACCACGATCGTACATGAAACCTTTCTCTAGCAGCAGCTTCAGCAGGGCAATGGGTTGTTGTGTGCCATACTCATCAACCTGCAGGATACACAAGAGTCAGGACACATCAGAGCACAGTACATCACCTCATCAATTACTGCTTTCAGTGTGGGAATATTGGGTTCCATTCTCAGGAGAACATTACAGGGACTAAGGGACAATTTGTAAAGCTCTGGCACTGTTTGTGAACACTCATCCCAGTGTCTCCTCTGGGAAAAGTGCCTCTTCTCTGAGACAAATTAAATGCACACTGAACTTGTGATTGGAAGGATATCAGTACCACCCTAAATGTTTCTATAATACCTGGCAAAAATATTGACAGCTTACCCTTGGCATATTCATATCATCCATGAACACAAGGAGACGTTTTCCCATGGGAGGGCCAAAACTGTCCTTAGTTCGTTTTTCTACGTTTGTCTCCAGGTTTCTCTGAATGTCCATGGATGTTGTACGAGAAGAGAAGTTAATTACCAGCACCAGCTGCAAACAGGAGATGATAAGAATGGATTCTAACCTGTTTTGCTGGGGTTTTTTTCAATCAGAGTATTCAAAAATATTTTTTATATTAGCTGTCAGACATACAGGAAATGCTGCTCAGGTCCACTACTCACTTGAATTACATGTGACAAAGAAAAGTAAGCCTGCCCATAGCACTTTGACAATATATTTTTACTTTATATAATTGAGTCTGTACAAGGTAAAAGAGGACAAAACATCTTTGATCTGGAAGGATTTTCAAATCAGCCACACACTTTGGGTCTGGAGGTTGCAGTCACATTACCCTAGTCAATATTGCAACCCACAGACTCAGGCTTCACAATGCAAATTTTACACAAGGGCAAAGAATGAAAATGCAGCTTCAGAAACAGGGCAAAATGCCTCACACATACATTAAGGTCTTTGTCCAGATTGCTTAGGAAGTTCTGTGTAGTTGCTGTCTTAGATGTACCCGATTCACCTACAAGAACAACTGGACGTTTCACTTTTACCATCTGTCCCAGTAACCAAGCAGTGCGTGTGGTATCCACTGTGGGCACTGAAAAAGAGCAGGAACACAATCCCTGGCTAAATTAAAATGCACTACAGCTGGGGGATTTATATTTATAGAATAGTGCTGGAACACACTCTCAAGGTATTAACATGCACTTGCACAAAGACATAATCTGAATTATCAATTCACTAACAATGCTGAAAGAAAATTTTAATTGCTTAACCATCTCTTTTCAGTCTTTGTCATTGGGATCTTTTCTTCCATATATATAGACTAAAAAAAGAAGTTATCTTTCATATAGGAGGGCCATGGTTTGATTAAGCTCCATTTAATCCCCATTTCAAGGATATAATCAGGATTTATTTGGATCATAAGCATTTTCCCAGAACTCTACAGATATGAATTTTTTTCTACATGAATTGCCTGCATTTGGAGCAACTTCAGAGATCATAAATTTATCTCTCATGTCAAGGAGTTAACCTGTGCTTGCTGCAGTATCACTGTATATTAATGTGCCCGAATTTGTCTTTAACTATGAAAAGCACCATTAGGCAATGCTTCAAGTAACAACCAATAGCAGCCCTAAGAATGTAATGTTTATCTACTGAATACCTGAACCACAAGCTGATGTTTTCCTAGAATTTCTGGTAGAGCAAACTACCAGAAAGAGCAGAGTGAAGAGTGAATCTTCTGCTATTCCAGCTTTTAAAAGGCATTATTAGCTTCTAAATAAGCTTTATTGACTGAAAAGTGCTTTCATCCTTTCTTCGCTTTTTTACTACACAATGCTGTAAACACCAACTTTATGACTGCTAAATTACTATGAAAGAACTAAAGAAACTGATTTGTGCCATCACAAGAAACTGAACCTGAGCAGATGACCTTCAGCACAGAATAAGGATGTGTCATTTTAAGAGGCCATGCACTCAGTGGTGGCACATTATGAATTAAAAGCACATCATCACTCTATTTTATCTTATACTCACCTAGAATGTCAAGAAATTTCCTTTCAGGATCATGAATATACTCAGGAACAAGTTGCATCCAAGGTACCCACTTTTTTTGAGATACATCAAAATGGAAGTCATACAAAGTTGACAGCTGACCTGCAAACCATTAAGCAACTGCAAGGTTTTTAGGACACTGAAATATTTCCTAAGAAAACAATCTGATTGAGATGAAAATGAAGGGTAAGATTATAGACCAAGTTGGGCAACACTTTGTTCTATTTACAAGTCATTTAACCCACTAAGTAATAAACCAAAATTCTTCTACTCTAGCACCTTCATGAAAACTAACACTTTTCTATTACAGCGAGTGGCATTCAGATTAAATTATGACAAGATCTTACCTGGCAGCTCCCCTGGCTTAGCCAGCACGTCCTCACCCTGAACAATAGTCATGCAGGAAATACGTTTAACGTTTTCATCGAATTTAATTCTCCCAGCATCAAGAAGAGAAGCACCTAAGGAGCAATACAAAGCTTCCAAGAAAATACACTCCAGAACATCAGGATTTTCAGGCTGTTCAAGTAGAGCATCCAGCATCACAGTCAACTGCACGGTCTGTTGGAAAAAGGACAAATCTGTAAAGAAAATTGCCCTTTAGATGCATGAAAACTCTTAATAGTTTTCAGCTGATAGCTGGCCTTTTGCTCACACAGGTGGATCTACTGCTGTATGTGTTAAGTTCAGTAGAAGAGCATTGTTAGGTGGAGATTGGTTTGGTGTCTCTGTGTGCTCATCAGTAGGAAACTGGTATTTCAGCAGAGACTCTCCTGTTCTGTCTTTGGGAAGATTTTACTTTCCCCATCATTCCATTTTCTTCTTAGTTAAACATGTTCAATCTTTATTCTCTGTTTCTTACCATATTTAGATCTGTTTGAGGAATAATGGTCTTCAGCTTTCGTTCCTGTTTGCCATCCACAATTCCCTCTATAATCATATCAATAAGGTAAGGCACGTACTTTTGAAAGAGACGATCTAATTCCACTTTCTCTTCCTAAGGAACACAAAAAAGACAATAGTTCAGCTGGAAAGAAATATTTTGACAGCAGAGCTTCCCATCAATACCTGGCTGACCAGATATGATTGTTCTTGAAGGAATCAATTCTACCAAAGACTGTCTACACAGTTCAATACAAACACTGTGAACAAATGCAGAAATTCCCACCTCATTTTCTCTTCTTTTAACCCACTTTTGCCAGTAGGGCTCATATCTCAGATTTTTAGGATCTACAAAAACCATTCCACAGCGGGATACTGTGGCAGGAGATGCATACTGTAAGTCTCCAACCTATAAAGGAATCATACATGATAAAGGTAATCAGTAACTGCTTTTCAGGCTTTGAAGCCCCATCTGTATCTAACCCCTCCTGTGTATTAAATGGTACAATCATTTCTTACCTCAAACAGCAGAGCACAGTGTGCCTGAAGCCTAATCCTCTCCCCGTTTGCCAGGGTCAGTAACTTGTTGTCATCCATGACAGAATTCATGTTTTCAACCCACAGAGCATCCACATCTCCATCAAAGAGAATGTACCTGTGTACAAGAGCCATGGGGCACTGACTGATGTCTGATTTTCCTAACATATTTCTGAATTCAGAACTGTCAACAATGGTGTCATTGTCAGTCCAGGTATTTTGAAGTCTACCATTCATATTTTATAATTGCATAGTTTTACTGAGACTAGAAACTCACAGGAGACAGAAAGACTTCTGGACATTTTCTATTCATTTAGCATTTGTTTTTTTAAATAGTGCCATCTAATTTTTTTTTAATTGCTGTAAACCCCAGGATCTCAAAACCACCACTGTGATTCCTAGCTGCCTACCTTCGCTCTTTCTTGTCAGTGGGTCTGTTGATATCCCGAAAAATGTTTGACAGGACTCCATCTGTCCAGTCTCGTGAGACAGGGTCAAGGATCCCATACAGCTCAATCACACTCATAGCTTTAGGGTTCAGTGTGTAAAGCTTTGTCAATAATCCCAGCCTAAAGATACAGCAAAAAAAGCAATAGTAAAATGTCACACTATCATCTCATGTTAATCCAAGCAAATACTCTGGGCAGCTCTTGATTCTGTCATGGCTGGACAGGGCTGAGTAATACAGACTGTGCTATTTTACAGCCTGGTTCACATTCTACACTCACTTGTTTTGGGCCTGGCACAAGGTTTTAATAACAACTGTCTTGCCACCTCCAGTAGGTCCAACCACCATTGTAGTGTGACGAGTTAACATTGTCTCATACATCTGAACTACTTTATCCACCTGAAAAATAAACATGGATTCAGTAGATTACTGTCATAACTCTGTGGACAAGTTTAGGTCTATATCAGATAACTTTTCCTGGATCCACTCCAGGGTGCAACAATGCACCTACAACCTCACATTTGCTACAAAACCTCAAGCAATTAACATTTTTTATACCTGGACTGGCAGAACAACATAACCCCGTTCTTCCAGCACTTGTTCTACAGCATCATTAAGGTCAGGGTAGCGGACTCGAGGGCAATCCAGGCCAGGAAACAGGTCAGAGATTAGGCCAAGGAAGAGAGGTACATCTTCAAACACAAATTTAGGAAGATTCATATCTCGCAGAGCTCTCATTAGTACAACATCCTAGACAAAACATAGCAAAATCAATCTTTACCAAATACTTATCAGCTAAAATGAGGTACTTCAGGACTTTAAATCTTTAAAAACTATTGCTCAATTATTTCAGTGCAGCTTTTAGAATGTTTTTTTGTCATCAGTTCCTAGTGGAAACAACAGAGGTTATTTTATATGGATTAAGCATAACTAAGAATAATATACTGCCTTTTTCTACCATGTTATTCAAATGCCAAATGGCTGCAGTGGCCCACACCACAGCTTCCCTGAGCTGGAGCACTCACTGCTCAAAAACCAGTTTTGCTAGTAATCCAGAGATATTCATCTGGCTATTTACATCCTGGACTTAACAAGCAGGAAAATATCTCATTTTCCATAGATTTCCCTACTTTGACTGAAGTTCTATTGGCAGAAAGCACAAAGAAACTCAGTAAGAACAAAGGGAAATAATAAGACAAATAACACCAATGTTCCTATTTCCAAACCAGACAAACTACATCAGATGGAGAAACACATTACCTTTCTAATGAAAAAAAGATTATATGCCCAAGGTAACTAAGCAGCAAATCTACCTCATCGAGGTCTGCTGATCCTCTTTTCAATTCTCCAGCCATTACCAACACTGACTTAAGGGCCCGCAGTCCAAAATCATAGTGATGTTGTTTAGAAAGCTGTTCCCTTGCCAACTTGTACAGCACTGTCATCTTTTTGGCAAGGACCTGTTTGATATTTAAATTAAATGATCACAAATGTGGACATTGCTACTGGCCATGCAAACATGAGTGGGTACATGGGTATGGGTAACAATAGAATGTTCTTACCTTTGCTGTAAGGAAGCCTTCAGAAAACAGCATTATTTCACAGATCTGCTGAAGATCTGGTACAATAACAACCACAGGCCTGAAGAGAGCTTTTACAGACTCAGGGAGCTCAGTCCGACCAGCATAACCAGGATTCATTGTAATGAAAATGCCAATACGGCTGTCAAGGGAAATCTCCTGTCCTTCAAACTAAAGGCAGAAGAAAACATTAGAACAATGTGAATCAGGAACTAAAAAAAAAAAAAATACTATTTACTCAAAGAGAAAACCAATAATACTGGGGCACCCACTTAGGACAAAGTGCTAAAATTTTAGCATTAGAAAGTCATTGTGATACAAACAATGGGATGAATGCACTTTCTTTAAGATATTTTACAAGCCTCAAATTTTCTGTCTGACTTGTTTTAATTCCAATAAGCATCAGTAAATAAAGCCTCAGTAAATAAAGCCTCACAATCCACATCAGGTTAAATTACGGCTGTTCCTCATTACTACTAGAATATTACCCCATTTACTTGCTATTATCCTATTAAGATCACTTTTATCTCACTTCACAAAGGAACCACCTAGCAAAGGATTAGGCAATCAGCAAGGATTTAACTTTCAAGCCGAAAGTACATACTCAGGAGTTTGAAATGTTCAGCACAAATAAAAAACAGAAGCACCAGCCCTTTGATCTAATGATGGGGTCTAACCCTGTATCTTGCTCTGAAAACCAAGATTAGCCTTCACAATTACTCCTCTTTTTTAAGGTTTACCTGAAATCTTTTCCACCCATTCATTAAAGCATTTCGGATCGTCTGAATCTGGGAAGAAATGACTGAAAGCACGGAAGCGTCGATGCGATTGAATTCATCAAAGCATCCCCATGCACCACACTGGGCGAGGCCTGAGAAAATTTTACCCATTGCCTAAAAGGAGCAACAAGAAAAACTTCTCAGCAGTGACTATATAAAACATTCAGCGTCAAAAAACTTTGGAACACGCTAAAATACTTAATGGTGGATAAACCTCTAATAATTACTTGCCAAGTGCAGATTGCCTATCATAAACTTAAACACATACCATACAGTCATTGCTCCCCTTCTTGAAAAGGCCCGAAATTCCTTCAGGAATTTATTCAAAATCGACACTTTTTACTAAATTTAATCATCAAACAGCGTGGTATCTCTAAGGGAGATACTTATGTAGAAGTTCAGAGTATGTCCTGATCCTGGGCACTGATAAAGAGCAGAAATTGGCATTTTATCAGAGAACACAGATCTTTAGCTCTTACTTTGAAGTCCATGCCTTCTCCACAGTTTGTCACTATGCACAACAAGCCCAGTGCTTTGGCCAGATCCTTGGTTGTTTCTGTCTTCCCTGTACCCGCTGGCCCTGCTGGTGCTCCTCCCAAAAACATCGACAGAGCCTTTGAAGACAAACCAAAAAGCAAAGCACAGCTCGAATTAGATTTATGCTAGGCTGGTAACAAAACCACAAATGAATCCTTGGGTACAAAAAACTTTAAACTTTGTGAACGCCTTCTACATTGTCTTTGCAGCAATGAGGTGAGAAGGATGTCACAACTGATTTCAAACACCTTAGCGTTCACACTGGGACGCAGCAGGCAGAGGCAATAAAACCAGGATGTGCCTAAGTACAACAGGGGCTTGTTAGCACAATGTCCTTGAGGGTGCACCTGTGTGAGGGTGAGGTAGATGCGGTCGGTGAGCGGGGTGATGACGAGCCGCCCGTTGAGCCCCATGTACTCGTAGCCGTAGCAGAAGGCGCCGGTGCACTGCCGCACCATCAGCTCGTCCGGCTCGCGCTCCCAGTAAAACCGCAGCTGGCTCTCCCACTCGAACTCCTGAGCCTGCAGAATGCTGCACACAGAGCTCACGTGAGCCAAAAGGAGGGCAGTGCAACTCCCAGATCTGGTGTTTGCTGGAGGTGAGGTGGTGCTTACCTGTCTCTGACGAATATATCGATGATGTCTCTGGCGTGCACGTCGATGATGAGAACAGTGTTGTATTTTTTCCTGTCATTTTTGCTCAAGGGCGTCATAATGCGGGTAACCAGATCATCAATTTGCTTATGCATTTTTTTAGCATAAAATTTCATTGCCTGCTTTTCTCCCATTTTCACTTTCCGAAAGACATCCTCTACCTCCCAAGTCCACCACACTTGATTAGCAGCAAGCACCATCATGCCTTGGAAGAGCAACATCCAATCAACCCTAGGGAAAACACATACAGTGAGGGAGGCTGAGTTATTGTTTATTTTAAGTAGCTGATCAGGAAAGGAAAAAAAAACCCACAACAACAAAAAAGAGGTTTCTCCTGTACCTGCAACAGCTACAACACAAGCCAAACTTTTCAGAGATATACAGAATTCTATCAAAGTAACCTGGGGGATTTCAAAAGCCTAAGAAATATTCTGATATAAAAGCTGTTTGTTCCAGATATAAAATTTCCAAGAGGTATTCATTGTGAGAAAAACTTACTCAACACACAACACCAAAAATAAAACTCAAGATTTAGGAAAATAAATACGAGAGATTAAGCATTCTTCATGGTTGGTTAAAATAGTACATGTGAATGTATTTGTATCCCTCCACACAGAGAAATACAGACTAAATTGCGCAGGAATTGTATAATTATGCCTTAACTTTTCTATATCACTAACACATCAGGTTATCTGTGTTATCCTTGGCACTGATTGTTTCACCTGCTTCTGTCTTCACAATATCGAAAAATGGCTTCCTTGGTGAGGCGTCGGTTGGTCCGTCTCATTTCCTCCAGCACTACTGTCATCCAGTTCTCCACTCTGCCCACAGCAGGGACGTCCTGCCGGAAGCCCATCACCTCCCCCTCAGCTGAGATCATGGCTGTGGCAATCTTCTCGTCATTGTCACCGTCCCTGAACCTCAGCGAGGCTACATTATCAAACATCTGAAATGCACCAACAAAGAAATTCACCGGCATTTTAGAAACAAAGCCTCCAAATGTAAGTGTATGCAGCCCCAGCTCTCCTCCAGAGAGATGGATCTGACTCCTAAGTAAACAAACACAAATGCTGATGTATAGCCCAGCAGCAGAACTGCAGAATAACAAACAAATAATCAGGCCCAAATTACATTGATTTTTTTTTTTTCTAGAAAATAAGAGCTAAGAGGAGCTACAATCTATGAGGGAAGTTCTTTAATGAAAGATCACTGGTGTATCTTGAATGTTCCTCTCCATAATTGCTACCAACCAGTGTGAGAGGCAGCAGAGACTGTGCAGATTTGATCTGGTTATTTAGAAGCTTCTCCAAGATGCTGCCAAGATTCTCCTTGCATGCAAAAAATATTAATGCATCCTTATGAGCATATACAGTACAGTCTGTTAAACTTTTTAAAGCATCTAAAAGCACAAGGCACTGTGGAAAGCCAGACATTGTACCTTTATCATGTGCTCCTGTACACAGAGTGCACTGCTGCTGCCAAGGATACTGAGCAATTCATCATCAGATATAAAGAAAAATCTCGGGAAAGCATTTCTCTTGGAATTCAAATAATCGTTCAAGCTTTTCTGGCATTTCTCCAGCACATTGTTTATATGGTGGAGGTCTGACAGACGATTTGGGACTTCACAGCAATTTTTTATTATTGGGTCTTTTACAGTTTCTTCCATTATCTATACAGGGAGAAAAGGGAGTTTAGAAAATGTTGAACAGCAATAGGTTATAATAAATTATATTTAATTAATGACAAAGCAGGCAAACAGCACAAGCAGTACAGGTCCTTATAGAAGTGAATTAAAGGTTTTGAAATGGTTTTGTGGTGCTGCAGTGCTGTATGAAAACATGAAGGTAGTGTGTTTATGGAGATACAACTGTAAAAGCAAGTGTAAGCCAAACAAGCCTGTATCCCCAATCAGACCAGCTTAAGCACATACCTGACTCTGCTCCTGTACACAATGGTACTTCAAGGAGTGATCAAACATCATATTTCAAAATCACAGTACTCTCTCAGTTTTGCACATGGGAAAGTAAGTAAGCCATATCCATACCAGGAATATGTGTCCACTATGGAAACAGTGGCATGAAGCAGGAAAGCCTTTTTAGCATGAACACAGGTCCTCAATCAACAGGAACACATCTAAGCTTCTTCTTATCAAGGTAAAAGTAAAAAGTTGTAAACAATGGAAGGAAAAGGAGATTCTGCCTCCTCCATGCTGCCAGCCAAAGATCTCACATCTGCCCATCTTAGCTAAATCAGGAGAAGTCTTCTGGTTATGACAGATGTGAAGTAAACCAGAAAATTCCTGGGATCCCTAATCTCATATTCAATTAATTATAGCACATCATTCTCAGTATTATTACATGTCACAAAAGACTATAAGTAACTACGGAACTGGAAGTAAAATGTACTAAATATGCTGATCACAAGTCAGTTACTTGCCTGTTTAAACATTTGGTCTACACGGTCAAATATCTTGACTTCTTCTGGAAGCTGTGATCTGATATCTCCAGAAACAAAAATGCTCTCCAGGTACATCCATTTTCTCTGAACTGATATCCAGATCTATGAATCAAATGTTACCATCAGAGGAAACAGAAATACAATGGAAAATTTGGATTACAAATAACAAACATGAATTATTTAGTCCAGCATTTTCCTCCTACCTCGCTTACTTCACTAATCAATGACAGAGTTTTTTCCCATTTTTGAGCAGTTGAAAGAAAAGGACCCACAAAGCGACTGCCCAAAACACTCTGAAGATTGACATTGTTGTCATCAAGAGTCTCTAAAATTTCCTCTACAGATCCCAGAATAAAGCCTCGTGTCTCGGTGCCTTTGGTGTACACTTCTACAGGGAATTTCATGTTTTCCCACGTTTCTATTATTTCCTTAATTCCCTGAAAGTGAACAGAAAAAGATGTATATTTCAGTCTTCAAAAACTAGAGGTCTATAATCTTACCAAAAAAATGAAACAGCTAACCCAGCTAAATTTTTGCTGATTTTCTAACTCTGGTTTATAAAGAAGCAATCTATTTCAAAGAATGATAGCAAGAGAATTGATCCTTCTTCAGATCCATTTTCATAGGACAAACTTTCTTATTGTAATCATAGAATCCAATATGCTGCTGCCAAATCCATTTCTGCAAGGATCCTGTGCCAGTAGGAGCTCATTAACAGAGCTATAAATCCTAGCTCATGTACCTCAGGGCAGCTCCCTGAAGATGGCCAAACTTGCAGTCATGCCAATTTAAAAATCTTAAATAAAATTGATTGTTGTCATCTTTGTCTTTCTAGTTTTACTATGATTCTATAATCCAATACATTACCTTCTCAATGCCAAGTTCTTTAATAGCAGTTCCAACTATATCACTGATAACTACGGTGTGTTTGTGAAGTTCCATGGCAAACATATTTTCCAAAGTGAATGTTTCTGTTTTCATTTCAAACCTTGTTCCTGTTTTCTCCATAAGGTCTTCCCAATGTCTGTTTTAAATTGACATATCAGTTTAACACCATAATACAGTAAAAAACAAAAACAACTGTAACATATAATAATGAACTTATGCTTAGTATTCTGCTGTTTAAATAAGAACTACTAGTCTGAATAAATAAATTATCCCTGTCACTGCAGCACCTTTCATGCTATTACACAAGTTCACTAGGCAGAAATCAATTTCCAAGCTCCAGGACATGGCATGACCCCAGTAATGGAAAGTGAAAATTCTAACAAAACACATCAAATACTTCTATATATAGGGATATAAATAAATCAAAACAAACCTTTCTCTTAAAGCTTCATTTTTCAAATCAAGCAGCAAAGGAATGGAGTTTAGAAAAGCCTTCAGTTTTTTATCCAGTTGCTTACATATTGCCATGCCACGCACTTGTCTGGGCAGCTTCCGAACAGCTTTCAGAAATCCTTCGGTTCCATCCTGAAGAACCTTGACATTGAGGTTTATCCAGAGTGTCTGAGACCATTTCTCTTTAGCTGCCTGCAAACAAGGACATTAAGAAGGGGAAAAAAGTCAAATTACTTTTAGTTTTGACCCTCAAAACGTAATTGTATTAACATTTTACAAACATAGGGAGAGACAAGTTAATGTCTGAGACAGATTCATAGCCAAACACAATCACTTGCATAAAAAATAGTAAAGAGGTAATATGGAGAACAGGACCATAATTTACAGGGCATTTAAATTCTTAACAAATAGTTAAAGCCTGAGATACCCACTGTCACCTGCACACATCCTATATCCAAAAGTAGCTTCACTGAACTGATCAGGAACCATGTGCAGTAAAATGCCATTCAACAGTTATTAGAGGCTGGGAGAAGTCTGTTCCCATCTGATGAGAGGATTTGTTTGGTCCACCATGGAGACACTGATAGTGCTGGACTAATGATATTAAATTCATTTCACAGGGCATAGATTATTTCATGCAAAGGTTTCAGAGTTGACAGTAACCAGGGGGCAATGCAACCCCTTCTTTTGTCCCCATCTTTGCTGTGTGTCTGTGCATGGACAGGCATGTGTCCCTGCAGGCTCAATGTGACACTCACTTTTTGTTCTGCATAAATGTCATAGACTTGCTTCATAGCTTTTGCATCTTGCTGGGCTTTTATTAAGTTTGGGTACACTGTTCCTGGCAAGCCCAGAAGTTTCTCAGCACTGCCCAGTTCCCGCTGCCTTTCTTCCAATTTCTCTAATTCTTTTTCAAACATAGCCATGAGTTCTAGTCCTGAAAAAGGAGAGGGATTTTTCCAGATAAATCATCACAGGGATCATCATGGGAAATAAGACAGAATTTGCATATAGTCTGTGGATGTTCCAGAACTAAAAATGTTCACATTCCCAGCTGATGAGTTTGTATATTAATAATGAAAGCATAATTTTCTTGTTTTACATAAAATTTGAATTGTCCAAAGACTAATATTTTCAAAACATCACTTCACACACATTAGTCCATTTACCTTTATCAAGGTCATCCTCAACAACACCAGGCCCCTCAGTCAAGAGTTTCTGTAAAAAATCTTCTGTCTCTTTGCTGTAGTCCGCAATTTGTTGCTCTGTCACCTAAAAAGAACATCATCTAAACAGTTCTATTAAATAGTTTCCATTTCTAATTGTTTTCTGTACTGATTACAAGTATTACCTTTATGAATGCTTCTTTTACACCTCCTTTACAATCTAGGTTGCGAGTGATTTCTGCTGCTTCCATAAGGAGAGTCTCCCACACTTCCCTCAGACTGTCAGACTTCTCTTGCTCTTCTTCAGGTACCTAAAACAAAACAAGTAGCACCTCTCACAAGACACAAATAGACACACACTTCCACAAGAAAGTGAGGAATATGTGCTCACATTACAAATTTGCAAAACACAAAACCAATACTGAAGTGACCTTAATCAGATCTAAACACATGCCATATGTCCATTTTAAAGTGGGCATAGTGATTTGAGAAAGGAGTAGGGACTACAGAGTCTCCAGACATCCCTTCAAACCTCAACAACACTGTAATTCTGTAACACATCTTAAAAGGAAAACATTTCTTCATTCACAGGTGAGGCATTTGTGCCTTTAGCTCAGATCTGAAAGGTTTGATGAGACATGCACTTACTGGAATATTGTACAATGCAAGAGTTCTGTATCTCTCCCCAATGTCCAAGTATCTCAGTTCCACCTCAACAGCAATGTCTCTGATCACTCCAAATGCACTCAGGACAACTCTGAGATCATCCAGGGTTTCAGGGGGTCTATTCAGATTCTCTGATAATTTCTGTAAAAGGTAAAGACCCTTTCCAGAATCAACACTGAGAAAGCAATTGTCAGAATTACAATGAGTCAAACACAAAACACAAATAATATGCCAGATTCATTTCTTAGTCTGTGTGAAAAAGATAAAAAAAAAAAAAAAAAAAAAAAAAAAAAAAAAAAAAAAATAAAAAAACACCCAAAACTTTATCTGATAATTTCTGTAAAAGGTAAAGACCCTTTCCAGAATCAACACTGAGAAAGCAATTGTCAGAATTACAATGAGTCAAACACAAAACACAAATAATATGCCAGATTCATTTCTTAGTCTATGTGAAAAAGATAACAAAAAAACCAAACTGAAAACACCTACCTGAATCTCATCTTGAAGGCTGAAGAGTTCCTCCCTTGCTAATTTATTAAGTAACTTCCCAAGTGACATCATCCAGCTTTTAGCATTCTCCTGCACTGCAGAGGCTAAAGGAGCCAGCTGAAGCCTGATAAATTGTTCATCTTTAATCAAGGGACATTGAGTCACTTCCTGAGCTACCTTCATATAGAACTGCAAGTGCTCATCAAAGACAACATAGCGAGGCTTTTCTGCAGCTAAACGGTCCAGGACTGCACTTTTGTCTGATTTCCACAGCAGGTCATACTTATTCCATTGGTTCAAACACTTCCTGAGAGATGCCAGGAGGTTTTGGACATTCTGAGTGATGAGAACAGCCTGTTCAATTACCAGAGGGCTCTGGGAGACATCACTGTAAAAGCTGAAAGTGACAACTTCATCCACCCTGACGTGCTGAGGAGGGCACTCAATACACGTACCGTGCATCCATCGTATGAAGTGCTGCAGAGGTTTAAAGACAGGGTCAAAAAAACAGTTGCCTTGTTGAATCAATTCATTTAAATCATTCATAGAATCAGCTGGGTTGAAAAGCCCTCTAAGATCACTGAGTCCAAGCAGTCCAGCACTGTTAAGTCACCCACTAAATCACACATGCCCTCATGTGCCACATCAACACATCCTCCAGGAATGGTGACTCCAGCACCTCCCTGGGCAGCCTGTTCCAATGCTTTCTTCCCTTTCAGTGAAGGAGTTCACCATTATTTAGTACACAAAGTAGGAAGTGGTATCAATGACTTCTCAAATCAATTGTTTTTCTGACAGCAAAAAAAGATCACACTTTCCCATCAACTTGAGAAGAGTTCATTTCATCCTAACAAAACTCTTCCATGCATTACTCAATCTGCTTCTAAAATCTCTTTTGATTATAGCATGACAGAGAGGAAAAGGTATTGGCTCAAACAGTCTGAATGCAGCAGTAGAGAACAACAGCAAACCTGAGCACAAAAAGCACATTTAAACTAAATTTATTCATTTAAAGTGACATCTGGAATCATTTGTCCATCAGCAGAGGGCAGGAACACTGTCACATTATTTGGCTTCTTTTCAGGAAAGCAGTTCAGTGTGAAACTATTTTTGCAGGAAAATATTGTTACATCATTGCCAGTTAAGTCAGATACCTAATCTAGGTAATTTGCTGTCCTAGATGCCTTTCTCCAACATTTTCTGAACTGTTTTTTTCTGCTGCTTCTAATGTAATATAATGTAGAGGAGGTCACTCATGTTCCTTATTCCACCAGCTTATTCATACATCAGAAAGCAACATCTGCAGTGCAATATGAGAAGTACTTCCTTCTGATATATGCTGATTTATAGAACCAAATCATGTCCTTACACTGCCAAAACTGCTAAAAAGTCATCAACAATTTTACCTAAGTAAAATTTTTTTTTCCTTGATCATCAGTTTGTAAAATTAGGACAGTCTGTACAATTACAACAATGTACTGGATATTTTGATTTCAAGATAAAGCAATATGAACCTCCCCTTTGACACTTATGCTTACACAAGCATAAAATAAGATAAGTTCATTATAATCACAAGCAAACTCTGGAAACAAAAAGAAATCTTTATCAAAAATCACCTTAGTGATCTCAACACAGTCTTGGATAGATTGCATAGTCATTTTTTCAATCTCACTGGCATTAGGTTGCAGGGTTATCTCAGGAACAGACAAAACAGCTTCTATTTGTAACAGTGGCACATTTGCAAGAACAGTTGCATTAAAAGCCTGTAAATTCCTGAGAAAGGAAAAAACCAGCATCAAAGATAGAAATAATCAGGTGCTGCCCCCCAAAAAAATGCCCCTAGAAAGACTGCAATTTTCAAGTGTATGCTTAGATCTGTAAGCTGAGTTATCATTGATCCCAGCTGGAAACACTGGTGTGTCTGGGAGAAAAACTGTCCCACTAAACTGATTTAATGCAAAAGCTTGACTTGCTAAAAGAAGCTGCTGGAAGGAATGAATGGAGGTATTTTGGTGCAAAAGGATGCAGCAACTGTGGTCAACTTCACTACAAGAGCCCAGACAAGCAATCATGGCAAAGAGATCTGAGCATGGATCAGATCACAGAACATGGATGATGGGAAGAGATGGTTGGGAAGCTTAGATAATATTACAATAGAGCTGCAATGCTGTATTGCAATAACACCTTGCTTGTAAGGGAAGCCTGTATAATTCCTTGCTCCAGCACTGGCCTCAGCCAGTGCAGAACAAGTAAATCCTTTGTTCTTGGACTCGTGTCCCATGCAGTACAGGGAGGCACCTGGCACCCAGACACCAAGTGCTGAAAATCATGTTCTTTAAGAGAACAAAACCTGGATTTTAGAGATAAACCAGGGAAGTGCAACTACACACGTTGCAGCAAAGGTGTGTTATTTCTCTATTCTGCCAACAACATGCCAATATTAATTTTTTCAGAATCTGGGTTTCTTCTGTACCTTGTTTTCAGTTCTCCATTCTTCATGAGAAAAAAATCAGTAGAAATACAAATCTTCCACAAATCCTAAGTCACTGATGGTTTCAAACAGAATGTCAGTACACACACTTATCAACAGATCCAGGAGTACCTGAAGATGACTGGAAACCCATTAAAGCAAACGATTCACTTACTTCACAATTAACTGTGTCAACACCTGATAAATCCTATTTTCCCAATATGCATAATAGGAAGCTAATTTTGGAGATTTGCCACTGTCTGTATAGGCAACTCGTCTTTCCACCTCTATTAGCAATTGTGGAATTGCAGAATACTTTCTAACCAGTTGTTCCACATCTTTTGCTTGCTCACACTTAACATAGTCAAAAAATTCCTTTGCTTCTGCAACAGATACAAAAACTGGCATTATTAACTGCAAAAGATCTAACAGTTTTATACACTGGAATAATTACCTGAGTTTTATTTGTGAACATGAAACTGATCTTACATAATGATAAAAATATCTTAACTTGTTAATGCTTAATTTATTAATATTTCATCCCTCTGAAATACGGATTTTAATTGGATTCAATTATTTAATAGCAACTTTTTTACAACTATAAAGTGTTGAAAGAAATTTGATCCATCACCCACTCAAGTGACAGAGAGATCTGGCAGACAGCCAGCTTGCTGCCATTTCCATCTGAGGAAACCAGTTCCATCCTGTGTTACACCCTGAATTACTACTATAACCAGTTTTGGTAACAATATCAAGGGCTGATCTTAGCAACTAAAACCACAAAGTAGCACACAGAGGAAAATAGAACATCAGAGAGCTTGGAAATGAAAATATAGAGACTTACCAGGACGTTTGTCACCATTTTTTGAATGTGGAAACTTAAACAGATTTGTTGATTCTATGGACCAAAGTTTGCTGCTTATGTCTTCAGAAATATGATGAACCTGATGGACAAGTAACTCTAATCTCCCAATGGTTTGTGTACACTGGACAATAAATTCACCAATACCTTGAAATAAATCAGAGCCATTTGTTATCTCTTTAACAAGTATTTCATCAATGCATCAAAATGGCCACAACCAGATATGTTTTATCTCTAAGAATGACCCAAGGTTCTGCAAAATCATAGATTAGATGTTTTCTCAGCTAATCCTTCATCTTGCTCCCTTACAGCTTTTAGCTAAGGGTTTCTAACCATCTCCACTGTTTTAAATATAATAAAAACACAAGAAATATCTCCTGGATCAGAGTTTGTCTAACCTGCTATTCTGCCCCTCTGGCAAGAGGATGGATCATATGTTCTGCCATTATAAAAAATAGACTGCAGAACTGAGGAGATTTTTTGAACGAAAAATAAACATCTAAGGCCATTTTAAAGCAGTATCTCCATTACCTACGGACTTCCACGTGAGTCTTTTGTGTCCTGCTTTCAATATTCTCCAGAGTTCTTTGACATAGTGATCAAGAAGTTTGGTTTCTGCTTCATTCATCATCTCCATTAATTTGTGATAGCGACTCAGCATGATTTTCAATTTATTTGTGTACCTAAGGATGTAAAAAACACAAAAAAACCAAAACACAAAAATTATTATTTTCTGGAAAAATGGCTACAAACTCCATCAAAGAGCAGAGAACTCCCATTGTTCTATTCAGACTTCCATATAATGCAAAATCTGCAGAACTAACCAGTGA
This sequence comes from Onychostruthus taczanowskii, assembly GCF_017590055.1. Lineage (NCBI taxonomy): Eukaryota > Metazoa > Chordata > Aves > Passeriformes > Passeridae > Onychostruthus > Onychostruthus taczanowskii. The sequence continues at coordinate 2,224,619 of NW_024500572.1, forward strand.
ATAGGTATTGATTATAAAAGTAATTTATTTCCCACTAAAAACAAAGAAAAGTTTTATATGGTTCCAACAGTAGTTGGACAAACCTCTTCTGCCCCATCTCAGAAAGTCATGGAGACAGCCCCAGTTTGCAGTGCATTAGTGAACTGAACAGGTGAACTTTAAAATCCATTTAGGAACTTATTGGCACATCTGTGTGCTAAATGTCTGTGATAATTTGGACATAACTGACTTATCCAAGGCTGTACAGGAAGAATGCAATAGTGTGTTTAAATGAGCTGAAATCTAAAAGTCAGAAACAATTATTTTGCAAATTATTTTCCTCTCAGGTTTGGACAAGGTGTTAATTTGTATAACAGTCCTAAGCATAAAGGATGCAAAGAGTGCCAGAGAAAAGCTGATCAGTGCAACATGGCCATTAGAAATTGTACCCTTAAAAAAAAAATAATCACTAAGGGGTCTCATGTTTCCAAAATGTGATGACTCAGGGCCTGTTCCTGGAGTGAAATCCCTTGAAAGGCAGCAATAAGCCTATATGTGAGCAGATATTCTCTTACAGCCTTACCTAAGGTATTTGTCTTCCTGTAATGCCACATATCTTGCCATTTCTGGGACTGGCAGCCCTAGCTGCTCCATGTACTTGGTTTCAGTGATAATCTCTTGGATTTCAGGAGAAAAATTCAGAGCGAAGCGGACACTTTTCCTGATGGTGACAGGCTCGTCTGTTGCAGAGCTCTACAACACAAGAAAGCAGCAGAAAAGAGAGGAGCAATAAATTTACATTACAAGGGAAAGATGAACTTTTGAAGATATTTGATAAGGAAGACTGTAATAGTCAGAATGACTGACATTCAGAGCTTGTGGAAATGCCTTTAAAATTTGATAGTAGCCTCAGCATTCTTGGTTCAGAAATTACACAGAAATTACCTTTTCAGTTGTCAATCACACGAAACAAACCAGAACACCTCTGTTTACACACTGCTGCAACCAGTTACAAGAGAAATCCCAGTGGAAATTCAGTCAGACAGAAGTTTAGTAGGAACAGGATTCTGCAAGATCTCTGCTGGAAACCTGCCTCTACCTAACTTCAGTCCCAAGTACTGTAGCAACATCCCAAAAATGTTGTATCAAAACCTAAAAATTAACAGGAACTACAACACAGAAGAACACACAGAGAAACAACATTCAATCATTTGCCAGGTGATTCAGAAACTACATCTTATAAAGGGCCACAAACAATTCTCAGCTCAGAATTTTTCCAAATCTGTGTTTAAAATATTACTCTCAGAAAATTCTCGCTGACCATCAAGCAGGTTTCATTTTTCCCCTCAGAGAAGCCTGGTACACAATCTTCCTACATTTCACCTGCTCAGAAGTCTCTGGATTAATATTTGTTGCAGCCCCATCAGTGACAAGAGTCAGTAGAGTATCTTTCAGTAGCAATGGAAGCACGTGTTCAGCCCTCTCTCTCCACTGACGGTATTTTTGAGCTTCATACTCCTCCATTTTCTTGGTCACTTGGAGATATATTTGTTGCACCTAGAAAGGACAACTCTGTATAACTCATTTTAAAGATCATGAGAAATGTTTAACTAACCTGTCCTAATATGGTCTTTCAATATGGTTGCTGGTTTTTATTAGATAAGAGAACAATATCCTGTAATTAATGCAGACATTAATTTGGAGAATTTGGGCTCTTGAATTATGTAATTGATTCCATCACTGTCTCTCTGGGAAACAGTGGGAAGGTTTCAATCCAGTTTTCACATCTAACATGGCTTGCTGTGTGCACAGTTTGGGACTTCCCCTCACATTAGAGCATTTTCACATCTCTAGAAGTGTATAACAAGTGTTTCTTCCTTCATCAAGTACCAAAAGACCCAACATACTTCCTGTCCACGTTTAGAGACAAGCAACTCCTCTTCTTCTTGGAATCGAGTAATGGTGTGTCGGATCCGATGGGAAAGGGATCGGGACCAGGATATTGCTCCAGCCACTGGAGGATGGTTCTTGTACAGAGGTGGATCCTTGAGGTTCTCAACAAAGATTTGCTTAACAATTTCGACCTAAAAGAGAATAAAATATTGCAAGGAATCCTTTTCTTACTGCTTGTCTATGATGGCTGTCTGATACACAGCACAAGTTCTGAAGCTAATTCCAGCAGCAGGATAAAAATAATTATTTTGTCTTTATTTCTCTATTTTGTAGAACTGCCATTATTTCAGCAAGTTCTGTAAAATTATGTTTCATTTTTAAGATTAATTTTCTTTGAAATATCAAGAAAACAGGTGATACAAAAAGCTTCCCAACATACATTCTAGCCTTCCAAAGTTGATGCATGACATCTTCTGATCATATCACGAACTTGATCATGACAAGAAAGCTGTAAGGTATAAAATATCCATTTTCTCAGGAAGGTTGAGCTGCTGTTTACAAGGTGCAGGAATAGCCACAAGCCTTGCTGCATTCAGAGCACCTTCCTGTTCCCACACAGTGTCTCACATATACAGATGTGCCCAACATTCCAGCAAATTACCCAGACTATTTCTCCAACTTGGTCCCAAAAAAGGAGAGCAATTACCATGTTTATTTATAAAAGTTTTCAGTCTTTTACACAGTAAATGACACCACACAGGTATTTAGACATACACAGGTTTATGATTTTCATTAGGTAAAGAACTTCATGTAGTGCATAAGAAATCCCTAAATTGAATACCTCTTTGCAATATTGCTCCAAAACAACACTGAACTTTTTCATGAACTGCTTATTAATAGTTTCAGGAATCTGGAGACGTTTGTACTTTAACAGCATGTCAAAAGCAGTTTCTGCTGATCGAAGGGTTGTAAAAGATTCATCAATAAATCTTGTCATCTTTTCTTCAATATCCTAAACAACAGAAGAAAGCAAAGAAACCCTGTCACTTAGAAATTCATCCTGCAAAACCAAGAAAGGGTGTCAAAATGAAAATACTTTTTAATAACAGCAGTCAAGCTTATTTTTACTATTTTTTTTACTTTTTTTTTACTATTTTACTATTTTTTTACTATTTGGCAATCGCAGTGTATGGTACCTACCACAACATCTTCTCTAAATTCTTCCATAACGAATGCCCAGTCACGTGCATTTTCCATGCTCAAAGGGTCAAAGGTCAGGTCTTCCATAGGACTAATCACTATATTTACTTCTCTCTGTAGTTCATCAACACCCTTTGGATTTTCTGTCACAGTTATCAGTTCAGGAATAAATATATTGTGAAGCTCTTCAGCGACCTATTCATTCAGAAGAACATACCATAAAGCTTTCTTTTTAATATTTTTTCTGCCACTGAACACATTATTGTTAAATTTTTCCTTTAAAAAAATATCAGCCACTCAGAGAATGACCAGTTTGTGCTGTGATTTAAATTTCAAATATTTCAATATGAGACACTGAAAAAACCACAGCAACAATCTACAAGCCCAATACTTCAGTTGTTATAACAGATAATACTCAGTCATTAGTCCTTTTCACTCCACTTTACACAGTTTATTGATTGTCCATAATGCTAATTACCCTGACTTAAATTAGCCTAAACACAGCATCTCTCCATTCATAGGTTATTCTGCATTAATCCACAGATTGACAGATGGCTACATTTTATATTATAGTATACTTAAATGGTATTTTATCTACCTCATTAAGGTGGTAATCCATGAAAATGACAAATGTGTGAACCAGTTGCTGCAAGTCTCTTATGTTCACACCATGTACACAGTGGCACACTCCCCAGCCAGTACCTGGAGTAAAGTTAATCCACTTCCAGCATTAAGTGCAGTTTTGTTGAAATCAAAGGCACCACTCAGGTCTCAAACACAAAACTAAAAGTTGTTAACAAGTCTACACCTACAACACAAAAGAATCTTCTCTACAGAAGAAGACAGTGATTAAAAAATTTCTTTATTTATTGTCTCTATTCCTACCTGAAAAATATAATACAGATCTTGACAGATTGAAACCATATAATCTGTTTTTTCAAATAAACGTTTCACATCAAATTTCCAGTAGCGCTTACTTCCTGACTCTTCAACTTGGATACAAGTAGTAAAATAACATTTTTTCCATTGTTCAAGAGTGTTTTTGGCTTCTGTTATTTTCTTTTTTGCAGCAGTTGTGTCTTGTCTATTAATCAAATCAAGACAGTTAAGATAGTATAGATAGAAGTACTATAGATGAAAAAATCATATCTCAACTGGAATAATATACCCTGGTTTAGCAGCTTCTAACTACACAAGATCTAGGCAAAACTTTTAACTTATTTTCAATGTGATTGTGAAAGAAGATATTATTTGAGGAGTGATTTTGGTTACATTTATGCCACTTTTTTACCTCTTTCTATTTGTTTTATTGGTTCATGTTCTTTCAATACAAAAGAGGAAAAGAACCTATATCTTCAGGGCTGATTTAGTAACTTACGAAAAATTACAAAGTAAATTTACTTTTAATTGACCTTCTAATACAACTTCAGATGGTTGAAAAATACAGACACCTCTTTGGTGGAAGTATCATCTACTGCACTTTGTGGAAGACAAGCAAAGCTTTTAATAAATACAGCCCAGTTAAAGAGAAACCCAGCACTTACTTAAAGAGAGTTTGCAGGTCCACAACTCTGCGCACTCTTTGGGAAATCTCCCAGGAAATTCGTTCCAAGAAGGGCACCATGCGTGCATCCTCGTTGTAGTGCCGTGACATGATCCACACCAGCCTCAGGGCATTCAGCAGGGAAGGGATATATTCAGGACTGATTTAGTAACTTATGAAAATTACAAAATAAATTTACTTTTAATTGACCTTCTAATACAACTTCAGATGGTTGAAAAATACAGACACCTCTTTGGTGGAAGTATCATCTACTGCACTTTGTGGAAGACAAGCAAAGCTTTTAATAAATACAGCCCAGTTAAAGAGAAACCCAGCACTTACTTAAAGAGAGTTTGCAGGTCCACAACTCTGCGCACTCTTTGGGAAATCTCCCAGGAAATTCGTTCCAAGAAGGGCACCATGCGTGCATCCTCGTTGTAGTGCCGTGACATGATCCACACCAGCCTCAGGGCATTCAGCAGGGAAGGGATGGCATTGGAGATAACATCAACCCCAGTGCCAGTTGATAAATTCTATGAAATGCATATTGTGGGTAAGATGTCATGGAAACATACAAATTCATATTCAGTAAACTAATGTTTGTTTTGTAAATGCATCAGGTTATGAAAGTCTGTAAGATTATTAAATAAATAACCTGGACAAGGAGACATCCTGCTGCCTAAATAATATACATGGTTAAAGATGTGCAAATCTGCACCTTTTCCTCCAAATGATTTTAGGTCCTGATTTTAAATTTTGGCTCAACTCTTTGTTTGGATGATCTTCAATACAATTTAAACTTTGAAACATCAGCTGTAATTTGTGGAAACTACCTAAAAAAATGGAGTAGAGAAATCTTTGTTTTCTCCAGTTCAGCTATGCCATCAAAACTCCCAAGACTGGACTACAAACCAAGTGCTCACAGCTCTGAGCTTTCAAACATTAGAACCATTGAAACTCATACAAAATAAGCACCCCTTCTTAAAAACTAAATATAACTTCTTAATCTAGAGTATATCTTTATTACTGCTAAAAAGTGAAAAAATAAACAAGAGATGATTACAGAGAAACCCAACCCAGGTAAATACAGTTTAAAGTTGACCAAGTTTTCTCAAGGGCAGGTACCTTCAAATGGCGTTCGAGAGTTGAGAGAAACTTAGCATTATCTTGAGCTTCCATGTGATGCTTTTTGAGGTCACTTAAGACTATCTGTAAACCTCCAGTAAACTCAGATTCAGCTTCCTGTAGTATTTCCAAGACTTTTTGCACCTCTGGAAGCTTTAGCTGTTCAGTAAGAGCCCTTAAAGTAGCATTATTTTCATGCCAGAGGTTAATCTCTGCAAGTGGACCATCACCCTACAAGTAATGTGGAATCAAATACAAAAAGATGAATTACCATTATGCAAGAGTGAATATTTATAATCAGGATTACATTTGTTCCTTCTTTTCAATAAATGCTGAGATAAACTTGATATGATTCAACCATGTAAAAAGTCAGAGAGAAGAAGACCATGAAATAAAGAGTTATACACCCACTGAAGGGAACTGCTTATGGGGAGTGTATGCCTGAGCTTATGGCTTTTGCACAGGTAACTTTATAGACATAAAATCCCTCAGTGTGTTTAGTGGTATTCGTTATACATATGTTTGCAGACTCAAAACCTGAAAATAAGGATTTTTAAATTTTTTTGAGATCACTTTTTTTTGCAAAAAAAGAAAAAAATATAGCTATTTTTAAAAAAGAAATTACTCAGTTGAGCTTTTAGGTTTTTTTGCTCTTTAGAAGAGAGCAGATAACAAAAGTCCCTTAGTTTTCCACAGTTATCCTGTGTGGGTAGGATCTGCAGTGAATTACCTCATCTTTTATTTATATTCTACTTCTCAGAGCCACACAGTTCCTCACTACTTTTGTTCTTCTTTTCAAGAATCAGTAAATGGTCTTCCAACAATCAAACATGAAGAGGAATTAAAAATTAACACGGTTCTTGTGGGGAAATGAAGCAAAGTCTCCAGGAATAAAAGCATCTTGGTGTTACAGGCAACGTTACCTGTGGAACCTTTTCCAGTTGTTCCTTCAGAACTCCAGATATTAATTTCTGCCAGGTCATTGCACAACGTTTCAGAGACTGAACCACTCCTGGAACTGTGGCAAGAACTGCCACTTCTCTATCTAGATTTACAGTGGGCATCTCCAGTTTAAGATGTTCTGTTGGAAGAAAATGCACACAGAATGAACTGTCTTGTTCTGTCAGCATTGCTAACATGGCACCACTGGATACATCTACCCCCTCTCCTACCCTTACTCCAAACTCTTTGAAAGACTTATCACTGATTTCATCCATTTCTCCATGCAGCCTGCTATGCTTCAGAGTGGGAAAAGCACAGCTGGTACCAGCAAAGAGCAGCTTTAATCAAATCTATTTGTTATTCTGCATAAAGCTGCTCAGGTGAACCTCGTTCTGCTGCCACGTGCTCTAATCACCACAGTGCTGGCAGAGGCAAAACATTCACCTCACCTGGTATGCTCAGCTGAGTTTCACTCCCCATTAGAGTACTAGAGTCCTCCACTGACTTTCTAGGTTCAGTCTCAGGTAATTTCATTTCTTCAGAATCTGTGTTTTCACTGTCTGAATCAAAGGAAGTTTTCTCAGTCTGCGGCTGACCATGGGAGAGAGCTGGTGAAGACTGCTAGGATTGAAACAGGTGCCACCGATTAGATGGTTCACATTAAAAAAAGCTTACAAGCAATTCACTTAACCATTGGATATTAAAAAAACCTTACAAGCAATTCACTTAACCATTAGATATTGTTCTTAAATTTAATTTAAGTGTGTCTCCTTCCATTTCACATCATTCTCTATGCCTCAAGTTCTGCAGGGGAATAGCTCCAGCATGCCTTTATGAAAGTCAGTGAGCACAGAACTAGAGGTGTCTGGTGTCACACCCTTAAATGATTCTCAAATAGGGGGGAAAATGGGAAACAAAATATCAAATAAGCATTCACAAATGCTTAATTTTGGCATAGGAAGGTCACTTATTAAATATTAATATTTCTTATGAATAATCCATATAATACTTAATAGCCAAATCACTCCTAGATACACTCAAGTTTTCATATATAAAAGCTGTCACTCATTTACCTGTGAGATGGCATTCTTTAGCATCAAGAGAGTATCATCAGTCAGCATGCCAGACTTTATCACTCGAGGAAGAATCTCATTAGCTTCAGTCAGGTCTTTAGGTACAGCAACTGTTTCTAAACAGTATACAAAAAAAAAGTAGTATAAATCTAATTAATTGATACAGATAGTGTAAAGTAATTTTCATAATAAATTAAAACTCCAATAAAACACTACTAGGTTTGGTGCAAGTCATCTTCAAAACTAGTGCTGGTTTTAATAGTGTAAATGCATCTTCAGAAAGGGCAGAAAAATACTTCAGCATCATCAGCTGGTTCTAAGTATTTACAACCCAACCTGATAGTCAGAAAATAGTTTTCTATTCAAAAGAACAGTGGGTTGATTTGAACTCTTACTCTACAGACAGAGGAGGAAAATCTTGCACAGAAATACTGTTAAATGACAAAGCATCCCCAGCCCTGGCTCTGAGTGTTTTCACACCCAGTTAAGTAAGTTGGATGTGCACTATCCTGAGTCCCCGTCTGTATCATATCTTCACAATGGAAAGTGCTGTTTAACACAAAACTGAAAACGCTGAGGCTGCAGTTCTTCAGGGCACATACCTTTGGTGTCTCTCAGAAAATACACAGTAGAATTTGACACAAACTCTTCGGGAATTTCATTAAAAGCCACACAGAAACGCTCACTCGTGCCACCTGCAAGCGCACAAATGCAAAATGGGAGGAAAGCATGATATAACACTGCAGAGGGATGATGCAAATCCCACAAATAGAGGGGACAAAATTCTAGAAATGGGTGGGATGAAAGGGATTCAGGAGAACACAGCCCAAGGGATGGAAAGGCAGGAAAAGGGGTAAAAATAGGGATCAGGAGCTGCGACTCAGCAGATGGGACGAAGAGGGGTTTGAGGGAGGGGGAAAGAGGTAGCTGGGGACAAGCAGTACCAAGGGAGAACTCAGCGGGTCGGAGCAGGGGGACCCTCTGCATCCCCTCCTCACCGGCCGGGCCGGGCCGCTCGGCCCGCAGCAGCAGCAGCGCCGTGCCCGCCCCGCTCGCATCCTCGCCGCCCTCGGCAACAAGGCCGAAGAAGCGCAGCACCAGCCGCGCATCCTCGCCGCGGCTCAGCAGCTCCTCGAAAGGCGCCGGATCGCTCAGACCCAGCAGGGAGAGCGCTCTGTCCCGTAGCCACCGCAGCCGCACGTCGTCCAGGCTCATGGCGGCAACCGGCCCGACGCCTCCCGGTGGCCACGGCAACGGTGCGGGGTGGAGCGATGGCTGCTGCCCGCCTTCAGCCCGCTGCGGGAGGCGCCTCGAGAGGCTCCCGTACAGAGCCCGCCCCGCGCTACCGCCTGTCGCGGGCGCTCCGTCTCAACACCGGCCGCGCTGCCTCCCCTCGGCACCACCCGCTCGTTCCCGTCCACAGCGGCCGCCCCTCACGGCCGGGCCCGACGCCTCCCGGTGGCCACGGCAACGGTGCGAGGTGGAGCGATGGCTGCTGCCCGCCTTCAGCCCGCTGCGGGAGGCTCCGTGCCCGCCTCGGGAGGCGCCTCGAGAGGCCGTGCTCCCGTACAGAGCCCGCCCCGCGCTACCGCCTGTCGCGGGCGCTCCTTCTCAACACCGGCCGCGCTGCCTCCCCTCGGCACCACCCGCTCGTTCCCGTCCACAGCGGCCGCCCCTCACGGCCGCTCGTTCCCCTCAGTGTCCGCCGCCCCTCACGAGCGCTCGCTCCCCTCAGCACGGGCGGCCCCTCACGAGCGCTCGCTCCCCTCAGCACGGGCCGCCCCTCACGAGCGCTCGCTCCCCTCAGCACGGGCCGCCCCTCACGAGGGCCCGTTCTCCCCGGCACCAGCCGCCCCTCACGGCCGCTCGTTCCCCTCAGTGTCCGCCGCCCCTCACGAGCGCTCGCTCCCCTCAGCACGGGCCGCCCCTCACGAGCGCTCGCTCCCCTCAGCACGGGCCGCCCCTCACGAGGGCCCGTTCTCCCCGGCACCAGCCGCCCCTCACGAGGGCCCGTTCTCCCCGGCACCCGCCGCCCCTCACGGAGGGCCCGTTCTCCCCGGCACCCGCCGCCCCCCACGAGGGCCCGTTCTCCCCGGCCGCCCCTCACGGGAAAAGCGGCGCCTAACGCAGGGAAAAGGGCACGGACAAACACAGGGCCCGCTAGGCACAGCGCAAACGAGGCTTTATTGGGAGTTCGTATGAAACAAGTGCAAAATTTAATTTGTGCTGTTCGTATGGCACAGATGTTAAAATATCATGGCAATATCCCCATTTTCACACTGATATAAAAATAATAAAAAACGACCCCTGTCCGCCTATGCAGTATAAATTAGGTTCTACACTACCAGGGAGTGCTGTTTGTGTGTCCTTAGAGCCAAACAGAAACAGGGATCGAGGCCAATTCTTTATTCCATGTGCAAAAGTTCTTCCTCACTACAGGGGAAAAAAGAGGAGTAATACTTGTAAATCCTGCCTTCTTCCATAACATTAAATATAAGTATCAGTGTGACTTCCAAAAGCTTAAAGTAATAACTCTAAGCAGAACCCAGAATGAAGAGTTAACATTTCCAGTGCAATTTTAAATATGGCCAAAAAAGAGCACATTGCATTGGTGTGTATAAATTTACACTTCATAATCATCTTGGAATACAGACTGAAAACAGACATTGCTTCTATTGCATTGTTGAATGGTTCCCAAAGTGCACAAGATGCAGCTGGCTTAAGTATGTGATTAGTAATGAATGTTTAATATAATGAAAAGTCTTTCAGATAACTTAAAAGTAACCATTCAAGAAAATAAAGAGACTCAAAAAAAAAATGCCTACATGGCTTTCAGGACAAGCAGTAACAACTTTTTTTTTAAGAATAAAATTAATTTACAACATTAGTTTATCAAGAAAAATGTACATTTCATATCTATATATTTTACAAGATGCTCCAGATCTGCTATGTCTTTCTACGGGAGGTATGTTTTACAGAATTGTTTGGCTGCATTATAAGGCAATCAGTGAAAACCACTTTGTTCCACAAGAAACCATTCATAGGCAAGATCCAATCACAGTTACTTGCAGACAATTTCAAACATTTCTGCTGACAGCAGCCAAATTATAATGCACCATCTTTATTAAAATGTAAAGAAATGTGCTTAAAAGAGAAAGGCGTAAACTTGTATCCTCCACCGGAGTAGAATTTGTTCTGAAATTCCACCCTGAAACGAGACAAAAAAACAGAATCTGTACATGAATCCAAAATTAGTTGTCAAGGGACAGAATTGTGCAACCCAAGAAGCTGAGCAAAACCAACTGCAGTCCTCTCACTTGTTTTCTGTGCAGCTATTTAACCTTCCCATCGCAGTCCCAGGCTAACTTTATCATTTTTATTGTTTAACTCCTGTTTCTCAGGAGACCCACGGGCACTAAACCGGGCTGTAAAGGTTCATTTCTTACTTCTGGCTTTCTCATTTGTTTCCCAGTGAGTTGCAGCCAATTGTTTTGCAAACGTGCAATATCACGAGGACAATCTGTCATGTACGTTGCTCCACCTCCTGACTTTGGACACTAGACGCCTTTGTTTAAGCTGTAAATTTCATCAGATTTCAAACTAAACATGCTCTGAATCCACTCCAAAGTGCAGAGCTTGTGATACCAAGACTAAGAAAGGATTAAAATACTTAAGGGTTGGCAGCCCCACTCATTAATATATATGTTCTGTTGAGCCAAATAAACAGACTGAAACTATACAGTGAGATAACCAGACTGAAATTAAAAATGCTTATCCAAGTTACTAATATTCTACATTATGAAAAGCTGCAATACTACAAATCAAATGTATTTCTATTTTGTGAATGTGGTTGAAGGTAAAATGCATCATAAGCCAACATAATATTTGAATCTATTGAAAATATTCCAGAGGAACAATCAAATCCAACTAATAAGCCATTTATTTAATTTAATATAACTAAATAAATGTATTTCAGCAGCAACGAGGCTGTTGAATTTTACACTTTTCCTTTTTAATAAGGTTTATAGAAAAAGAGAATGTACCAGTGAAGTCGTATAGCATGGAGAAAAGCAGAAAGCCCCTCCATGACCAGCAGAATAAAAACTGTCAGCACAGCAAAGAATGCCATCACAGGGATTAGCAGCAGGACACCGTACTTCGTATCCACACGCAGACCCACTCTCATCACCATCTGCCACAGAACTTCTGATAACTCTAATAAAAACCAAAAGTTGCCATAATTAATGTTGGTACTGAGTGCCTTTACCCACTGAGCCACTCTAACCTGCTCATTTAACCAGCAGAAGAGAACCTGCTGAACATGGGAACTATAAGCAACCCCCTCCCCAGAGAGCTGCCCCCATCCCCTCAAATGTTTAAAGATACACCTCAGTGTCAAAATCAGACCTACTGCGAGCAGTATTTTACATAAAGTCAGTTTTAGTTTGGAGGCTTCCATAGATCATGATTAGTTGAAATAGGGATTTTTTTTTCAATTAAAAAAAAAGTGTATTTCATACTAGTACCAATGGAACAGGCCAGCCTCCCTCTAACAGCATTAAAAATACAGATGAAGGGAAAAAAACCCAAAAAAATATCAAAATCCCACCCCCACTTACGTGCATGAGCAAGACTTAATGCCCAGAGTCTCAGGTATGAGGCTGTGTTAGAGATGCATCCCAGACAGTATTCAATGGTATGAATTGCTTGATTCATAAAAACATCTGAAAAGTTCAGCTAAAAGATAGAAATACATTTGTATCCATTTTAACAACACAGAACAAAACATGAGAAAACAAAAACATTCATCTGCAAATCCTTATTACATGGAAGAAGAATTCCAATGAAGGTAATAAATTGATTTTATGTCAAGTAAAAAAAAATGTGCCATGCACAAGATCCTTATTATAGAGATAACATTAAAACAAAAATCAGATGTTATGGTTTTCCAGTATTACCCTGTTGATAGATAGAAACAAATGCAATTTATGTTTTCCACAAGAAACATGATCTAATACTTGAAAACTTGAAGTGCCATAACCAGCCATGGTTCTAATTCCCATTCTATTAAGGTTCTAAGTTTACAATATCAATTTGTTAATCTTTAAAAGCAGGGGTAATTATCAGTAATGCTACTGATAGAAAGATAACCACATTAATAATAAGATCTAAAGATCTTATTTAAGATCTAAATAGAAATACTTGTTACTAACAAAGAGTTTCAAAACTGGTATTACTGAAAATTTCAACACTTTGTATAATACATTTTGAGTAAATAATTCTTGTCTTTTCTATACACAAGAAACAAGAGTCTACTACCCCAGTGAGACAAGAACTATACATATTCTGCACATTAGGAAGCTGAAGCAATTCTTTGTCTTTCAATTCACATGGAATCAGTGGAATCTGCCCAGACCTTTAAAAATTTGCCCAAACTAAACAGCAGCAGTGGGTGGGGACTAGGAATGCTGCCCCAACCCTCATTAGTAATAATCCTCATAACAAGATGTAATTTGCAGACACAGAAAGACTTTTGTCCAGCTGAAAAGCCAAGATTAATGAACAGGAAGCTGGGCAGTCACCACCTTGCCTCAAGTTTAAGAATCCATAAAACCAGACAAAACCCAGGATTTTTATCCCACCCTTCAATATAAGAAAACCTGTACTCCTAGATGCAGAGTCTTAATTGCAAATAAAACACTCTTTCTATTCTCTGCTACAGATGGGTTGTGGTTTACTGTAATAGTCTGAAAATACCAGAAAATAATGATAAAATTGCAACAAATAAACTCTAAGTAAACTGCATTTGGGCACCAATGTCTTTGTAAAGGCTCAGCTGAGTTTCTTCAAAATTGCTCAGCATGAAGTGTACAGGTTATCTGTTGACTGCCCACTTCTAATTTGCTTTTAAGAACATAGAAACCAGAGATTAAGTAAAAACATTACCTCCTCTGCATCCCCCTCTCTGTGCCCGCTGTCTGAGTGAGTGACACCTTCTTCGAGATCATGACATGACAGGAGACAAAGCTCCTCTTCACTTTCTTTTCGGATAAGCTTGTAGCCACTCTGCAAAATGGGAATGTATTGTCTCTTCAAGCAGGCTGCCACTGTCATTTTCTAAACTTACTTAAAGTAGTTGCAGGCAAAGGCAAAAAGATTTAGAGGAACGAAGTACTATTATGTGTTTCAGTCCAAAAATTTCCAAACTGAGCAGAAACTGGTAAGACAAGGAGTAATGGGTTCAAACTGAATTTAGATATACAGAAGAAATTCTTTCCTATGAGGGAGGGGAGGCCCTGGCACAGTTTTCCCAAAGAAGATGTGACTGTCCCATCCCTGGAAGTGTCCATGGCCAGGCTGGAAGGGCTTGGAGCAACCTGGGATAGTGGGAGGTGTCCCTGCCCACCACAGAGGGTAGAATGAGATGGGTTTTAAGCTCCCTTCCAACCCAACCCATTCTATGAAATACCCATAAGGACATACTCTGTGCAACAAAACAGCAGCTGAATTCTCCTGCACTGAGGAAATGTGTGAGTGTCTTTCAGTACTTACCCTGTACATTCTTATGCCTCGGCCTCCACTGTGCAACCAGTATAAATAAAGTGGTTTACCAAGCAGCATTACAGGAACACAAAGAAAAGCAACACTAAGTAAAAACTTCTGCAGAGGAACCTGTTGGGGGCGGGAGGAAAATGAGATTAGATCACAAAATCCAAAGTAGGAAAAGCCATCCCCTTTTCCTTTAAAGTATTATCTGCATAGGGAACACAGGATTTCCAAAAGCTTGGAAGAGCATTACTCACCTGGCCACTGAAGAAGCTCTTTGTTTCACCACTAGGAAACAGGAACATGTTAATAAATTGGATCAGAATACTGGGGGCAGCTGTGGAGTTCTCTGCAGAGTACGCCAACCATTTAAAGAAGATCATGAACACCAGGTAGCCAAATATGCACAACATGAATAAAAGTTCAGGAATAAAAACCAAATAAATATTATAGGTCTTCTTGAAATGCCTGGAAGGTAGAAATGTGGAAAAAATAAAATTAAGTTTTACCAACACAGCCCAAATATAATTTCAATAAAACAAAGCACTTTTAAACAGCAAGACTGAGATTACAGTCTAGAGCTAATTTCTTTTTATTCAGTAAAATTATGTCAGGTAGTTCAGTGGAAAAAAAAACTGTAAGAGCCACATATTTTTATTTGCCAACAAGTGAAATAAAGTCTTGTATTATTTTGTTTTGGGATTTTTTAGTATAATATTGAACCATCATCATGCATATACAAAGGAAGACCTCTTCATTATTGTCTTTTAATAAGAACAGTTTATACAATTACTCTTATTCTGTTCTCAGAAAATTATTCCAGTTTCTCTTACAAGATTAACTGTTATCATTCCAGACCTGGCAAAAAATACAATATTGTTATTATTTTAACTTCTTGTACTTACAAGTGGTTAAACAGCCCCAGTACAACTCCAAATGTCATGTGAGTCACTCCAAAGATCACAGACATTTTCATTTTGAATGAATTTAAAAAAGTGAGACGGTTGCTTGCCAAATTCCATATCTGAAGAAGAAAACACCAAACCAGCATTGAGGAACACCACAACAGGAGGAATACACCAGTATCCATTTTCTGCTGGGGACCAGAGTTCTACCTCAAATGGAGGTCACAACTGAAATTTGAGTTTTGTAAAAATAGTTCAATCTGACTTGTCAGAAGAAAAAGTCTTGTTGAACAGAGAATACAAACAGAAATGTATATTTTTCTTAGTCAGATTTATCTTAATTATACACATACCAAAATCTAATGGACAAAGACTGATCACCACAAGTGGACAATTAAAAAGAATGAAACTAACCGGATCAATTCCAAAGGGATAAGCTCCATTGTAGACACCAGAAACATTTGGATCCAGTGCTAAATATCTATTAGCTTCCAGATCCTTATCACTGCAGTGAAATAAAAACACACTCAGATTTGACACTTTAAACACAATGACAATATACTTTCAGCTCTGCAGGACACTGCTCCTGCTTTCCTTTACCGAACTCACCCACTGTCACACTTTAAAAGAGTGGAAGGGTTTCTAAGCACAAAAGTCCTGACTAATACAAGCAATAGCAAAAAAAAATCCACCTAGAACCTCACAATCTGGGCTTAATTTACATTCACTGTCTTTCACAACAAAGTTTATGGATTTTATTCCACATTCCCCTAGAACTCAAAGTTTCATTTTAAAAGTTCACAGTTTGCATTTGCATAAAATTCACTGTCAAACATTCAAAGAATAATTGCTACCTTTTTTCTGTTTTGCATTTGGGGAAGTTTCTACTCTGTTTTCATACAGTTTTTCCATTATCACAGCACACACAACCCATTCAAATTTTAGCCAGTGGTCTTGACTCTTTGAAGCCACATCCTGTTTTGTAAGGCACCATGAGATGCAAGTGTGAGCATTCAAATACCAAAGGGTCATGAAACATCAAATCAGTGAGGTTATCCCACTCTGAGAAAAAGCAGATTTGGCAATTCACATAGACTATTTTTTTTTTTCTTACTATCAAGAAAAGCTGTGCAGAGACTAGTGATTGCCAGGTAATTAATTTACTTCATTAATAGGTAATTTCTTTTAGTAGAGGCAAATGCCACTCAGCTATTCATTCCAGAAGTATGACCTAGGGCAACTAAGTCCAAAACTAGACCTGTGTTTTCTATTCCTCTGAAGAGAAATCTCTATTCTAAAATTCTAAAATCTCTAAAATCTCTAAATTCTAAAATCTCTAAATTCTAAACCTCTGAATCTTTATATAGACATACACACACATCTAGAAAATAAAACCTAAAACATCAATGTAAAGATAAGCCATAGCAGGATAGTTAAAAATGTGAACAAAAGGGTTAAATTGCTGCAGGAAATACATCTCTGGTTTAATGGTATAGCAAACATGCTGCTCACCTCCAAACCTTCTCATACATTGCTGAAACATTCCATCCAGATCCAAATATATTTATTGACTTTGAAAAACAGTCATTATAGATCAATCCAGTGTATATAGAAAACAGCCCCATTAACAATATCACGTACCGGCCTTCAAATAACATTTTCATTATCTGTCAGTATTGGGGAAAAAAGAAAAAATAGAGAATATCATCTGTTATGTGAGCAAAGGTCAGCTAAACATGTCTAAGAGAAACACATTTTTGGACATATAAAGACTTCTAAAAACTAAAATTTATTTGTGAACACTCATTAAGGAACATGAGCTCCCATGACACACACTGAGACCTTTATCACCAGCACCTTTACATTAAGGAAGGGTCTTTTAAAGCCATTTCCTTCCTGGGACTACTTTACAAGAAATTACACATTTGCAGGCGTTCTTAATTAAACATAATTCTAATGAGAGATGCAGGTGTTCCTGCATTCCAACCCATATGGTTAAAAAATTTAAGTGAAGTTTAATAAATTTCAAACTGCAACTCTTTTTATAAACAATAAAAAGTGGAATTTGAAAAATCATTTTCTCCTCACATTGTCACTGTAATGACATTCTGTAAAACCCATCACTGACTAGCCCTGGTAGAAGTAAAGACAAGCTTCAAAGCATCAATTTTTTTCTAAGTCTTTCATTACAACTTGATTATTTCTGATCTTTCAAGGAAAGTGAATAGTTTAAAATATAGAATATGGGGGTCTTTTAACAAAGAAAATCCTAAAAGAATGGAAAAAAGCCTAAATAAGTACCCATTCAAAAAAGCAGTACTTTTCAGAAAAAGTCATTATTCAAATGATCTGGCTGGATAGGAAGTAAATAATTTGCAATTCCTTTTACCTCATCTTGTGCTCTTTTTAACCTAGGGTGGTTTTCATACAGTATTGTCAGGAGTGCAAATATGAACATGAGCAGCCCGTGCCCAAAGTCTCCAAACATAACCGCAAACAAGAAGGGGAAAGTGATGATGGTATAGAGAGCTGCAAGGGCAACACAGCAGGTTTCAGGCACAGCACACACATGATGTCCTGTCTGCACTATCCCCAAGCAATCCCATACTTAAATCTCTCAAAGTTTTTAAGTTTGAAAGACATTTCATCCCCTACTCATAGACCTTTCCCCCACACTGTAATTTTAACTCAGTTTAAAGCTTGTTTATTGGATAGCAATGACCACTTCACAGTTGAGCAGTAGCTGACAATTCTGAGGATAATAATACAAGCCCAGAAAATAAAACCCAACCAAACAGTTCTTCCTCTGTGGGTATTTCAGATCTGTATTATAAGGTACTTTCTCCCATGCAGAATGACTAAGTCAGCATAGCTACAAGTATATATTAAAGTGGGCTAAATAACAAGCTGAATTTTTCAAGCGATGAGCTCCACACTTCACTAAGATCAATTACCATTACCAGTTTCTTTGTTTTTTCCCCTAAATATCTTCCTTACCCAAAGTAAAGCATACAGAAGAAAAATTATACAGCTATTACCACTACCTTTCATGCTAAAATAATTCAGCAAAACCCAATCCCATCCTACTGCTTGGAGCACAGTCTGTGCTTTTGATGAGCTACTGAAATTTTAAAACAGCTATTAACAAGCAGCATAATTGTCACCATTTGGCCTTTGCCAGTGTCCAATTCAGCAAGGTACCAAGGGCAAGAAGCAATGACAGCACAGCTCAGAGCTCAGCTTTCAGAAGGACCAACCTGGATTAACTTCCCCATAGCTTCCAACTCCATAAGCATCAACGATGTTCTGGAACCCTGAGGTGAATTTATTGGTACGAATCAAAGTCGGAGGAGGTTGTGTTGTTGGGATGGTATTCATGAATGATGAAATTGTAGCTCCACTCTTCCTCTAATTACAGACAGAAGATAAATTTGTGTAAGATCTCTGTTAATCTAATCAAAGTGAAAACATCTGCTCTATCAGCAGTTTCACTGATCCAAAAATACCTTTAAATTATGCCCCAAGTTTAACATTTATCCCTTTGTACCCCTCTAAAAACAGATAATGCACAGTGTGTTCACTGATCCAAAAATTAAATTATGCCCCAAGTTTAACATTTATCCCTTTGTACCCCCTCTAAAAACAGATAATGCACAGTGTCCTAATTCTTATTTCATATCAAGTATCAGATGAGACTTATCAGTCACAATATTATAAAACAAAGACTTGTTATTAGAATTTTCTCTCATGAACAAAAACCACTGCAAGGGAACTTCCAACTTCTGCATGAATGCAAATAATACCACGGGCCCAGCTGGACTCAGGTCAAGTTATTCAAGGAAAAAAAATACTACACACAACACTAAATAAAGGCTCTGCTTATAAAAAAATTGTTTTATACAGAGACCCAGATCTGTCTGTGCCTACTTTTAGTCTGTTGTTAATAATTATTTTCTTTCCTTACATGCATAGTTAGTTCAAGATAAAAACTTCAACACCAGTGAGCATTCAGGTGACTTACTGAGCCTTCCTCCAAGGCATGGCGCAAGTTCTGGAGATCAGCCACTGGACACCAAACCTCAGCAATTAAACATTTATTTGTGACATCAAAACTGCACAGGTTGAGGACGTGGTAAATGGCTTTCATCTTCTTCACTTGGATAACCCAAGTATAGATGGATTCTGAGGCTTTATACAAGACCTGGCGCAAGTATTCCTCAGTTTTATTCAGCACCTTTGTTTGAGAAAAAACCAAAGATCTCACTGAGAATGTGACAGGGGTTGTGCTGATCACAGCAAGGGCACCTCGTAGGTGTCCAGCACTGGGCCATGTTTTTAGGAGGGCAAGCAAACCTCTGCTGAAAACAGAAGGCAATGCCAAGTGCTGTGAGGTTTAACAGAAATGTGCAACATGAGACCAGGGACACAGCTTACTGTCCCACCAGCTCCAAAGCTGCGTGCATGTTAGAAATAATATTTAACACTGTGATTCATTAAATGATTTCCCACAGTGCAACAGCTCCAGCAAGAAGAAATCTGTTCTTTACTCACAGTTTCAAGATCCTGAATACGAACGTTGAGCCCTTCGACCACGGCCTGGCGCTCCTCGGTGGTGTCGGGGTAGGGGTACACGTGACAGCGATAGCTGCAGGAGCACAGGGCTGTGTTAGCGACCAAACTCCACCAAAACACACCACCCAACCCCCTGCCAGATTTGCAACACACCACTTAATAACCATGGAACAGATTCAACTCAGAGGCAGCATTTTGCCTGCACTTGGTAAAGACTGCAAGTGAAGTGATTCACGTATTTATTTGTACACTGCGTAATTACAGAGCTGGGTGCAATAAGGGGAGGAACAAATTTAACACAAAAAGTTTGTCTAAAAATCAACACTTTTAAAAAAGAGTGCAGGGGAAAAACCAACTAGAAAATACCCCAGGTATAAAGGAATATACAGATAGTAGATTTACTTCTTACCAGTCACAAATCTTCTTAACTTTTTGACCAATTTGTTCACCCCAATAGGACACTAAAAAAACAGCCCACTTTGTGGTTTCACCCTAAAAAAACATAAAAAGTAAAGCTGATGAATTATGTTTTAACCAGCAATTCCTCTGTCACATAATAATAGAGCTAAATAACAAAGCTGAACAACTAGAAGGAGCTGTGTTAATAGAATTAATTTTCCATCTGTTTAGTGAAGATCAAACAATAAAATTCAACTGTGATAGTATCACTTTCTTTGTTTTTAACATTAGAGAAAACCAGCAAAAGTTTCCAGGGAAAATCAATGAGACATTATATTTTACTATCTCAGAATTCTTAGTAAGGAAAGAGTATTTTAAAAAGATAACAAATTAGAATTCAAGCAAAAAAAAAAAAAAAAAAAAAAAAAAGGTGACAGATTAGGATGCCATAATTGATTTACAAAAATCAACTTTTCAAGTTCACAGGAAAAGGTTCACAGAAAACTAGCTGTACTTGATTCTTTCTCAGCTACTGAATGAACAAGTGGAATGGCTATTAAAAGGCAATGCACTGTACAGACCTAGTTAATAAATATCCAAGCAGCCATTTCTGCCACGTATTTTGACCAAGGTGGCCAATCATAAAGTCACCACTATTCCACAATGAAGTTCTGCTCAAGCTGAACCATGACAAATTAATTCCCACTTCTACAACCTTTACAAATTCTAATACTTCTAAACAGTTTTTCCTCCAAGGACACTGGGAAATCATTTCCATTTACTTCAGACAGACCTGAGCAGCAATTCTTCCAAATCTTATGAGAAGTACAAATGAAATAAACTGATCA
This sequence comes from Onychostruthus taczanowskii, assembly GCF_017590055.1. Lineage (NCBI taxonomy): Eukaryota > Metazoa > Chordata > Aves > Passeriformes > Passeridae > Onychostruthus > Onychostruthus taczanowskii. The sequence goes on from NW_024500572.1 coordinate 2,245,644, forward strand.
TTACGATGTTTACTCACTGTATCTGGATCTTCCAGAGCCTTATCCAGCTCTGCATAGGTAAGAAAGGGATAGCCTTTACAGACTCTCCACAGCATTTTTTCAAATGCTTCAATCTTTGCTATGTGAACTAACCCAGATATGAATCTAGGAAAAGGAAAAATTTGAAATATAAGATAAAATGTACAAGAAAAAAAATTGGAAATTCAGAGTACATCACCACAATAATTTAGTATCTGCCATGGCTAGGGAAGGAAGCATCACCCTGAACAGGAAGTAACTGGTATACAAAATACCAGCTGGTATATAAATTTTTTTATTTGCAAAATAAAACGACTACAGACCTGAACACACAACTAGAATTACTTCTAACTGGTTATTTCTGTGATAGTGAGATTATTTCTTTTTTCTTGGAAGATATCCTCTCATAACAACACCACAGACAGCAGTATCCATTCATCATTTCAAAGGCAACACAATTAATGTTACATTTACACTGCCAGGTGATTAAAACACTGTGTGTTTATCACAGAAAAAGAGTTTAAACAATAGAAGGAAGTATTGATTTAGAGATTTTCCTTTACACATGTCCTTGGTTTGAGGGAAGCTTTGTGACAGCTTTTTTGGATGCTGTCCTGTTCATCTCTTCAAATAATCTGGGTCTGTTATAAAGGTACATCGGGTCCAGGCTCTTGTCCTGTCTAAAACTGTTTGGCACACCTGAAATCACTACAGGCCATGTTTTAAGAGAACAACCCCTTCTTTACAGCCCCTCACGAAGCACTTCTGAAACAGCACATGCCATACCCACCCCAGCGAGGCACTCAGTCTGTGCGTGCGGTTGTAATCCACCAACGGCTCGTTTTCCACAGAAGGAAACTCTTCAAAATTGCCATGCAAATGGGATTCATACTAGTCAATAAAAAGAAAGATTCATTGCTTCCAGGAAAACAAAAAAACAACCTCTCATTTTCCATTATTATTCTAAGAAAAGGTAATTAGGTAAATGGTTTAATTGAAAATATTAAAGTCATTTCTGTGTTCAGTTCAGACAACAGAGACATCCTGGATCTCAAGTGCACTGCTCTTAACAATTATAGTCAGTGCTGCAAAATTACAGTGTAAATTTCTTAGCACAGTTTATTCACCAAAATAACACAATTACACCTTCACTTTCAAGCAATTCCACAGGGAAAAATGACAAAAATGCCACACAACAATCCCAGTCAAACGCCCCGATCAGTACCTCAGGTGTTCTCCTGACAAAATTCTGTGTGATCTGTAACATGTACTTGTATTCTGTCAGTTCAAGCAGGTTCTTCCTCAATTTTTCTTTGTTTTTATTTACTTCCCTCAGTTCTGTCTCCAGCTTCTGCAGCTGTTCCTAATACAGAGTAAAGGAAAGACACAGAATCAGTTACAGGATTTTGGAAAACAGAGTAGGATTCATAGTCAACACATAATAATTTGACAGTGACAGGAGTTTCCCATTTCTTAATTAACTAAAGCTTCAGAGGTTTTATCCCCCAGTCTGCCACACATGGCTTTGTATTGAGTACACTTGATCCTCCACTGGCATCTGTTCAGCGTGCTGCTCTGCCCCCAATTTGTGCCAAAATAATGCAGACCTGGAATTAGAACTGCAGGTAGCACAGGGTGGAAGATACCCATTTATTCTTTTAACATAATTACAACAAAACAGAACGTTATTCAAAATTAGATCTGTGTTTTACAAGCTTCCACATCAAACACAACACCAGAAAAAGCAATCAGAGACAACAGCACCACGTTTTGTTGTGTGACCAGAACCTGCAGAACCTTGGGCAAGTAAAATTCAACAAACCTGGAAATTCTGGATGCACAAAGAGCCTCAGGTAAGCACCAAAGCAATAACTGAGGCTGAGGGACCTCATCTACAGACAATCTGCCTGGAACAGTGTGATGTGCCAAACAGATGAGTGAACGCTCCCTGAGTTTGCTTTGACACTTTCACAGGAATTTTGTGTTAATACCAAAACCTCACTGGCTTTGAGGTCACACTGGCAGCAAGGAATCAGAAGAAAGGAAAACAAATGCTTCTTGCCCCCTCTGCCATACCCCAGTAACTTAAATTATAAGTAGTAAGGTAACAAGTCATTAAGCTTGAAATTAAGTTCCAAGACTTAGGCATCTGTTTAGTGGAGTTACCTGGATTTCTAAAATGTGTTTCAGCAAGGGGGCAGGAGGAGCAACATCTCCTTCAGGAAGTGGAATATCTGCTTTTTTAATTTCTTGTACTAAATACCCTGGAGTGAGAAGAAAAACAGCATCAGAAAGGAAACTGCACTGCCTACACTTCCTAGAGTGCTGCAGAGTTGACCTTCAGCTGCTCTTGATGGTGCTAATGACACTGCAGCATCAAGCCCTGCCTATTTCATTCATTCATTTCAGCAACAATGCACACACAGAAGTCTTCAAAAATTAAGAACTCAGAGTGGGTGGGTATAAAACACACAAACTATTCCTGTCTTGGAAGTCTGCAGAAGCAAGCAAACTTCAGAGGGTTCTCTTTCCCAACAAGAACTCTCTAAGAAGCTTTTACCACTTCACAGAACCTCTTTGTTGCTGCACAGTGCCACTTTCTGCTAATGCTGCAATTGTGTCACTTTCTGCCAGAAACAGACGTGCTGCTCACTGACCCATGTTTGGAGTAAAAAGTGTTCAAACAAAGCAGCTTAAGCAACCTTGACAACAAATGCAACTCACACTGGGCAGGGGGACTGCCTCAAGAGCTGCTGGCATGACCAGCACGTGCCTCTGATGAGAGATTCCAGTCAAAGGAATCCTTCAACTGTAAATTTTCCTCAGGATACACTGAAGACATCTGCAGCTTGGCTGTAATGCTCTGCCTACCCTCCTCTATTCATTAACTACCATGAGAACACAATTATTATTCACTTGAGGTATTTTTAAGGGTGCCTGGAAAATCAACAGCATTGAGTTACACAAAATGAATGGGAGTATCTTACAGTCAAGGAAATATCCACAGTAAAGCTTCACTTTCCCTAGCAGAGTTTTAAGTAGTAAACACTGAAACAGCCTCATCTATTTATCAGCAACACATTAGCAACTGTTCTTCACCTCTGAGCTTAAAAAAAAACCCCAAATCTATATTTAATGCAAGTAAATTTCACAGCTTATAAAACATGGGAGTGTTAAAAAAACCTTCACAGTAGTGCCACAGATGAGAAACAGCAGACATGAAAATAAAGCTCACCAAGTATTCTTTCCATTTCTTCACATTTCTTCACTTCATTCACATATTTTCTCTGAAACACACTTACATTTGGGTTAAGCTGGAGAAGGATAAAATGTTTATTAGGGGATTGAAATAGTAACCTCCCCTAGAAAACCACAGCAACTTCCTGGAGACAATTTGCATGAGCTCTGTGCTTGTCAGCTGAGAAAGCACAAAAACCTAAAAAGATTACTAAGTCTTCAAATAGCAAAGTTGGTTTTACTAAAGCAGAATTATCCATGCCATTGGTTAGTTTTAATCAAACAACAAAATAACAAGGTCTACTGGAGAAACCATTCCTAATTGTATTTTGACAGTTGTAAAATATTGCTTAATGACTTCAAATTAACAAACCATTTGACAAATTTTCTGTGATGCATTTCCACAGTCTATTTGAAATACTAAATTTTACGTACATCCCTATAATATGAATGTGCAATATCTCTGACTACTTATCCAGCTTATTAAATCAGAACCACTAATGCATTATTTCTACAATAAATGGTGTATCAGGTAACTAGAATGACACCAAAGTGTTAAACATACACTCATGTAATCATTCTTACATGATGTGCCTCCTCCTCCCTGTCACATTTACTAACTAGCTGTTTAGTTAAGTCTTCCCAGCTTTCCCTGCAATGATTTTACTAGCTACATTTCTAATGTATATTTGGAATACGTTCCAAAGTCTCAGTCAGCAGACAAAGATCATATCATTATGATGAGACAACGCAGAGACGTAGCTAATTATTGCCCAACCCAGCTTTATGTTAGGCTGGAGTTTCCTCCACGATGAAGTGCCCCTCCAGGAACAGGACCTGTTATCAATAAACCTACAGAGCAGCTGTCTGTCGGTCTGTCAGTGGGTGGATGGAGCCATCAGCTGTGCACACACGCTCAGGATGAAGGCACTGAGGCTGCAGGTGGGTCAGGGGCTCTCCCATGGGATCTCGCTGCAAATGACCCCAATTTAAGGTATCGCTGTGAGAAAGGTGGGATATATCCATCCTAAAGTATTCCTCCCGAGAGTGCCGGGGAGGCCGGGGCTCCACACTGACTTCCATCAGTCACCCCCAACCCGGGCGCGTTCCGGTGTCACCTCTCTGGGTGACCCTGCCTTGGCCGGCGGTTGGACTGGATGATCTCCAGAGATCCCTTCCAACCCTAACAATTCTGTGATCCTGTTCCAGGCGAATTCCACACAGGGACGGGCCATACACCTGCCTGTCGGAGTCGGGGAAAGACGGCAATAAAAGCAGTTTGCACCGCCCCATCGGGGCCAAGCCCGCACCTTCCCGACGGCGGCCCCGGGCCCGGCTCGGCCCTCACGCCGGGCCCCTCAGGGCTCCCGCAGCCCCCGCGCTGCCCCACAGGGCCCCGGCGGTACTCACGTCTCGGAACTCGGCCAGGCCGCGCTCGCCCACCTCGCTGAGGCACTCGTAGGCCGAGCCGCTCTGCAGGAAGAGCTGCGCCAGGCACACGGGCTCGCCGCGGAACAGCGCGCCCATGGCGGCGGCGCGGCCCGGGGCTCCCGGCGCGGGGGGCTCAGCGCGGC